>NC_064642.1:459278898-459585951 GCF_023864345.2 Schistocerca serialis cubense
TTACAGCATCATCTGCGAACAACCTAAGATGACTGAGATTGTCACCCAGGTCATTTATATAGATCAGGAACAGCAGAGGTCCCAGGACGCTTCCCTGGGGAACACCTGATATCACTTCAGGTTTACTCGATGATTTGCCGTCTATTACTACGAACTGCGACCTTCCTGACAGGAAATCACGAATCCAGTCGCACAACCGAGACGATACCCCATAGGCCCGCAGCTTGATTAGAAGGCGCTTGTGAGGAACGGTGTCAAAAGCTTTCCGGAAATCTAGAAATACGGAATCAACTTGAGATCCCCTGTCGAAAGCGGCCATTACTTCGTGCGAATAAAGAGTTAGCTGCGTTGCACAAGAACGATGTTTTCTGAAACCATGCTGATTACGTATCAATAGATCGTTACCTTCGAGGTGATTCATATTGTTTCAATACAATATATGCTCCAAAACCCTACTGCAAACCAACGCCAATGATATAGGTCTGTAGTTCGATGGATTACTCCTACTACCCTTCTTAAACACTGGTGCGACCTGCGCAATTTTCCAATCTGCGGAATCAAGCGGAATGACCACATAAAACAAATAGTAGAAAAAGCAGACGCCAGACTGTGATTCATAGGAAGAATCTTAAAGACAATATACTTCATCCGCGAAAGATGTGGCTGACAAGACAATTATTCGATCGATTTTTGAGCACTGCTCATCAGTTTGCGATTCTTACCAGGCTGAAGTGATGGAAGAGGTGGGTACGATCCAACGAAGAGCGGCGTGTTTCGTCACGGGATCGTTTGGTGAGCGCGAGATCGTTACGGAAATGTTCAACAAATTTCAGTGGTAGACGTTGCAAGAGAAGCTTTGTGCATCACGGAGAGGCCTACTACTGAAATTCCGAGAGGGTGCGTTTCGGCAAGAGGCGGACAACATATAACATCTTCCCACGTACGTTTCGTGAAATGACGACAACGAGAAAATTCGACAAATTAAATAGGGAGACTTAAGATTACCAACAATCATCGTTCCCAGGCGCTGTTCGTAAATGGAACTGGAGCTGTGACCGTGGAACATTACGCTACACAACATCGTGTGGCTTGCGGGGTATACATGTAGACATTGCATAACTTGTTTACCTAGATTCAAGGTTTGAAACTTCCTGTTAGCTTCGGAGCGAGTAGCAATGTTAATTTTCATGTTTCGTGACAAATAGTGGTGAAGCGGGTGAAGCGTACACTGCCGCGCGGGATTAGCCGAGCGGTCTGAGGCGCTGCAGTCATGGATTGCGCGGCTTGTCCCGGCGGAGGTTCGAGTCCTCCCCCGGGCATGGGTGTGTGTCCTTAGGATAATTTAGGTTAAGTAGTGTGCAAGCTTAGGAACTGATGACCTTAGCAGTTAAGTCCCGTAAGATTTCACACACATTTGAACATTTTTTTAAGCGCACACAAACCTCTTTATTACAGAGGTGGTAAGTATCTACTTTAAAAAATGATCTATTGGTTACTGCTCAAGGCGCTCGGCCTCTCCTATTACTATTAGAATCTGCTCGACGACCCTTCTTGAAGACTGGGAGTACCTGTGCTCTTTTTCAATCATTTGGAACCTTCCGTTCCTCTAGAGACTTGCGATACACGGCTGTTAGAAGGGGGGCAGGTTCTTTCGCGTACTCTGTGTAGAATCGAATTGGTATCCCATCAGGTCCAGTGGACTTTCCTCTGTTGAGTGATTTCAGTTGCTTTTCTATTCCTTGGACATTAATTTCGATGTCAGCCATTTTTTCGTTTGTGCGAGGATTTAGAGAAGGAGCTGCAGTGTGGTCTTCCTCTGTGTAACAGCTTTGGAAAAAGGTGTTTAGTATTTCAGCCTTCATCCTCTGTTTCAATGCCATCATCATCCCACAGTGTCTGGATATGCTGTTTCGAGCCACTTACTGATTTAACGTAAGGCCAAAACTTTCTAGGGTTTTCTGTCAAGTCGGTACATAGAATTTTACTTTTCGAATTCACTAAACGCTTCACGCATAGCCCTCCTTACGCTCACTTTGACATCGTTTAGCTTCTGTTTGTCTGAGAGGTTTTGGCTGCGTTTAAACTTGCAGTGCCGGCCGTGGTGGTCGTGCGGTTCTAGGCGCTACAGTCCGGAACCGCGGGACTACTACGGTCGGAGGTTCGAATCCTGCCTCTGGCATGGATGTGTGTGAGATCCTTAGGTTAGTTAGGTTTAAGTAGTTCTAAATTCTAGGGGACTGATGACCTAAGATGTTAAGTCCCATAGTGCTCAGAGCCATTTGAACCGTTTTTTTAAACTTGCAGTGAAGCTCTCTTTGCTTTCACAGTAGTTTCCTAACTTTGTTGTGGAACCACGGTGGGTTTTTCCCATCCCTCACAGTTTTACTCGGGAACTTTTTCCGTAACCACTCAACATTGTCAGTGTCGGAACAGAAATTTTCGTTATGATCTGTTAGGTAGCCTAAAATCTGCCTTCTATTACTCTTGCTAAACAGAAAAACCTTCCTCCCTTTTTTTATATTCCTATCACTGAATATGGAAGTAAGGGATGCTGCAACGGCCTTATGATCACTGATCCCCTGTTCTGCGCTTACAGAGTCGAAAAGTTCGGGTCTGTTTGTTATCAGTAGGTCCAAGATGTTATCTCCACGAGTCGATTCTCTGTTTAATTGCTCGAGGTAATTTTCGGATAGCGCACTCAGTATAATGTCACTCGATGCTCTGTCCCTACCACCCGTCCCAAACATCTGAGTGTCACAGTCTATATTTGGTAAATTGAAATCTCCACCTAACACTATAACATGCTGAGAAAATTAATGTGAAATATATTCCAGATTTTCTCTCAGTTGTTCTGCCACTTATGCTGCTCAATCGGAAGGTCGGTAAAAGGAGCCAATTATTAACCTAGCTAGGTTGTTGAGTGTAACCTCCACCTATAGTAATTCACAGGAACTATCCACTTCTACTTCACTACAGGATAAACTACTACTAACAGGGACAAACACGCCACCACCAGTTGCATGCAATCTATCCTTTCTAAACACCGTCTGTTTCCTTGTAAAAATTTCGGCAGAATTTATCTCTGGCTTCAGCCAGCATTACGTACCTATAACGACTTCAGCCGCGGTGCTTTCTATCAGCGCTTGAAGTTCCGGTACTTTACCAACGCAGCTTCGACAGTTTACAATTACAATACCGATTGCTGCTTGGTCCCTGCATGTCCTGACTTTGCCCCACACCCTTTGAGGCTGTTGCCCTTTCTGTACTTGCCCGAGGTCATCTAACCTAAAAAAACCGCCCAGTCCACGCCACACAACCCCTGCTACCCGTGTAACCGCCTGCTGTGTGTAGTGGACTCCTGACCTATCCAGCGGAACCCGAAGCCCCACCACCCTACGGTGCAAGTCGAGGAATCTGCAGCCCACACGGTCGCAGAACCGTCTCAGCCTCTGATTCAGACCCTCCACTCGGCTCTGTACCAAAGGACCGCAGTCAGTCCTGTCGACGATGCTGCAGATGGTGAGCTCTGCTTTCATCCCGCTAGCGAGACTGGCAGTCTTCACCAAATCAGATAGCCGCCGGAAGCCAGAGTGGATTTCCTCCGATCCAGAGCGACACACATCATTGGTGCCGACATGAGCGACCATCTGCAGATGGGTGCACCCTGTATCCTTCATGGCATCCGAAAGGACCCTTTCCACATCTGGAATGACTCCCCTCGGTATGCACACGGAGTGCACATTGGTTTTCTTCCCCTCTCTTGCTGCCATATCCCTAAGGGGCCCCATTACGCGCCTGACTTTGGAGCTCCCAGCTACCAGTAAGCCAACCTTGTGCGACCGCGCAGATCTTGCAGACTGAGGGGCAACCTCTGGAACAGGACAAGCAGCCATGTCCGGCTGAAGATCAGTATCAGCCGGAGGCAGAGCCTGAAACCAGTTTGTCAGACAAACTGGAGAGGCCTTCCGTTCAGCCCTCCAGAATGTCTTTCGCCCCCTGACGCACCTCGAGACAACCTCCCACTCTACCACGGTTGAGGGGTCAGCCTCAATGTGGACAGTATCCCGGGCAGCCACAGCCGTAGTCCGATTGGGGGATGCGTGGGAAGAGCTGGCCATCCCTGACAAACCCCCATCCAGACCCCCACAGTGATGCCCATTGGCAACAGCCACAAGCTGGGTGACCGAAGCCAACACTGCCTGAAGCTGGGAGCGAAGGGATGTCAACTCAGCCCGCATCCGATCACAGCAGGCGCAGTCCCTGTCCATGCTAAATACTCTTGTGCAAAGAACATCTGAACTAATGTACAGAGAGCACAAACAATTCGAGACAAAATTTAAACGGTTATTAAAATACCAGATTACCTAGTAAGTGCAGTAATGCTGCTACTTGCGCACTGCTGACACACCGCTCGGCGGCAGAAGGAGACTACCCGATTTTACACTATTCAGGAACTAAAACGCGATGCTACAACTCTCAAACACTATAATACGCCCGAAATTTATGAATTAAACAATGCAAGTACCCAAAACCACGCAAAGAAATTAAGAATTAAACTATGTAAAAAATAATTGAGCTAAGAGTATACGACTTGCTGCTGGCAGCTGCTTATCCATCGGCGGCAGGGAGCACACTGGCTGTGACCAACCGACACTGGCGTTTTCCATCTTATTCTCGTCAAATGTCTAGAAACGTCGGGGGGATGATTCCCATTTTTGTCGCTGGGCAACAAACTAAAAACTATTGGCTTTAGGTTGTCGAGAAATCGATAGGGAGATGAGACTATCGAGAGAAGGGGAGAGGCTGTAAATTATTGGTCAGAAATAGAAAGAAATGTGTGAGAGAAGACTGGATTTTGATTTGATTTGTTGTGCAAGACGACTTGTTTTCTCGTGTGATCATGTTTTTGAAGCAAATACATTGGAGTTAGATGATAACAAAAATAGCCCCCAATGAAATTTTTTGTCGATAATGACAGTCAGGCAGTTTCCCTTTTTGTGGAAATTGCAATTAAAGAAAATCCACTATTGATTAAAGTAAGAGTGAAAGTTTCTTATTTTTTTCAATTTTTGCACACATCGATTCATAACCAAATAAATTTCCTGTGTATAATGGAAATAATAATTACCAATTTTGAAGTTCATGCCCAGCAGCTCATTGTAAGTAACAAACCAAAAAACCTACTTATTATTTTCATCACTCTCCCAAAAGAATTAGTAACTGAATGAAAACGTAATGTCACATTAGAGCTTTTGGGTAATTGGTGACGGACGTTGGTTACAGGATATAATTTTCGTGTATGATTCATTCTTTTTCAGTCTTCTACATTTTCCGAAGTATTACATCTACAAATACGACTGACGCAAGAAAAGAACCGCAAAGACATCGAATTTGCGTTGTTCCCACCAGTTGGCGTTAAGAGTGCGGTGTACGGTTGCCATATCTAGCTGGGACCTCGTCGGGAGACTGAGATGGGGGTGTAGAAATAAAGGAAAAAATTTATTTAATATTATTACTTTTTATGTAGAACACAACTGCATGGAACTTGTTGATGCAGAAGTGGTTGACACACCATATTTTTCGAAAAATTTCACCTTTTTCACCAAGTCTTTTTTCCCATTTCACGTGTTTATAAAGCTTCATGCACGTCAGCTTGTAGCTGAACTGGAACTGTAAAACTGATTCCAGCGACTCTGGCAGTGGTCGGTTTCTTTCAACAGTCCACTGGGCCGACATCAGCGAAAATATTCTTACCACATTGGTGTTGTGTGCGAGATTAGAAAACAAATACTCTCATAATTTTAGCAGTTGGCATTTGTGTTCAGGATTTTTGGATTCCTTAAGAAAATAAATTAACCTTTCTTCCACGGACCGTTTAGACTTCCACTCTCCCTAAGAAACTCAGATACTCCTGAATATATTCCTCGAAACAATTGTCTCCAGAAAACTTCACACCATTTTTAACGGGTATATAACAGTGTTTTCAACCATAATTCAATCTGGTGTTTTACATAGCGTCATCCAATCAATACTTGATATTTGCTAAAGGAACTAGCCCAATTCTCAAAGTAATCAAATGTTTTGGTGTAGAAATCCATTATCTCTGCCTCAAATTACGAAATCAAATTAATTATGTCTTGGTTAGGGTTCTCATTCTTTAATTTGTTCATATTCGTCTTGGTTTTGGAGGTTTTCCTTTCATACAAACATCTTTGAGTGTCAATTAATATATACCTTATTTCAGTTATAGAGACATTATTATTTTTTCTTTATTGTGATTTTAAACACCTTATACAAAGGCGGGCTTTCAGCAGCACAATACGCCGCTCTTCAGCCTTGAGTTTGACAACAAGTAGTACATAAAGGTGGCACAGAGTAGACAGTAAAAACGGTGAGCAAAAAATGTAGACACTAAAAATCGAAAAAACATGGAGCCGTTCACGCTGGACGAGAAACACCACTAACACGAAGCGACACGGTGCACATAACATGGATGATGGCGACGGCACGTGAATGGTGGTGGCGTGACGGCGAACAACACTACACACAAACGAAGGCACACACACGAAACACTGACGGCGATGATCTCCGGCGCACGAATGTTCACTGAGCGTGTATGAGTCCGCTGACCTGCCAAGAGAGGAGGTGGAGGAGGAGGAAGGGGAAGATGAATGGGAGAGGGGAGAGCAGAGATGCCATGGGCAAAGGAGAGAGGGGGAGGGAGGAAGGGGGAGGGGAATCCCAGTGGAGAGGGGAGGAGGGAGGGGGGAAAGGAAAGAGAAGGGAAGGGAAGGGAGGGAGGGTGCCTAAAGGAAAGGACACAGGAGGTGGGGGGGAGGATCAAAGTTGATAGGAGGGGTAGATGCAGGGGAGGAGGACATCATCAGGGAGGGGGAGCTGGCGGAAGCCACCTTGGGAGAGGGTAAGGAGGGTGGAGAGATGGAGACCGGGTGGGACGTGCGAATATAGGCGCGGCAGCGGGTGGGGGTGGGAGAGGATCAGGGAGACGAGCGGGTGAGGAGGATCGAGTTTGCGGGAGGTGTACAGGATCCGTATCCTTTCAAGGAAAAGGAGGAGGTGGGGGAAGGGGATGAGATTGTACAGGATACGCGTGGGGGAGGGGAGACGGATGCGATAGGCAAGGCGGAGAGCATGACGTTCAAGAATTTGGAGGGATTTATAAAAGGTAGCGGGGGCGGAGATCCAAGCCGGATGGGCATAACAAAGGATAGGGCAGATGAGGGACTTATAGGTGTGGAGGATGGTGGAGGGGTCCAGACCCCACGTACGGCCAGAGAGGAGCTTAAGGAGACTGAGTCGGGAGCGTGCCTTGGCTTGGATTGTCCGGAGGTGGGGAGCCCAGGAGAGGCGACGGTCGAGGGTGACGCCAAGGTACTTAAGGGTGGGAGTGAGGGCGATAGGACGGCCATAGATGGTGAGATAGAAATCAAGGAGGTGGAAGGAAGGGGTGGTTTTGCCTACAATGATCGCCTGGGTTTTGGAGGGATTGACCTTGAGCAACCACTGGTTGCACTAAGCGGTGAACCGGTCAAGATAGGATTGGTGTTGGGAGCGCTGGAGGGTGGGGGCAAGGGCAAGGAAGGCGGTGTCATCGGCAAACTGGAGAAGGTGGACGGGGGCTGACGGCGGCGGCATGTCCGCCGTGTACAAAAGGTACAGAAGGGGGGAGAGGACGGAGCCTTGGGGCACACCGGCAGAGGGGAAAAAGGTATAGGAATCTGTGTTATGGATGGTGACATAGGAAGGACGGCGGGAGAGAAAGGAGCCGATCAGACGGATGTAGTTAATGGGAAGGGCGAAGGTTTGGAGCTTGAAGAGGAGACCGGAATGCCATACGCGGTCATATGCACGTTCGAGGTCCAGGGAGAGGAAGATTGCGGAGCGACGGGAATTAAGCTGTTCAGAAAGGAGATGAGTGAGGTGGAGGAGAAGGTCGTCGGAAGAGAAGGACGGCCGAAAGCCACACTGGGTAACGGGAAGGAGGCGGTGCTGGCGGAGATGCTGGTGGATGCATTGGGTGAGGATAGATTCCAGGACCTTGCTGAAGACTTAGGTAAGGCTGATGGGACGGTAGGAGGAGACAGCGAATTGCCGGGTTTAAGGAACATGAGGATACGGGAGGTTTTCCACAGGTCGGGGTAGTAACCGGTGGACAGGACTACATTGTAGAGCCTGGCCAGGGTGGAGAGGAAAGAGACAGGAGCTTCACGAAGGTGACGGTAGGTGACACGATCGTGACCAGGAGCGGTGTTGCGTTTTGTGCGGAGTGTATCAATGAGATCCTGTGTAGTATAGGGGCATTGAGTTCCGTGTGTGCAATGTTGTCCAAGTACTGGAAACCAGGAGCGAGGGGAGGGACAGAGGTGTCAGTTCGATCGCGGATATCCGGAAAGAGGGAGTAATCGAACTGGGGATCATCGGGGATGGAAAATACATCGGAGAGGTAGGAGGCAAAGTGATTGGCCTTACTAAGGGTGTCAGGGAAAGGGTGATCATCATGGAGAAGAGGATAATAGGGGGAGGGTTTAGTTCCGGTAAGACGATGGAAGGCCGACCAGAACTTGGACGAGTTGATTGGTAGGGTAGCATTTAAACGGGTGCATGTCTGTCGCCAGTCCTGGCGTTTCTTAGCCGCGAGCAAATTACGAATGTGTCGCTGGAGTTGCCGGTGGCGTCGTAGTGTGTCCGGGTCACGCATGCAGAGGAAGGCACGGTAGAGACGACGGGAGTCACGGAGGAGGAGGACGGCCTGTGGGGGTAAGGTAGGATGGTGGGGATGGATGGCGACAGTAGGGACGTGGGCCTCCGCGGCCTCAGACAAGGTCTGCTGGAGAAAGGAGGTGGCATGGGTGACATCGTCAGGGTGGTGGTAGGTGAAGGGGTGGCTATCGACCTGGGTGGAAAGGGTATCCCGGTAGGCATTCCAGTCGGCACGGGAATAGTCATGGACATACTTAGGAGGAGGGTCATGACGAGGGTCGGGGCGGGGGCGACGACCGTCTGAAACGGTGAGGAGGACAGGGAGATGGTCGCTACCAATAGGCTCCAGGACATCCACCGTTATGCGGCCAAGGAGGTTGGGGGAGGAGAGGATAACATCAGGAGTGGAATTGGATTCGGGACGGGTGTGCTGGGGGATGGGGATTAGGTCGCCCTGAAGGGAGGAGAGAAACCGATGCCACCGCCGTAACTGGGCGGCGGAACGACTATGGATGTTGAGGTCGGCGGTGATCAAGTAAGAGGAGAAGGTACGGTCGATGTGGGAGAGGAAGTCGAAGCTAATAGGGGCGTTGGGGTGGACATAGATGGTGGCGCAGGTAACAGTAAGGCCGGGGAAGAAGAGACTAAGGATCAGGTGTTCGGTGGGGTCGGGAAGGAGAGGTTGGAGCCGAACAGGGATCGGCGGTGGTGACCAATGGCTACTCCGCCACGCACAATTGGGAGGGGATTATTGGAGCGGTGGAGGAGATAGGGCGAAGTGTGGATGGAGTGGTGGGGTTGGAGGAAGGTTTCAGTAAGGAGGAAGGCATCCACGTGGTGGGTGGCAAGGGTGTGCAGGAAGAGGTTCTTGTTGGCGGGAAGGGAGCGGATGTTGTTGAAAAGGATACGTTGCTATCGCACCATGACAGGGATTTAGACGAGGGTGTCAAGGCGGGAGAAGGTGAAATGGGCCTGGTTGTTGGAGTAGGTGGCGTACATTTTGAGGTGGAAAATGGAACGGGCGGCGAGGGACACCTGTTGGAGGATGTGGGGGCGCTGAAAGGGATGGACATTCTGGAGGACGATGGTGAGGAACCGGATGATGTCCTCAGCGGTGGGGGGGGGGGGACGAAGGGAATTTCCAGGAGGGGTGGGGGCGTCCAGAGGACGGACAGGGATGGTGAGTTCAGGAGTGGTCGGAGGGGGTCAGGCTTTACACTTTTGGGAGTAGGTGGGATGGGGGAGATTGCAGGTATTGCAGGAAGGAGGGGATTGGAGGTTAGGGCACTGCCTGAGGAAGTGCGCCTGCCTACAATGCAGGCAGGTGGGGGCCTCGCGGCACTCAGCTGTGGGGTGCGCGTTATAGTGCAGACACCTCTGGCAGCGCAGGGATTGAGGAGGGGAACGGGAGGGGTCGACCTTGTAACGCTGGTTGAAGAGGAGGGCACCCTCCTTCAGGAGACGGT
Organism: Schistocerca serialis cubense; assembly: GCF_023864345.2. Classification (NCBI taxonomy): domain Eukaryota; kingdom Metazoa; phylum Arthropoda; class Insecta; order Orthoptera; family Acrididae; genus Schistocerca; species Schistocerca serialis. The sequence goes on from NC_064642.1 coordinate 459,289,086, forward strand.
CAATGGAGGGGGCGTCCTCGGAGAAAACCCGCATAAGGCGGGTGGGGCGGGCCGAGTTTAAAATGCGGCGGACCGCCCGCACCTCCAGCATGGGATGCGCCTTGAGCTCTGCCAACACCTCCTCCTCCGTGATCGACGGACTGAGTCGAGTGATCACGGTCGTGAGGGTCGGTGGGCGACGCGGGGGTTGGGGTTGGCGGGTAGGAGATGGGGAAGGAGCAGGGGTGAGGGAGGTGTTGGGGCCAAAACGGGTGATGGGGAGGCGGGAGAGGATGTCAGTATGGAGGGTGGGGCTGGGGGAGGAGATGAGAACGGAATCCCGTCTGGGAGTGAGGAGAGAGATAGGTGCACCAGGGAAGTGTTGGCGGAGGAGGAGGGAGAGATTCCGGGCCTCAAGAAGGGAAGGATCGGGACGGGAGAGGAGGTATTTGTAGAAAGAGGGGGGGGGAGGAGGAGGAGGAGGAGGAGGAGGAGGAAGAGGCGGAGGGAGCAGGGCCAGGTGGGGAGACATCCATGGCACCCCGGGGGGGGGGGGGGGAAGGAGGTCGGGGTGGAGCCTTTTTGGGGGCGGAGGAGGTGGTGGTGCCACTAGGGCGCTTAACGGCGGCAGAAGGGCGGTTGGTGACAAGAGGGACGGGAGCTATAGGGAGGTGGTGGGAAGGGACAGGTCCCGGCGTGGACGCAGCAGTCGGCGCCGGAGACGGTGATGGTGACGGTGACGGTGACGGTGACGGTGACGGCGACGGCGAAGGCGACGGGGAGAGCTGGGCATGGACAGTGGCCCGACGGGCCACCACCCTAGCCGGAGCTGCAGTGACAGGCTGGGGGAGTGGGGGGAAAGGATCAGATCGAGAGAAGCGGGAGGAAGAAGCTGGAGAGGGGGCGACAAAGAGGGAGGGCGAAGGGAGAGTGAGAAGAGGTGGGATGGAAGGAGGGGGGTGGGACTGGGCACACCACGTTATAGTGGTGGAGGCGGCAGAAGGGGAAGTGTAAACTATGGCGGTGGTGGTAGCGGTGCGGTGGTGGTGGGGGTGGACATGACGTCAGGGAGAAACAATAACGCACAGAACGAGAAGGAAAGGACACAAACAGGGGACTGACGAAGACAAAGACGGAGGAAGACGAAGACGGCCAAAGACCAGGGTCGGACGGCGACGGCGGCGGCGGCGGCGACCAGGCGACGGCGACCAGGCGACGGCGGCGAGCACCGGCTGGCGGCGACCAGGCGGCGGCGGCGGCGGCGGCGGCGGCGGCGAACAGACGGAAGGACGGACAGCAGGCAGCAGTGGTAGCGGCGGTGATGGACAGCGAGCACGCAGGCGGACGGACGGACGGACGGACGAACAGCTATAGCAGTAAGGGGCGGGCAGACGGGCATACAGACAGACAGACAGACAAACGGACACAATCTTCGAAGACGGAGATTCCAACCTGAGAGTAGCCCAGGCTTTGCAATCTGACGCCTTCGAATGAGGGGATCCAACCATCTGATCATAGAGACATTATTCTTCTTCGCCCTTTAATATATTTTTTCAAACAGACCCAAGTTTGGCTACAGAAAGTCAATTTCAGGGATCGGACTATTGAAAAAATCTGAAATTAGTTTAGGTGGCCTGACCTGAGCGTCAAAAATAGTTTTAATGATATCCAAAGCTTAAAAATTTTTCTCACCTGCGGGTATTAACGGTAGCCATCTTAATTTTGCGTGAGACAGAAGAGTCTGATGATTGATAACGCGTAAGTGTCTAGACAAAATTTTGCAATTGTCTCCGATGTTTCATTTTTCAGCGAATCGAAGTTCAACAGCTTCTGCTGGATTCCGTCACTTTTAGTAAAGTATTCGACAACTAAAGGAAACCTTTTTAGTCTTGTGGTTCGATGTATAGGTGCCTATGGCATGTAATGAAATTTCTTGCTATTGTTTTATGCGCTCGGACACGGAGGGTGATGCGAGGATATTTTTAACAGCCGCTATAGCTTTGGTCCTGACTGTAGACAGCTTTGCGGCGACTTCAGAGTCAGGGTACATTGCGGCATTCAGTATTACTGTTCGGTCAAGAAAACTGAAGGATTGATGATGCTTGACAACTTTATAAGCTGTTGTCAGTTTTGCAGCAGCAACGAGCAACTCTTCCTGCGTATCTTATTTAATCGTGATTGTAGAAGTAGGCTGTGATGCCGATGCTACCGCAAATATGTTTGTATGATTCTTCGTAGAAATATGATGCCTCACATCTGCTTTACTTCTGTGAGTTACTGAGATGTAACAGCTACAGATCTCACACAACCGGATGCGTATGTCCACACTTTTGTATAATCATCCGAAAACTGACGCTTTCCTTTCCATCGTTAGGCATTTTCGTAAGCTATGATAAGTTTTATAGTCGGTAAACACTCGACAATAACACTTTAGCCATCGAAGCACACGTCACTACACATTTCACGCCTATATACCCGCAGGAAACACTTCAAACATCACTAACTTGCACTCGTCGTCCGTATTAAGTTTAGAAAGAATCGTCTTATCAGATCGCTATTAATGTGAAACTGCCCTATTCTGCCATGTGGTGCTGCTTAATACTTCCAGCCCCGTACTGCTGGAGAAGTCTGGTATTTTCTAGAATGATGGCACTAGATCTAGAACGTGCTTGCATCGTCTATACAGGACACGCAACATACAACGCCATCTGTGAGACGACTTTGTCAATATGAACTTATTGACATAAATTGAACAGGCTGCATTTGCACGTTGCGCTAACAGATGGCTTTACTTCATTCCTAGAGCCAAGCTCGTAACAGTATTTTGCAAAATTGGGTGTCGTCGGGATGTCGGGACAAGAAGGTCCATTACGGTGACGTTCCCTCTGTACTGGAAAGGATGGCAACTCCAGTGCAGTTCCTTGACTATACGGCGAAAATGGTTAAAAAAAAGTGATTTTGTGTATTGGAATATGCGAGATGTTTATCTTTCACAGCTGTGCAGCGTGCGTTCAGAAGGAATTATGGACAGGACACATCATCTAAACAGAGCATTGTCTGTCTGTATCGACAATTTAGGAACACTGGTTGTTTCGGTAAAGAGAAAACTAACGGTCGACCAAGTCTGCCAGTTGCATCCGTGGAGAGGGTGAGGGACAGTTTCGTACACAGTCCAAAAAATCAAAGGTCCGCACAAAATGGTTACTTGGAATACTGCAGCAAACTGCTTGGAAGATTTTGCTACGATGGTTACATTTCAAACCGTATCGGTGTAGCTCGTACAATTAAAACCAGAATATTGCGTTTGGCGTCTTCAATCTTGCACCACAGTGCAGAAAGCACTTGAGGATGAATATCTCGCCTTCAAGGTGATTTTTCAGCGACAAAGCGACCTTCCATTTACCTGGAAAGTTTAATAGCCACAATGTGATACTGTAGGACACTGAACACCCTTATGAAGTTGTGGCACATTAACGAGGTTCACCGAAAGCTAATGGGCGAGCCGTTTCCTTTCTGTGAGAAGACTATGAATGGTACTTCTTGCCACGATATGCTGTAGCTGTGGTTTTTCCATAAGTGACTACGCAGTCAAAGAATGTCATCTTCCGAAAAGCACGGGGCGCACCGCCACTGGGGGCATCGATGTTCGTCGCTACCTAACCGACGAACTTCCTCATCGCTGGATTGGCCGAAGTAGTGAAGATGACGTGGCTTTGTTCGGCTGGCCCACAGGTCACCTGACCTAACGCCTTGTGACTTTTTCCTTTAGGTACATTACATACGGTACCAAGACCTCTGGAACAGTTCACAGAACTCTTTAATGCTGCTGTGATGACGTGGCTATCACATGCACGTGTGTCGAGTGACAACAGGGGAACTCATAGAACATTTGTAGAGTACAGAAAGCAAACTTGGTAAGTTTATGGTCCTGTTCATGTTTCCATAATATTTGTACAGTACACGTAATACTTCGGAAAATACAGACTTTTGAAACAAATGAACCATTTATAGAAGCCCTCCATTATAATTAGTATTTTTTGGAAAGTTTTAAACATAAGCTTGATTGAATGAAGTGTATTTTGCCGTATTTTGTCCTCTAATCATTATCATTAACTGTAACAATATTTGTTACTTTTTGACATGTGTGATGTCACCTGGAAGCGTATCTAATGTATGACGCGATTTATTCAACTGGTATGAATGTAATGGTAAACCGAGAAAATAATGCCTATAATATTATGAGGCATTTTGTCTAGTCGGATAATATTTTGTGACAAATACTGTAAATATTTTCCATTAATCTCAGAGATAATGAATACGATATTTCAATACGTTCCTCGAAAGCATGCAACTTCAAGTGTAATATATACATACAAGAGCCATGTTGCTCGCTCCTGTTTGTTCTCTGTTTTTCCCTGTTTGTTCTCTCTCACCTGTGGGTCGATGTATGTGTAATTCGCTGTCTGTACAATTTTTTTAAAGTTACAGTATATTGTTAATCGGAAGTATCTTATGTTTCCTTTCAAAAATACTTCTCCCTTCACATGAAATTTCTTTGAAGATAATAATACTGCTGTCGACCGCCCATCTGGTTTCGACTGTTTTGGCGGCGCTGAGTCCGCCATTACGTTTACTAAAGAACATTTCAGTGTTTGCGAGCTTCACTCGCAAAGGAAAATAATCCTAAGTGCTTTTAAGAATTTTTACAGTCAATTTCCAATATTAAGGTTATTTAATATTTTTGGTTACGAGAACGCTTCAATGCTTTTTGGTTACGAAAGTTATTCAGAGATTTAACACCACAAGGCCTACGTGAGGCTTCACCTCTGATTTAAAATATTTTCATTTAAGTCAAAGGATTAAAAGTTAACTCCATTCTTAAAGAGATAGTTAAAGAAATTCTTTGCAATTATTTCAATAATACACTCATGGAAATTGAAATAAGAACACCGTGAATTCATTGTCCCAGGAAGGGGAAACTTTATTGACACATTCCTGGGGTCAGATACATCACATGATCACACTGACAGAACGACAGGCACATAGACACAGGCAACAGAGCATGCACAATGTCGGCACTAGTACAGTGTATATCCACCTTTCGCAGCAATGCAGGCTGCTATTCTCCCATGGAGACGATCGTAGAGATGCTGGATGTAGTCCTGTGGAACGGCTTGCCATGGCATTTCCACCTGGCGCCTCAGTTGGACCAGCGTTCGTGCTGGACGTGCAGACCGCGTGAGACGACGCTTCATCCAGTCCCAAACATGCTCAATGGGGGACAGATCCGGAGATCTTGCTGGCCAGGGTAGTTGACTTACACCTTCTAGAGCACGTTGGGTGGCACGGGATACATGCGGACGTGCATTGTCCTGTTGGAACAGCAAGTTCCCTTGCCGGTCTAGGAATGGTAGAACGATGGGTTCGATGACGGTTTGGATGTACCGTGCACTATTCAGTGTCCCCTCGACGATCACCAGTGGTGTACGGCCAGTGTAGGAGATCGCTCCCCACACCATGATGCCGGGTGTTGGCCCTGTGTGCCTCGGTCGTATGCAGTCCTGATTGTGGCGCTCACCTGCACGGCGCCAAACACGCATACGACCATCATTGGCACCAAGGCAGAAGCGACTCTCATCGCTGAAGACGACATGTCTCCATTCGTCCCTCCATTCACGCCTGTCGCGACACCACTGGAGGCGGGCTGCACGATGTTGGGGCGTGAGCGGAAGACGGCCTAACGGTGTGAGGGACCGTAGCCCAGCTTCATGGAGACGGTTGCGAATGGTCCTCGCCGATACCCCAGGAGCAACAGTGTCCCTAATTTGCTGGGAAGTGGCGGTGCGGTCCCCTACGGCACTGCGTAGAATCCTACGGTCTTGGCGTGCATCCATGCGTCGCTGCGGTCCGGTCCCAGGTCGACGGGCACGTGCACCTTCCGCCGACCACTGGCGACAACATCGATGTACTGTGGAGACCTCACGCCCCACGTGTTGAGCAATTCGGCGGTACGTCCACCCGGCCTCCCGCATGCCCACTATACGCCCTCGCTCAAAGTCCGTCAACTGCACATACGGTTCACGTCCACGCTGTCGCGGCATGCTACCAGTGTTAAAGACTGCGATGGAGCTCCGTATGCCACGGCAAACTGGCTGACACTGACGGCGGCGGTGCACAAATGCTGCGCAGCTAGCGCCATTCGACGGCCAACACCGCGGTTCCTGGTGTGTCCGCTGTGCCGTGCGTGTGATCATTGCTTGTACAGCCCTCTCGCAGTGTCCGGAGCAAGTATGGTGGGTCTGACACACCGGTGTCAATGTGTTCTTTTTTCCATTTCCAGGAGTGTACATAGGTGTTTGTACCATTCTTTCTTTATGCGTAACGTTAGATTAGTTTCCTTCGAAAAGAAATCATTTCATGCTCTATATTATCTCTGGGTTAGTTGGAAGTTAAGTTACGTTATCATTTCTTGAAAGAGCGTAACATTTCCATTAATAATAAATAGCTTTTGCCTGTGTATTGAGATTACATCACGCGACGTATATTTAAAGCACATTTACTCGCGCTCAAAATATAGGTGGCGTTCGAAAATAATAATATTCAGTTTTAACTGCTACGTTCATTTCATCCACATCGAAGCGCAAGTTGCTGAACTGGCGTCAAATCGAAAGACTTTCACCCGGCGAACGGTCTATCCGACGGGAGGCCCTAGTCACACGACGTTTACATTTAACTTTTACATTACATTATCATTGCTGTAGGTTGTGATTGACGCCTGCGCGCATATTTCAAACCGCACGTAGTAATCTGCACTGACGTACACAAAATAACTAAATTAATTCTACACCAAAACAGTTACGCAGAAAGGAGGTAATTGTACACATCGAAGTTAGTTTAGACTTTGGCAAGTATTCCGTTGCAAACAGCTGCCTCCATACTTTCAAGGTTAAACTAATGGAAGGTCAGGAAATAGCATATGGGTGCCTCGCCGTTCTTGGCAAAGTCCCAGTGGAGATGGTTTGCCGTCGCCATCTTCCGGCTTGCGAAGTGTCAAGTGTGTATGTGTCATGTGGATGACTGTGATGACTGCTTGTACAGTCTATTACCGGGTTTGTTTTGCTATAGATGAAGATGAAAAGAAGGGAGAGAATGAAACCCAGCTTCGGCACATAACGTATTCAACTTGAACAGCACGAAGGGGCGCACAAGCTTAATCCCCATCCGACAGAAGGATCACTATCAACAGTGTCACTTGCCCTAACTTCATGTGATGAGTTTGGGAATCTAATCCGGGACATCAGGGTAAAGACTGGTGATCAGGAACTTTACGCCACCAACTCTTCTTGCCTTGCAGGCCAAATATTGGCAGAGAAAACTTCATCCTCCACCAGCATTCGAAATAGTTTACCTCTGAAGAGCGCGTTAGTGATCCCTGCTATGGATGCAGGTTATCCATACTTTTATTAGTATCAGTTAATTGACATAATAGGCCTTCCCTGTCATAACTATGTTGCTGGGGAAACAGCAGCTTTATTTCTTGGTCATTTGATAGCTAATATTTATCTAGGGTGAGCATAAATTGCATTACGCAGTATAGGGCAGTTTATTGTTACTATGACTTGCATGTCTTTTATTTATATACAGTGGTGGAATTACTTATTGCGCCACCAAAACTGCATTACCAATTTTGTCTTCGGCGGCTGTTTACTTCAATTTATACCAGTCAACTGTTGTTAAATCGTCGGTTAGATATTCTTGCCTTAAATGAATTTGTAATTGCGAATAAGGATAACCACCAGCTGTAGAATGGAATGACAATGAAAATCTGTGCCGGGCCGGGACTCGAACCCGGATTCCCCGCTTATCGCGAACGGTCATCTTACCATTTGGCTGCATGTCCAAAGGAACTTTGCATCGGAATCAGAAAAACACAGGCATTGCAATATCCTGGAGAAAGTGCGAGTCGGCGCCTTCACCTTAATGTCAGAATGCGAAAATTGCACTAGTATCTTTTTTCAAGCAAGTTCTGTTCGTCCGTTCTCTGTAATCGTTTGATTTATCTGCCGATACCGGGCAAGCGACAGAAGCACAACGTCTGACCTGCACGGGAGTAAGCATAATGTATGCACGAGTACAGGTCATAGACGCAAGGTTTACTACATACGGCCGTGAGTCGCTCGAGGATAGCCAAATGGTAAGGCGACCGCTCCCCATAAGCGGGAAATCCAGGTTCGAGTACCGCTCCGCCACAGATTTTCATTGTCATTCCGTTCTACACCTGATGGTTGTCCTTATTCGCAATAGCGAATTCATTTAATGTATTTCGTAACGGCTGTAGTCGCCGTTCAAAGAAACTTTGCATCGTAACAGAATAACACGGGCACTGCAATATCGTCTTTTTGCCTATATTGTTTCGCTTTCTATCACATTTTTTCCAGTAACATCCAACTGTTTGTTGCCATTGTTGTCATCTACAATGAAGCAGTAATTATACAGTCATTTTGTGTTGGTACCTGAAGTGAAAAGATGGGCAGATGAGCGGAATTAACTCCAAAGAAGAAAACTGTTATACTTGTTTACGGTTCAGGTCTTCTCGGCACGAAAGAGGTATCCTCTAAGAGTTTAATCAGTTTACGATTTCGAGGATACTGAAAAAAATGCAGGGTGAAGGAAACTTTGATCGTGAGAAAGGAAGAGGTAGAAAAAGGGAGTCTACTGTCGAACAAGATAGGATGTTGAAAAGACTTTCACGTCCCATAGTCTGTCATCAACTGAACCAAAGCAAGACTGTAAGGAAATTAGTGACGTCTCAGTAATCAACAGAGTCTTTCTTCTTAAATTAACATAGTCCAGAAGAAAAAGCAGATCAAATGACATACGCACTTCCACCCAGTCTTTAAGAAACTGTTGTGTGATGTCCTTAGGTTCGTTAGGTTTAAGTAGTTCTACGTTCTAGGGGACTGATGACCATAGATGTTAAGTCCCATAGTGCTCAGAGCCATTGAACATTTTTTTTAAGAAACTGTTAAAATGTAAATAACTTTTTAAAAAAGTAAATGAAGACAAGAAAATAAAATTGATAGAGATTATTATGTATATTTGCTTCTTATAGAAACAGAGGGATATGACGCCAGTTTACCTAAGATATTCAACTTTTACTAAAAAAAGTACTGGATTATAGAAGGTGATGCAATAATCATTCCACCACTGTACAGTGAAGTGACAAAAGTCACGGGATACCTCCTAATATTGTGTCGGACCTCCTTTTGCCCCGCTTAGTGCAGCAACTTGACGTCACATCGACTCAACATGTCGTTGGAAGCCCCCTGCAAAGGTTTTGAGCCATGCTGCCTCTATAGCCCATAGTGACGAAAACGTTGCCCGTGCAAGAGTTTGTGCACAAACTGACATCTCAACTATGTCCCATGAATCTTCGATGGGATTCATGTCGGGCGACCTGGGTGGCCAAACCATTCGCTTGAACCGTCCAGAATGGTCTTCAAAGCAATCGTGATCAGCTGTGACCCGGTGTCATGGCATATTACCATCGTTGTTTGTGAACATGACTTCAATTAATGTCTGCAAATGGACGCCAAGTAGCCAAACATCCAGAGGATCCAGTCCATTCCATGCAAACTCAGCCCACACCATTATGGAGCCGTCACCAGCTTCCACAGTGTCCTGTTGACAAGTTGGATCCACGGCTTCGTGGGGTCTACGCCCCATTCGAACCCTACCAGCAGCTCTAACCAACTGAAATCGGGACTGATCCGACCATGCCACTGTTTTCTAGTGGTCTAGGATCCAATTGATAGAGTCACGAGTCCAGGAGAAGCGCTGCAGAGGAAGTAGTACTGTTACAACATCGCTCGCTTCGGTCGTCTGCTGTCATAGTCCATTAACGCCAAATTTCACCGCACTGTCCTAACGGATATGTTCGTCACGCGTACCACTATTTTTGTGGTTATTTACCGCAGTCTTGCTTGCCTTACCACTGACAACTCTACGCTAACGTCCGATTGCCTCTGCGTTATCCGTGGTGAGAGGTAATGCCTCAAATTTTGTGTTCTTGTCATGCTCTTGTAGTGTAGATCGCCGAATAATGAATTCCCTAACGATTTCTGTAAGGGAATGTCCTATGCGTCTAGCTGCAACTACCATTCCGCATTCAAAGTCTTAATTCCCGTCGTATGGCCATAATCTCCTCGGAACCTTTTATATTAGAGTGCAAATGACAGATCCTCCAATGAATTGCCCTTTTTTAACTTGTGTAGGCGATACTACCGCCATCTGTATATGTGCATATCGTTATCCCATGATTTTCGTCACCTCAGTCTATACTTTATCTCGTTGAACATCGTCAAGATCCTTCTGGTTAATGAGATCTACTGAGCGTGATGAACAAATGATGACTGATGCGTTGAAGATCCTGCTGCCGTTCACAGCACACTGGATGACCGAAAAGTGGCAGAGCAATGGAAGATCAATCACCAAAACTTTATGATATCCATAAAAGTGCTCCAAAAAGATACGTAAAAATTTTAAAAATATAAAAATTTAGTACTATTAGGAATAAATGTAGAGCGTCCAGTAAAGGAGGTCCTGATTTCAAAATTTAAAATATCGAAAACTAACATCGACTGACGAGTCCAACAAAAGATATATTTACTGTGAAAGCTGTAAGAATTTGATCCAGAAGTTGTACAGAGGTTTCGAAATATTTCGAAAAGCTGCTAACAGACAGCGCTGTAAGATGCGCACCTCGTACAGTATCAGCGTGCATCATTAGACTCGTCCTCTGCAAGCAGTCTCTGCAGTCACATCACAGTCTTTTCGAAATGTCCACCGTTTGCAGTACGGAGGAACCGTCACACACCGTAGCGCCTGAACGACAGTTGATTCAAGTGCCCCACAGATCGCCGATTCAAATTCGTCCTGCGTTGTGAGATGCTTCCTACAGACAGTGACTTCCAATTTGCCACACGAAAAGTAGTCACAAGGAATCAAATCGGGCGAAAATAGAGGCCAAACCAGCCCTACGCCAGCAAATGTAAGATAATCCAACGCAAATTTTTCCGGAAGTATTCATCAAGAAATTGAAACAACTGTTCGGTGTGATGTGGTTTGCATTAACCATGTGTCTGGTCGATTTTCCAACGCTAGCTTTGTGGTAACAAATTCCAAAACAGCAACGTAACGCCCACTAGTGATAGTTTCTCGCATGAAAAAATAGCCAATAATGCGTCTGCTGCATATCGGTGCCCAAACTTCGGGAGGATTCAGTGGTTTCACTTCACACAACTGGGCATTTTTTGAGCCTCAGTTTTGTTTACTCACTACTTCATTCAAGTGGAGGTGTGCTTCATATGTGAAGCAAATGCAGCGAACATCTAATCCTTCGTTATCAAACTATGTAAGAATGTCGTTCACAAAGTCATGAGTGAAAACATCAGCCACGCTGCCTGTGCGTTCGAATTTGGCGAAGAGCTTGCGAATGATTTTCGCATAGGGTCCTTTTGGAAGGTTACATCGTGTTTTAAAACTGCGCCTTGTTTCCGTAACGCTCTGTTCTAACCTATGGTATCCCAGTGCCATAAAACATGTCGATCAATGGAATACATGGTTTCAACTTCTTCCTTCGGTGCTCTAAACTCCTTTCACGTTTCAACGGTGGAACTGATCCCTTTGATTTTTTAAAAATCTTTTCACTCTGCTCCCTGAGGAGGAGAGAGTTGGCCGGTTGAGAGCTTCTTAATGATCTATTCAGACTTAGGGCTTTTAAATTTATTTATTTGCACTTTATTTCTATAACATTTTATAATCTTACAATCATTTATTTTATTCATAACTGGTAGAATAATAGCTTTATAACTTGTATCTACGTACGTTATTGATATTTGATGGAATAATGAGGGCTTTACTTTCAGTAATTTGACTTTGTTGTTTAGGTTTTTATTATTTACAGATCCCATTGCCGTGTGCAGTGACTGGTTACTACAATGTTTGTTATGATTTATATCTGTATACTGTGTTGATGTATGGTAATACAGGGGATGGAGAGTTCTAACTTCATGAGTTACAACTTGGTTTATCTGGAGCTCATTGTCTTTCATCTAGGTGAGATAACGTTTCTTCCTTTTCTGTTAGAGGCAGCATTGTGGAGATATGTTCGGAGAAGATTATTGTTGCGTTTTGTGCAATTGTTCTGTTGGATGTGTCTAGTGGTGTCTGGGTTTCCTTCTTTTTATTATACTGGTTGTTATTTGATCTTCTAGGTGTGGGCGATTATGAAGTTTCGTCTAGCCGTATCTGAAACTTAGGTCGACTAACCGCGTTTGCTGTGATGTTATTCGTGTGTTTTCGTAGACTTCGTTGCTCGGTAATCTGTTGTCCATTCTTATGAACAATTCTTTCGGTGGAAAAAATTCTATTGGCGACAATAGCCGACATTCCTGACAGTTCTGTGGCACCGCATTCAAATAGTGGTCTAATATAGGTTTTAGAAGTGTGAACAGTTGTTTGAGGGCTACATCGTTTCAGTCTGCCCTGTACCTGTCACAAATGGAATACAATAATACGGAGTTGCTGTGAAACGTCCCGTGCTTGGTGCACTTTTCTCTAACGAAAGTTTGAATGTTCATTCGACTGTGGCCTGTGCTAAGCAGTTATTCCAACAACTGAAATTCCACAAGTAGGTGAAAATGTTCAATAATCTGACAGAAAAATTCTTTCACTGGTAATGAATATCCATTGCAAACTTCTGCAGTTGTGTTATAACAATATGTCTCCAGCAGAAGTGGCTTTCCAGTTTACGTTTTCCCACATCGTGATTCAATGCGCTAGTCCCGCAGTTGCGTCCTTTATATTTTACCAAGCAGCTATCAAAATTTATTTGCAAATTGGTTTCTAAGTATTACAACTGTATTTTCGAGTTATCTGAAAATTAGTCCATGCAAATATAAGAATGACAATAAAAATATAGTGGTTAGCCGAATACTTGTGAGTCATCTGTCCTACATGCACATTCCATTTAAAAAAAATTAGAATTTGCCATCAGTATTTCATGTTTATTGTCTTTCTTCTCTTTGCTGGAATAAACAGGTGGAAATTTTCCGGTATGTTGAAAACTGAGTTACAATATTCTGACACGGGTTTGGAAACAAATTTTTCGTAGCTTCTTGGGACAATTTTTTACTTTAATTACATTTATTTCGCTCTTTCTGTTACGTTTTCGACCAGTCGATACATAAATGACGTAATAGTATACTGAAAAGAATGCACACCCAGCACACTTTCTCTCTGTCTCTCCTATCTCTATCTCTCTCTCTCTCTCTCTCTCTCTCTCTCTCTCTCTCTCACACACACACAAACACACAGACTCACACACACAGGTTTCTTTTTTTTACTTCCTGGGGGCTACAGACTACATTATCTTAGAAATAAATTAGAAATTGTTCCAATCCCCGTTTCCGACCAAGGCTATCCTCTGGCACACTATCGGTTCGACTGGTAACCGACTGAAAAGATCAACGACTCTATAATGGGTCAGATTTGAAAGAGCACGCTCTAGTCCTTGGAGCAGAAAAATAAATAAATTTAAAATAAGAACTGCCAGTAAAAATATGATTGGCAGACAATATTGCTGGTACTCAAAGAGATGTTGCAGTGGTTGAGATAATGGCGTCACACAAGCGAGGAGTCCAAAAACAATGGATGAATAAATACTCAAAGACATAAAGATCGTAAAATTTTGGAAGTGGAATTACGAAGGGGCCCTAGAAGAGCATTATGTGTCGTTAAATATAACACGAAATAGCCATCCCCTCTCCCCCCACCCTCTGCAGTACTTAGGTTCTTATGTTACTGTCTTCAGGACGTCAGTTTCGCTCCACGTTCATGGTTCTATCAAGGACGTTGCCAGGACTTTTTCAAAGTTGGAGGGGTTTCCGATTTGTTAAAGAGAACCTTAAAAAGACTCATTTCTTCTTTATTTTGAAAATTATCATGAGGAATGATAACCAGTTTTATTCGACAACTATCTCAGAGTTTTTACCAAGCAGAGATATAATCACGTTCCTTAGGAGTGCAGTATTATGGTAAAAAACTAAGGAGCATTCATGCTCAGATCGCCCTTCACCTTCCAAGGTCATTTTACACTCTTCTTCTTGAGAGAGGACAAGTTACCTATTTTTAATATACGGAAAATTATTAAAGATTTTGTTAGACCCTGACGCACCTTGAGCGAGACTAGAATGTTAACGGCCTGAGCAGGCGTTGATGGATCCTGGTTGGGCACAAAAACCATGAAGTGTTTTTATGGTTCTTAGCTCGTAGAAACAGCACGTTTGGAATTGGAAGCAATTGGCGGCAAGCCCATCCCTCAGTTAAGCTTGCTGGACAGACCCACAGCTGTACAGGGCAGACAGAGCAGCCCCTTATCGAGACAGGTCTCCAGCAGAACAATACTGCGATACCTGCATTGGCGCCAGCTGAAGTCTGGGCTGGGGGCGACGTGTCTGCACTGTGGAGTCGTAAACTGCGAATTGTGTGCAGAGCGTTGCGTAATACAAATTCGGAAGTTTTCGTGTTCGCCGATACTGCAAATAGGCCTTTCAACCACTTCCTATGTTGTATAAGGAACTCCGGTGTCAGACAAACATTTAAAGGTGGAATCTTTATTACACCTCATAGATAGGACTAACAAGCTCCAAGACACAGGCGATTTAGATAAAGTTCTTTAAGATTGCATCTGTTCACTTGTTGCCATAGGAAGCGATGCGACTTCACACAATAACATCTTCCCCCTCCACGAAAACTTAAAAAGCCAGTATTTGCCGGATCCCTTGGGAGGGGAGATTTAGTGCCTCTAGAGCCCTATGATTGGCTCAAGAAGGCATGAAGGTGGTGTCGTTCGTGCACTTTGAGGGAAAACGACTTCTGGTCGATGCTCTGACATGTGTGGTTGGCGCTTGGGACCTGTCCTGAGACTGACTTCACTTGCAAGTAGTTTAGACTGGGGAGCCTGTGCTGAAGTTCTTACTGTACCAACAGTGTGACTTCAAATGTCTGGCTAATCATTTGCTGAGGGCACACTTTTTGGTTTACCAGTCTTGACATCTGGTATTCTTGTGCGCTCTGTCGTATAAGTGAGCCAAATTGGTCCTTGGTACGGCCAGCGAACGGGTGTGTCACTCACTGAAATATACCATGATTTCAAGGCTCTAGTAGAGAGTAAACAGCAATCCGTCTGCCTGATCGCTGGACCATGGCCGCGATCGATTCACAGGTGCCGCCTCACGCCTCACCTCCCCCGAACCCATCTCGCCAGCTGCAGGTTACATCGCCGTACGAAGCAAACAGGGTAACGGACTGCTGCTCCGGGATTGTCAGGGCGTACAGATCTCAATTGCCACTTGCTCTCAACTGCACCTATGTAGTGAAACCACAGTAGATTTAATCAAAGTCTGCTCAGCGTCAGATCAATTCAGACTGCGTTGTCTCTCGAACACAGAAGGGGTCCTACATAATCACCATACCCATGGGCTCCCTGGCCTCTTTCGAAGCTAATAACCCTTGCTAGGCGTTCCCCACTGGCTTGCTAAACCCACACGTTTTACACTCTGATACCATTTGCTTAACCTGCTGCCCCATGCCTTTCCAAGTGTCCACCTACTGGTGTTTCATTGTCGAAGTTTGGGGCAGCACTACCTTGGGGTCACCCTTCCTACGCGTCATACAACATCTGCTGCCCCATGCCTTTCCAAGTGTCCACCTACTGGTGTTTCATGGTCGAAGTTTGGGGCAACACTACCTTGGGGTCACCCTTCCCACGCGTCATACAACACAAAACGTTCCCCTATAGGCTATAGGGCCTAACAACCTCCCCGCGCTGTATTCTCTGTTTAAGCTTGTGCAGTACGGGGTCTTCTTCCTGCTGCAGAGCGACACCTTTGAACAGCAATGGCAACCCGCTCACAATGGCACTACTGTGCTCGTTGAACACTCGCGACAGAACCCCATCACCCAGAACCACACATTTGCATTTATTCTGACCGCTGGCCTCTCTGAACCCTCCACGCTGCTGCTCCTCGAACTCTGGCTCGAACATTCGGCTTAAACAGTCAGCCACAACATTCTCCGAGCCCCTAATATGCTTAACCCTGAACTTGAACGCCTGTTCGCCTCAGTCTTGCAAGTACCGAACTAAGCGCTTGATTGTCCGTTTCCAACAGAAATGGTTGGTGTTCCAGATATTTAAATTTTTCGAGTTCGAACAGGACTGCTAAGGCCTCAAGTTCGTATACGGAATACTTTGCTTCTACCGAAGAGAGACAACGTGAAGCCTTAGCGATTGGGCGTCTTCACGACTCCTCTTCTTGCAACAAAACTGCAACAACTCCCGACATGGAGACATCTGTCTGATCTATATACTCCTTGTTGAAATTGGCCATCGCTAACACAGGGGCGGTGGCCAACGCTTTCTTTAAAGCCTCGAATGATGCCTGCTGCGAAGGTCCCCATTCAAATTTTCTACTCTTCTTCCAAAGCTCGTTTAAGGGGGCAGCTAACTGGGCGAAATTAGGAATGAATTTTCGAAAGAAATTAATCATTCCTATAAAACTAGTCACGGCCTTCGCATTTGTAGGGGTTGCGAACGAATAAATGGCCTCAGTACGACTTTGGTCAATTAGCTTTCCGTTGTGGGAGACAATATGCCCGTTGTTGTTGCTGTGGTCTTCAGTCCTGAGACTGGTTTGATGCATCTCTCCATGCTAATTTATCC
The DNA here is from genome assembly GCF_023864345.2 of Schistocerca serialis cubense. Lineage (NCBI taxonomy): Eukaryota > Metazoa > Arthropoda > Insecta > Orthoptera > Acrididae > Schistocerca > Schistocerca serialis. Next base: position 459,305,848 of record NC_064642.1, read on the forward strand.
TGTGCAAGCTCCTTCATCTCCCAGTACCTACTGCAACCTACATCCTTTCGAATCTGCTTAGTGTATTCATCTCTTGGTCTCCCTCTACGATTTTTACCCTCCACGCTGTCCTCCAACGCTAAATTTGTGATCCCTTGATGCCTCAGGACATGTCCTACCAACCGATCCCTTCTTCTAGTCAAGTCGTGCCACAAACTTCTCTTCTCCCCAATCCTATTCAATACCTCCTCATTAGTTACGTGATCTACCCACCTAATCTTCAACATTCCTCTGTAGCACCACATTTCGAAAGCTTCTATTCTCTTCTTATCCAAACTATTTATTGTCCATGTTTCACTTCCATACATGGCTACACTCTATACAAATACTTTCAGAAACGACTTCCTGACACTTAAATCTATACACGATGTTAACAAATTTCTCTTCTTTAGAAACTTTATCCTCTCTACTTCGACCATCATCAGTTATTTTGCTCCCCAAATAGCAAAACTCCTTTACTACTTAAAGTGACTCATTTCCTAACCTAATTCCCTCAGCATCACCCGACTTAATTCGACTACATTCCATTATCCTCGTTTTACTTTTGTTGATGTTCATCTTATATCCTCCTTTCAAGACACTGTCCATACCGTTCAACTGCTCTTCCAAGTCCTTTGCTGTCTCTGACAGAATTACAATGTCATCGGCGAACCTCAAAGTTTTTGTTTCTTCTCCCTGGATTTTAATACCTACTCCAAATTTTTCTTTTGTTTCCTTTACTGCTTGCTCAATATACAGATTGAATAACATTGGGGACAGGCTACAACCCTGTCTCACTCCCTTCCCTGCTTCCCTTTCATGCCCCTCGACTCTTATAACTGCCATCTGGTTTCTGTACACATTGTAAATAGCCTTTCGCTCCCTGTATTTTACCCCTGCCACCTTTAGAATTTGAAAGAGTGTATTCCAGTCAACATTGTCAAAAGCTTTCTCTAAGTCTACAAATGCTAGAAACGTGGGTTTGCCTTTCCTTAATCTTTCTTCTAAGATAAGTCGTATGGACAGTATTGCCCCATGTGTTCCAACATTTCTACGGAATCCAAATTGATCTTCCCCGAGGTCGGCTTCTACCGGTTTTTCCATTCGCCTGTAAATAATTCGCGTTAGTATTTTGACAATATGCCCCAGAAAGGATATGTCAGGCTGCTTGAATTAAACTTTACGTGGTTTGACAGTACATCCGGCTTTCCACAACCTTTGGAGTACCTCGCGAACAAGCACAACATGCTCTTCAAAACTCTCACTAAAAATCACCAAATCAAATAATGATACACACACTCAAACTTAAGATCCGAAAAAAACTCTTTCGAGGATACCAGACAACGGAACTGCACCTGTCGATAACCCAAACGTAATTCTGTTGTACTCATAAAGTGAGCAGTCGGTCGCAAAGGCTGTCACCAGTTTATAGCTCTGAGCACTATGGGACTCAACTTCTGAGGTCATCAGTCCCCTATAACTTAGAACTACTTAAACCTAACTAACCTAAGGACATCACACACATCCATGCATGAGGCTGTCACCAGTTTAGGTTCTTCCGCTAGAGGCACTTGATAATACGCCTGGTTGAAGTCGAAGGTAGTAAAAACCTTTGCCTTGTGGAATCAGGAAAAACACGAATGCAAATCAGGGACAGGTATAGACTGTAGCACAATTTTTTTATTAAGTGCCCTATAATCCACCACTGGACTTACTCCCCCCTGCGTTTTGGGCACCACAAATAGAGGTGAAGAGTATGGAGATTTAGATGGTCTAATCACTACGTCCTGCAACATTTCCCGAATAGTTTCCCTTAATGCTTTCATACGAGCCACCTTACGGGAACATTGTCAGTTAATTCGATCTGATACTCGGCTTCTTTAATCTCAGCCAACTGATCGGTTACCACATCACTACACTTTGTACATAACTCAACGATCTGCTGTCTCTGCTCTGGCAACAAATGCTCCAGGTCATACACGGACACGGTTTCCACTGCGTTGGTTACGTGTCTGGAACAGTTAATCCGGCAATGTACACGATGTTTACAGAACTTTTAAGGCTTTTTCTCTGGCAAACTTGAAATAAAACTTCCTCCGACCCCACTGGGGCACCAGGCCTACCTTCCCGATAAAATCGGCTCCCAATATAGCCGGTACCGACAGATTACGCGCCACTTGGACAGGAAATTTTCGCGGATCTTAACCTTAATTGTCCCCAACATTTGCATTTGCTCTGAGTTGGGTAGAAGGCAATAGCCAATTTTGTCTGATAATACCGGCAACTTGCAGTGTCCGCGGTGTGCGGACACACATCTTTAATCCAGTAAAGATGCGGAACTACAGGTGTCCAGCAGAGCACACACAGGTTCCTCATTTAGTGCTGCGCAGACAAAAGGAACTCTATCGCTGGCAACCGCTTCAATTCCCCTGCAGAACCCTCTACCACGCGATCCCCGCTTACAATACCGTCATAAATTCTTTTCATTCCCCTTTTCAGGGCAATTCTCGGCAATATGCCCCCTGTTCTTGCACTTTAAACACCTTACTGTAGAACAGTTCCTAACAACGCGCTCACTGCTCTTGCACTCAAAGCACTTTACTCTCATGTAACCCCCCAATCGTAAAAGGCTACAATTACCCAGCTCTTACTATTGAGAACCTTTTCCCTTACCCCGTTGTTCGTCTGCGTAGACGAGAGCTTGTACGCCACTGATCAATTCATCTAATTGCCTAAAGCTCTGAGGGTGTTCATAAAACAGAGCCCTGCAACGGTCGCTAGGACGCATCCCCTGGAGAATATTCTCGACTACCTCCGCTTCACTATAATTACGACATAAGCTTCTGGCCCTATCCTTTACCCTTTTAACGTACTTCTCTAACGGCTCGGTATCGTGCTGGACTTCAAGATATCCCTTACCAATCAGTAGCTTCAAATCGCACTCGGGGGACAAATAATGATGGCTGATTAACTCCCGAAATGCACTAAACGACAACCCACGACGCCTAGCGTCCATTAACAATTGTTCCTGACACCCACTCACTATTGGACACAATAACTGATAAAGATGACAAGTAGTCAGGTCAAAAAATTCCCCCCTATCCTGTAACCTTGTTAGAAAATGCAGAGCGCTAATTACATGACCAACTGAATCTAATAATAACGTACTTGCCTCCTGTAGTAATTTGTCTAAAGGATTGGGAAACTTAGTAAAACACGTGAGGCAATACTAACCTTACGACTTATCTTAGAAGAAAGATTAAGAAAAGGCAAACCTACGTTTCTAGCATTTGTAGACTTAGAGAAAGCTTTTGACAACGTTAACTGGAATACTCTCTTTCAAATTCTGAAGGTGGCAGGGGTAAAATACAGGGAGCGAAAGGCTATTTACAATTTGTACAGAAACCAGATGGCAGTTATAAGAGTCGAGGGGTATGAAAGGGAAGCAGTGGTTGGGAAGGGAGTGAGACAGGGTTGTAGCCTCTCCCCGATCTTATTCAATCTGTATATTGAGCAAGCAGTAAAGGAAACAAAAGAAAAATTCGGAGTAGGTATTAAAATTCATGGAGAAGAAATAAAAACTTTGAGGTTCGCCGATGACATTGTAATTCTGTCAGAGACAGCAAAGGACTTGGAAGAGCAGTTGAACGGAATGGACAGTGTCTTGAAAGGAGGATATAAGATGAACATCAACAAAAGCAAAACGAGGATAATGGAATGTAGTCAAATTAAATCGGGTGATGCTGAGGGGATTAGATTAGGAAATGAGACACTTAAAGTAGTAAAGGAGTTTTGCTATTTAGGGAGTAAAATAACTGATGATGGTCGAAGTAGAGAGGATATAAAATGTAGACTGGCAATGGCAAGGAAATCGTTTCTGAAGAAGAGAAATTTGTTAACATCGAGTATAGATTTAAGTGTCAGGAAGTCGTTTCTGAAAGTATTTGTATGGAGTGTAGCCATGTATGGAAGTGAAACATGGACGATAACCAGTTTGGGCAAGAAGAGAATAGAAGCTTTCGAAATGTGGTGCTACAGAAGAATGCTGAAGATAAGGTGGGTAGATCACGTAACTAATGAGGAGGTATTGAATAGGATTGGGGAGAAGAGATTTTTGTGGCACAACTTGACTAGAAGAAGGGATCGGTTGGTAGGACATGTTTTGAGGCATCAAGGGATCACAAATTTAGCATTGGAGGGCAGTGTGGAGGGTAAAAATCGTAGAGGGAGACCAAGAGATCAGTACACTAAGCAGATTCAGAAGGATGTAGGTTGCAGTAGGTACTGGGAGATGAAGAAGCTTGCACAGGATAGAGTAGCATGGAGAGCTGCATCAAACCAGTCTCAGGACTGAAGACCACAACAACAACAACAGTAAAAATATCATGACCTTTTATAGAAAGAATAGAAGAAGCCTCGCTCGCCACTTGTCCTAAGGTAGGCTGAGATAATTAACCACCCATGACGTGTCCTCCACGTACTAACATCCCGTGGGCACGTCAAAATAATGCGTTTAACTGTTCAGGCAATTCTTTACACTCGGTATTGGACGGGTTGAAGGTACACAGATCCTGCGCCCTACCAGTATAATGTACGAGAGTTGGAACTTAAGTAGTAGCAACTATTTACTCACAACCGATACAAAAGAGTTACCTGTATGCACCTGTTACCGTCCTTCAACATAGTCACCAGCGTTGTGTAGAACCCGTTGCCAGCGATGTGGAAGGCGTAGTATATCGTTAGCAAAGCCTGTCCTGTTGATGGTGCGAATGGAGCGGTCTACTGCCTGTCGAATCTCTGGAACAGTTCTAAAACTAATCTCACAAAGTGGTTCCTTCATCTTCGGAATCACATCTAAGTCATAAGGACTTAAGTCCGGAGAGTATGGCTCAAATGGCTCTGAGCGCTATGGGACTTAACTTCTGAGGTCATCAGTCCCCTAGAACTTAAAACTACTTAAACCTAAGTAAGGACATCAGATACATCCATGCCCGAGGCAGGATTCGAACCTGCGACCGCAGTGGTCGCGCAATTCCAGACTGAAGCGCCTAGAACCGCTCGGCTACTCCGGCCGGCGAACCACTTCGTGGGATTCGCTTCAGAACTGTTCCAGAGATTCAACAGGCAGTAGACCGCTCCATTCGCACCGTCAACAGAACAGGCTCTGCTAACGGTATGCTACGCCTTCCACATGGCTCGCAACGGGTTCTACACAACGCTGGTGACTACTTTGAAGGACAGTAACAGGTGCAAACATGTAACTCTTCTATATCGGTTGTGAATAAATAGTTGTCACTGTTTAAGTTCCAACCCTCGTATAATACGGGCTCTCACTCTACTAATCTGTGGCCGTGATGGCTCACTGAATTCAAAGAAGGAAACTGTTGACTGTAACTCGCCTAGCGCACACTCAATGCTGGATACTGCGTCACTCGCCTCGCTTATCTCCAGCTGCAGCGGTACAACCGGACGGTCAACAACTTCCCGCAGCCGCCGCGGTAACTCGGCCACACTGCCCGATATATCAGTACCGCGTACACCTACTTCATACAATAGTTTCTGCTTCCGCAACTCCAACACCCCAAGCACCTCTCTGGCTGCCACACTGAAACAATACAACACCCAAGTACAGTCGGCTTTACAAAATATAACACAGTTCAATCTCAGTGAACTGTCATTAAAAGAAATAGTATACTTCGTACCACCCCCACGTCCTCACACCACAACCACGCTCTGCTACCACAGTGTAACAGAGAATTAAGTGGAAGGGCTGGGGGTGAGGAGGTAGGCGTAATACAACAGTTCCAAGCATAATTTTATTGTAACTAACTATCCAGTAAAATCCACTGATACTCTTAAGCCCAAGCTTTTAAAAACAACACGAAATAATGGATTTAAAACAATATGTCAAAAAAACTTTACAATGAAACGTTTAATTTATTTTAATGTGGCACCTTGTCCAAGAAAAACTCTACAACCAGTAGTGAATATAACACATGCTTTCATCCTATCAAAATTACTGCAGCTCCTCATTCGTCTATCTTTACTCAATGCAAACAGTTACAAAAGAACACAACTACGAGAATTTGTCTCTGGAAGGGACACAAAAATAACCATATGAACAGCATGACAAGTACTCTGACTCCCCCTTCCACAGAGTTGCCTTAGTTAAATATACGCCACAGCTGAGCCACATAGAACACACCCGGTATTCAGACCCCATGGCGACGATCGTTCCGATCACCACAGTTCACTATAACTTAAAAAGGTTAATGATCGGGTCTAGCCATGGTATCACCGATACCGATCAAAGGAATTTTCTGTCCAGAACACGTCGTGTATCAGGTTGACGCTGTCCGGGGCTCCGCTCTTCCGTCTCGCTCCCTGGATGGAACCGTTCTTCCTGTAGCTGGCTGCAGCCATCCCTCTTGGCAGTCGGCAGAGGGCGACACGTGAGCGGCACTAGTCGCGCCACACCGTAGCACCGGCGCGGGAAGGTTGCGGGCGGCATTCAGACGCTTCGGACATGTGGCGATGATACCATCGTTATAAAATAAAATAAAATAAAATGCCTCATAACAAAGGACTGAATTCCGAAACTGTATATTTTTCCTTTATACGTACATGTTTAGTTATTTGATTGAGCATGAATGCATGGATATTTTAAGATTTAATTGTGCATGAAATTGCTGGATTCAGTTAATATAGTACTACAAGAGCGTTAACAGATTTTCGACGAAAGGGGGAGGGGGAGGGTGGATGCAGGGCGCATTCGTCTCGGACTAATTTAAGTACCCTGCTGACAAAATCTTTTAGAACTGGACGAGCTATAGAATGTGTCGTCAACACATAACCCATCCGCTCGCCACGAACCCCTCCCCATTTTCTGTATCCAAACTGGTTTTCATAACTTAGTACCGGCCGGTAGACCAGAATGGGCAATATTTTACCATTTGGCCTAAAAATGATAGAATCTTGAACAATGTTTTAAAAAAATACAACCCTCGCCGTTTGGGAGATATTTTTGTTGATCAAGGCGACTTTTGGGCGGCGCAGACAAATTCAAGTGTATTTTTATGTACTGGTTTTAATGTAATGCTATTTTAATGATGTTTACCACCCCACTGCCTTGTGAAATACTGAAATATTGCAATCCCCAAGTTTCTACCAGCGTCCAAATAACACTACATTGCTAACAAATGGATCAAATGGCTCTAAGCACTATGGGACTTAACATCTGAGGTCATCAGTCCCCTAGACTTAGAACTACCTACACCTAACTAACCTAAGGAAATCACACACATCAGTGTCCGAGGCAGGATTAGAACCTGCGACCGTAGCAGCAGCTCGGTTCCGAACTGAAGCACCGAGAGCCGCTCGGTCACAGCGGCCGGCGCCATTGCTAATACTAACGCTGTAGAAAGGTAATAAGGCTATTATAGTGGTAGGCACATATATATTTCAACTTACCGTAACGCAGTCGAATGAATCAAAATCGTTTTTCCTCTTCTTTCTTGTTGCATACTTACACTTGATCAGAAACTATACAACAGCACACAGCACAAAAAAGAAAGGAAAATAAAAATAAAATAAAAATAAAAAAACGGTAGCAATTAAATTAAATTGGATGTATAGATAGTTTAAATCTATCGTTGGCTTTGCTTACCACTGATAGTGGGTATCACTTTTTCGTCATATGACTGAAAATTAAAATATGTTACAATTTCACTACACGGCAACAAGATCGTGTGTTATTTCATTCCCCTGGAACCATCACTCCCCCCCCCCCCCCCCTCTCCCCTCCTTTGGCTGCGTGTCCTTGGTTCTACAGCGGTGTCATATCACTGCCATGAATTTTTTGGAATACTTGCACAGAAATCTCTGGTTAATGTAGCGACGTACGATTGCCGCTAAATATAAGCAACATCGGGGTAATGTGCATACGTATATTAAAACTACCGGTATCGCTCTAAGTGTAGCAGAAAATAGCCTCCGTGATTTAGTTGCTCGTTAAAAATGAGTTAACAGCGCAGTAATTTCCGGTTAAGCGGTGCTGGGCGCGCTAGTTGGTCTGTAGTGGCGCGCTCAACTGTTTTGGCACGGCAACTTGCGCGGCCCGCCACATTAGCCAAGGTGCTATGAAAGCGCGCCGCAGCAATTAACTCTGAACCAGCCGCGGCTGTTCTCTGCGCCAGTTACACACCGTCTCTGGCTGCGGCATCGAGCTTTGCAGCCGTACATTACACCTCCGCCGTAATTTGCAGCTGTACAAACACGTTTCAGACCTCCAATTTAGGTGATGTACCCTCACGCCTGGCGCCGATATAAATTGTGCATCTGCTCGCCTCACATCACAAGACCTACCTATTATGTTTTATGATGTTTTTCCTCTGCATTAGAATCACGAAAATTGCTGAGTATAGTATAATAAATAGTATAATAAAGTGAGACTACTACCACAAGATCACCTTCGTATTAATTTATTTGATTTTTGTTTTTTGTTTTTTACCTACAAGAAAGAACTGACCGAACGTTGCTCACGAATGGGTAAATACGAAAATAGCACATAATATTTTACATAAAATTTCAACTCTATTTGTATAACTGAGCATCATGCTGTTTCAAAACACAAAGAAATATCTCTATAAATACCTAAAAAAATCGGCATACTACCCATTCTCGATCCGGAATCCAGAAGGCACAAATTCCTACTCTATCGCAAATTTTGTAATTTATAATTCCGGATTATACAATACAACAATATACTACACAGCACTACTCTACTGTGCTTAGCATCTAAAGAAAAAGTTAATTTCCTCATTTTGTCTGTATTGTTAACTGCTGGTGCGCTGAGGCGCAACTAAGGATTCACAAGTGCTGCGTTGCCAAGGCACCTAAGGTGTAGAGATTGGGAGAGAGGTGGTTGTCAGGGAATCCTTTCTGGTACTTCCCGAGGCACGTCTCCTCGCTGATTCTGGACGGTCCGTGGTAAGTGGATGTTTACCATGGCACTTGTCGTTATCGTGATGGCGAAGACCACATTGAGCAAGTTATCAAGGTACCAACCATACAGTACTGGATATGATATTGCAACATTTGATATGAATTACACTAGCAAATCCGGGGGTCTGTTTTCAGCGTTTGGGCTATGGAAATGTTACACGTTTCAGATTCAAGCAACTTAATAGCACCTAACAGAAAAAGATCTGAGCACCAATAAAACTTGAAAGTTTTCTATTACCAAAAATTGTAATTATTATTAGCCTATTGAAAGACGTACGAAAATGTGTAAATCTCTATCTCTGAAAATATTATTGTCAGCCAAGCTTTTTCTTTAAAAATTACAAGACAGTCTAGAAAAACTTCAATATCGTTATCATAAAATCTGATATGTAGCCCTACAATTTGTATTATGAAAACCCTTATTCCGACATTTTCTGGAGCCTCCTACTATCGGGCATATGAGTATTCTGACAGAGAACAAAGAACGGAAATTAATTACTCTTCTTATAAATCATGAAAAATCAATTCTCTAGCACCCGATTGCGATTTTAAAACGTCTAGTCTCTGACGTCTCCTAACAATTATACTGCAATGCTCCTGCACGAAACAGACAACTTATCTCATCTTGCCGCTGCAACTGCATAAATGTACGAGGTGCAATCAAGTTCTAAGGCCTCCGATTATTTTTCTAATTAACTACTCACCCAAAATCGATGAAACTGGCGTTACTTCTCGACGTAATCGCCCTGCAGACGCACACATTTTTCACAACGCTGACGCCATGATTCCATGGCAGCGGCGAAGGCTTCTTTAGGAGTCTGTTTTGACCACTGGAAAATCGCTGAGGCAACAGCAGCACGGCTGGTGAATGTGTGGCCTCGGAGAGTGTCTTTCATTGTTGGAAAAAGCCAAAAGTCGCTAGGAGCCAGGTCAGGTCAGTAGAGAGCATGAGGAATCACTTCAAAGTTGTTATCACGAAGAAACTGTTGTGTGACGTTAGCTCGATGTGCGGGTGTGTTGTCTTGGTGAAACAGCACACGCGCAGCCCTTCCCGGACGTTTTTGTTGCAGTGCAGGAACGAATTTGTTCTTCAAAACATTTTCGTAGGATGCACCTGTCACCGTAGTGCCCTTTGGAACGCAATGGGTAAGGATTACGCCCTCGCTGTCCCAGAACATGAACACCATCATTTTTTCAGCACTGGCGGTTACCCGAAATTTTTTTGGTGGCGGTGAATCTGTGTGCTTCCATTGAGCTGAGTAGCGCTTTGTTTCTGGATTGAAAAATGGCATCCACGTCTCATCCATTGTCACAACCGACGAAAAGAAAGTCCCATTCATGCTGTTGTTGCGTGTCAACATTGCTTGGCAACATGCCACACGGGCAGCCATGTGGTCGTCCGTCAGCATTCGTGGCATCCACCTGGATGACACCTTTCGCATTTTCAGGTCGTCGTGCAGGATTGTGTGCACAGAACCCACAGAAATGCCAACTCTGGAGGCGATCTGTTCAACAGTCATTCAGCGATCCCCCAAAACAATTCTCTCCACTTTCTCGATCATGTCGTCAGACCGGCTTGTGCGAGCCCGAGGTTGTTTCGGTTTGTTGTCACACGATGTTCTGCCTTCATTAAACTGTCGCACCCATGAACACTCGATGAATTTCAATTGGTTTCACACCACACAAATTCAGAAAATGAATGATTGCACGTGTTGTGGACTGACAAGACAGCCAGTCCACAGTGACGGGTAACCGAAAGGCACGCGCTTAAACTCACGCAGGCTGGCGTGTGGTCTGAAACAGGATACGTAATGAATGCTATAAAGAAAAGTACGTAGCTGCTGGAATACTTAACTTTAATCCACAATTGGTGAACATTGGTCTTGTTACTGTACATGCTTCATGAGATACATAGCAAAGAATAAATGGTGCCTTGCTAGGTCGTAGCAATTGACTTAGCTGAAGGCTATGCTAACTGTCGTCTCGGCAAATGAGAGCGTAATTCTCAGTGAACCTTTCCTAGCAAAGACGGCTGTACAACTGGGGCGAGTGCTAGTAAGTCTCTCTAGACCTGCCGTGTGGTGGCGCTCGGTCTGCTATCACTGATAGTGGCGACGCGCGGGTCCAACGTATACTAATGGACCGCGGCCGATTTAAAAGGCTACCACCTAGCAAGTGTGGTGTCTGGCGGTGACACCACAGCACGCTGTTCAAGTAAGGAAAACGTCGCCATTTTAGGTATTTAAAACAATTCTCATTCTCGCCGCTGGCGGTAAAATTCCATCTGCCGTACGGTGCTGCCATCTCTGGGACGTATTGACAATGAACGGGGCCTCATTTTAAAACAATGTGCATGTTTCTATCTCTTTCCAGTCCGGAGAAACAAAATCGGAGGCCTTAGAACTTGAATGCACCTCGTACTCTATCCAGGAACATGCTAAAATAATTCAAAAGAAATATTGCTGTCCATGCAGAGTGCAATCAGTGCACAATAACAGCTACTGATTTCACTATTCCTTTATTTTATTGTTATAGAAATTAAATGCTCAGAATAATTTAGTCAACAACCCTTAAGCAATGTAAAAAAATAAAAGGAATCAATAAAAACTTGTAATTTGCTAGATTCTGAAAATTGAAGATTCACACATTGACAAACTTTACTCAGATCTTTCTTTTCCTTGGATAGTTTGATTAGCAAATTCCTTAATTATTCCACAGTGTCTGTAATCAATAATCAAGTATATGGTCACAACAAAGATACGAAGATTATTTTCAATGTATGCATACACAAATCTGACAAAATCCTCCACGGCGCAAGCAAGCAACAACTACGCTCAGCAAAAAAGGCAAATTATCAAAACTCCTCGATTAATAGCAAAATTCTTCTCTGGCACTACTAGCATGATCAGGGCAGGCTTCGAGCTCCCCTATTGCGGCTTCTTTCCATGACGCTCTGTGTCCGACTACTGCCAGCAACTGTCCACTCGCTACCACTCGCGATAATTATATCTCAGACTTAAGAGTTTGAGTATGATGGAACAGCAGAATCAATAGCCAACTTCCCCCAAAAAATATAGACGTCCGACTTTCAAACTAACTTTCATTATATCTTGTTGGGAAGTAGGTTACAAATTCTCCCCTTGTTGTAGGTGTAAGTAGTGTTAACAGCAACGTGTAGCTAAAGTTGCTTTTTCAATATTACCGTCGCTTCCCATCGTAACATCTCTGTACGTACACACTCGGCAAACCCCTGTGAACTGCATATAAGACAGAGGGTACTTAGCACTGTACACTGAAGCGCCAAAGAAATTGGTGTAGGCATACTTATTCAAATACAGAGATATGTAAACAGGCAGAATACGGCGTGCTGTCGGCAACGCCTATATAAGGCAACAAGTGCCTGGCGCTATTGTTGGATCGGTTACTGCTGTCACAGTGGCAGGTTATCAAGATTTAAGCGAGTTTGAACATGGTGTTGAAGTCGGCGCACGAGCGATGGCACACAGCATCTGCGAGGTAGCGATGAAGTGGGGATTTTCCCATACGAGCATTTCACGAGTTTACCGCTAATATCAGGAATCCGGCAAAACATCAAATCTCCGACATCACTGCGGCCGGAAAAAAATCCTCCAAGAACGGTACGAACGACGACTGAAGAGAATCGTTCAACGTGCAGAAATGCAATGCTTCCGCAAATTGCTGCAAATTTCGGTGCTGGTCTATCAACAAGTGCCATCGTGTGAACCATTCAATGAAACATCATCGATACGGGCTTTCGCAGCCGAAGGCCTACTTGTATAGCATTGATGACTGCACGACTTTACTCCTCACCTGGGCCTGTCAACACTGACACTGGATTGTTGATGACTGGAAACATGTTGCCTGTTCGAACGAGTCTCGTTTCAAATTGTATCGACCGGATGTGCGTGTACGGGTATGGCGACAATCTCATGAATCCATAGACCCTGCATGTCAGCAGGGGACTGTTCAAGCTGACGGAGGCTCTGTAATGGTGTGGAGTGTGTGCAGTTGGAGTGGTGTGGGAACCCTGATACGTCCAGATCCGACTCTGACAAGTGACACGTAAGTAAGCAACCTGTCTGATTGCCTGCATCCATTCTTGTCTACTGTGCGTTCGACGGACTTGGGCAATTCCAGCAGTACAACGTGACACCCCATACGTCCAGAATTGCTACAGAGTGACTCCGGCATACTCTTTTGAGTTTAAACACTTCTGCTGCCCACCAGACTCCCCAACATGGACATTATTGAGCATATCTGGGGTACCTTGCAACATGGTGTTAAGAAGAGATCTCCACCCCTCGTGCTCTTACAGATTTATGAACAGCCCTGCAGGATTCACGGTGTCAGTTCCCTCCAGCACTACTTCAGACATTGATTGAGTCCATGCCACGTCGTGTTGCGGCACTTCAACGTGCTCGCGGGAGCCCTGCGCGATATTAGGCAAGTGTACCAGTTTCTTTGGTTCTTCAGTGTAAAATACGTTATCCAGAATGAGATTTTCACTCTGCAGCGGAGTGTGCGCTGATATGAAACTTCCTGGCAGATTAAAACTGTGTGCCCGACCGAGACTCGAACTCGGGACCTTTGCCTTTCGCGGGCAAGTGCTCTACCAACTGAGCTACCGAAGCACGACTCACGCCCGGTACTCACAGCTTTACTTCTGCCAGTACCTCGTCTCCTACCTTCCAAACTTTACAGAAGCTCTCCTGAAGCAGGAGAGCTTCTGTAAAGTTTGGAAGGTAGGAGACGAGGTACTGGCAGAAGTAAAGCTGTGAGTACCGGGCGTGAGTCGTGCTTCGGTAGCTCAGTTGGTAGAGCACTTGCCCGCGAAAGGCAAAGGTCCCGAGTTCGAGTCTCGGTCGGGCACACAGTTTTAATCTGCCAGGAAGTTTCAAAATACGTTATGTTTTCTTATCGTTCCATTAGCATAAGGTACGCAGGGAACAGTTGATGTTTAAATGGCGCGATCGTCGGTTACTCCGCCGGCCGGACTGGACTATGCCATAGTGACACTTAGAAGTGTAGTCATTCCAAACTGGCCGCCAGAGGGCACCTCGCTCGCTGCAAGACTGACGGGTGACGTCACGTATGAAGGTAGAGGGCGCCGCTAATGGCCACATCCACAACGGAGCAGATTGTATCCTGTGGCGCCTCCTACTAAGTCGACCCACGAAGAAACCCAGGGCAGAAACCACGAGAAACCTTGGAAGACTGCCACTGAAGCGTCAGTGAGACAGCCACTCCAGACCTGCACCACAATTATCAGTATACAAGAACCCACGAATCACTAAACGAAGAACATTATTCAGTTGGATGAACTCCTGTCATTTCAACGGAGAAAGGCAAGTACTCTCTGTTATTGCTTTGCAGCTTGGCTATGTGTAACATTATAAGTAAATGCGTAAATTTTATCAGCGAAACTGTATCTCTCTGCTGCTGTAATATACTGTAAGTCTACCTACAACTGCAGACACAACAAAAATGCCTCTTTGAGTGCTCTAATTAGTCTAATTTTGTCTTCACCGTCGCTGCGAGAGCAATACGTAGTGGACTGAAAAGTATTTCTAGATCCCTCATTTAGTACTGCCTCTCAAAACGTAGTAAATAGTGTTTCACAGGATAATATGCGTCTCTCTGCGGTTGCCTGCCAGTTCAAGTTTTTGAGCATGTCCGTGATATTCCCCCTTGAGACAAATAAATCTCTGACCATTCGTGCCGCTGTTCTTCGTATATGTTCAAAAACTCCTATGTTACTCCTATTTGTTATGGGTCCATATGCTTGAGCAGATGTGATTTGTAAGCAGCCTCCTTTGCAGTTTGACTCCACTTCCCCAGTATCTCACCTACCTCTTTTGTGAGTCAACGATATCGTAGGCAATGAACGCTACATTTCTGTGTTTTGTGAGGAGTAGGATTTCACATATTTTTCACTTATAAAATGTTGCCAATTTTTGCGCCAATTTTAAATCTCATTAAGGGGTTAGAGGATTTCTGTGCAGCGTATACAGGGTGGTCCATTGATCTTGACCGTGCCAAATATCTCACGAAATAAGCGTCAAACGAAAAAACTACAAATAACGAAACTTGTCTAGCTTGAAGGGGGAAACCAGATGGCGCTACGGTTGGCCCGCTAGATGGCGCCGCCATAGGTCAAACGGATATCAACTGCATTTTTTTAAAAAATAGGAACCCCAATTTTTTATTACATATTCGTGCAGTACGCAAAGAAATATGATTGTTTCAGTTGCACAACTTTTTTCGCTTTGTGATGGATGGCACTCTAATAGTCACAAACATATGGCTCACAATTTTAGACGAACAGTTGGTAACAGGTATTTTATTTAAATTAAAATACAGAACGTAGGTACGTTTGAACATTTTATTTCGGTTGTTCCAATGTGATACATGACCTTTGTGAACTTATCATTTCTGCGAACGCATGCTGTTACAGCGTGATTACCTGTAAATACCACATTAATGCAACAAATGCTCAAAATGATGTCCGTCAACCTCAATACATTTGGAAATACGTGTAACGACATTTCCCTCAACAGCGAGTAGTTCGCCTTCCGTAATGTTCGCGCATGCATCGACAATGCGCTCACGCATGTTGTCAGCCGTTGTCGGTGGATCACCATAGCAAATATCCTTCAACTTTCCCCACAGAAAGAAATCCGGGGACGTCAGATTCGGTGAACGTGCGGGCCATGGTGCTTCGACGACCAATCCACCTGTCATGAAATATGCTATTCAATACCGCTTCAACCACACGCGAGCTATGTGCTGGACATCCATCATGTTGGAAGTACATCGCCAGTCTGTCATGCAGTGAAACATCTTGTAATACGAGGGCAGTTCAATAAGTAATGCAACACATTTTTTTTCTGAAACAGGGGCTGTTTTATTCAGCATTGAAATACACCAGGTTATTCCCCAATCTTTTAGCTACACAACATTATTTTTCAACGTAATCTCCATCCAATGCTACGGCCTTACGCCACCTTGAAATGAGGGCCTGTATGCCTGCACGGTACCATTCCACTGGTCGATGTCGGAGCCAACGTCGTACTGCATCAATAACTTCTTCATCATCCGCGTAGTGCCTCCCACGGATTGCGTCCTTCATTGGGCCAAACATATGGAAATCCGACGGTGCGAGATCGGGGCTGTAGGGTGCATGAGGAAGAACAGTCCACTGAAGTTTTGTGAGCTCCTCTCGGGTGCGAAGACTTGTGTGAGGTCTTGCGTTGTCATGAAGAAGGAGTAGTTCGTTCAGATTTTTGTGCCTGCGAACACGCTGAAGTCGTTTCTTCAATTTCTGAAGAGTAGCACAATACACTTCAGAATTGATCGTTTGACCGTGGGGAAGGACATCGAACAGAATAACCCCTTCAGCATCCCAGAAGACTGTAACCATGACTTTACCGGCTGAGGGTATGGCTTTAAACTTTTTCTTGGTAGGGGAGTGGGTGTGGCGCCACTCCATTGATTGCCGTTTTGTTTCAGGTTCGAAGTGATGAACCCATGTTTCATCGCCTGTAACAATCTTTGACAAGAAATTGTCACCCTCAGCCACATGACGAGCAAGCAATTCCGCACAGATGGTTCTCCTTTGCTCTTTATGGTGTTCGGTTAGACAACGAGGGACCCAGCGGGAACAAACCTTTGAATATCCCAACTGGTGAACAATTGTGACAGCACTACCAACAGAGATGTCAAGTTGAGCACTGAGTTGTTTGATGGTGATCCGTCGATCATCTCGAACGAGTGTGTTCGCACTCTCCGCCATTGCAGGAGTCACAGCTGTGCACGGCCGGCCCGCACGCGGGAGATCAGACAGTCTTGCTTGACCTTGCGGCGATGATGACACACGCTTTGCCCAACGACTCACCGTGCTTTTGTCCACTGCCAGATCACCGTAGACATTCTGCAAGCGCCTATGAATATCTGAGATGCCCTGGTTTTCCGCCAAAAGAAACTCGATCACTGCCCGTTGCTTGCAACGCACATCCGTTACAGACGCCATTTTAACAGCTCCGTACAGCGCTGCCACCTGTCGGAAGTCAATGAAACTATACGAGACAAAGCGGGAATGTTTGAAAATATTCCACAAGAAATTTCCGGTTTTTTCAACCAAAATTGGCCGAGAAAAAAAATGTGTTGCATTACTTATTGAACTGCCCTCGTAACATCGATAGAACATTAGGTAGGAAATCAGCATACACTGCACTATTTAGATTGTGATCGATAAAATGGGGACCAATTATCCTTCCTCCCACAATGCCGCACCATACATTAACCCGTCAAGGTCGCTGATGTTCCACTTGTCGCAGCCATCGTGGATTTTCCTTTACCCAATAGTGAATATTATGCCGGTTTACGTTACCGCTGTTGGTGAATGTCATCTTCCCATAATTTCTCTTGTGCCCAGTGGCAGAACTGTACACGACGTTCAAAGTCGTCGCCATGCAATTCCTGGCGCATAGAAATATGGTACGGGTGCAATCGATGTTGATGTAGCGTTCTCAACACCGACGTTTTTGAGATTCCCCATTCTCGCGCAGTTTGTCTGCTACTGATGTGCGGATTAGCCGCGACAGCAGCTAAAACACCTACTTGGGCATCCTCATTTGTTGCAGGTCGTGGTTGATGTTTCAAATGCGGCTGAACACTTCCTGTTTCCTTAAATAACGTAACTATGCGGCGAACGGTCCGGACACTTGGATGATGTCGTCCAGGATACAGAGCAGCATACATAGAATACGTCCGTTGGGCATTTTGATCACAGTAGCCATACATCAAGATAGCCATACATCAAAACGATATCGACCTTTTCCGCAATTGGTAAACGGTCCATTTTAACACAGGTAATGTATCACGAAGCAAATACCGTCCGCAGTGGCGGAATGTTACGTAATACCACGCACTTATACGTTTGTGACTATTACAGCGCCATCTATCACGAAACGAAAAAAGTGGCCCAACTAAAACATTCATATTTCTTTATGTACTACACGAATATGTAATAAAAATGGGGGTTCCTACTTAAAAAAACGCAGTTGACATGCGTTTGACCTCTGGCAGCGCCATCTAGCGGGCCAACCATGGCGCCATCTGGTTTCCCCCTTCAAGCTAGACAAGTTTCGTTCTTCGTAGTTTATTCGTTTGACGCTTATTTCATGAGATAATTTGCCCGGTCATGATCAATGGGCAACCCTTATATATATATATATATATATATATATATATATATATATATATATATATATATATATATGCAGCAATTGTTTATTTTCTAATATTTATATATTGCAGCCAATTGTCGCATCTGTGTTAATAATGATTACCAGTTTAGTTCGAACGTCTTGAGATCAATTGCTGTTCCGGAACAACCCGTAAGTCCTATAAACTGTATGCTGCTTCTATAAATTACTGATTAGAGTAACTCCGGGATGACGCTCCATTTGAGATAATATGCTGTGGCTGCCCTACCAAGATATCATCCAGCCACGAATTACGTTTGATACCCCGTAGAACTGTACAGTTTTAATAACTTATTTAATAAATTTTTGTGTGGTACTTATTAAAATGCTTTTTGCAAGTTAAAAAAATCTCCTTTAGTTTTTTCTTCTGATTTCTGTCCAAGAAATCCGTTTTCCTGTTACGCCACCGGATGGCGCTTCGTTGTTGTAGCCGGCTCTTTGGTTAGGCGGTGTTGGAGGCATGTTGTTGACGAACGGTGGGGGCAGTGAGGGAGAGGAACGGGTGACGATCGGTGAGCGTGCTATTACAGGGCCTGATCGGCGGCTGCTAGTCCACATTTCTGCGGGGGCCGTGTTGGTGTGGAGAGCTTTGCGAGTGACCGTCTACTGATGTGGGCGTTGTGATCATGTCGATTTTTTCTAGTAATTGACCACCCTACCTCATTTTTTGGGTACCGGTGCTGAACTTGCTACCGTTAGGCTGGTTGGCCACTGTTCTCCGTAATTCCGTTATGGTAATACTCCTGTAATTGTAGAGAAATCACATCTGTGTGCTTGAAATTTTACGAGTTCCTAAAGGGCTCTCGAGTTGTATTTTTAAGAACGTTTAACTTGTTATTTTAAAGAGAAATTACTTGCCCTGTGGAAAATTACAGCTGCTAAAAGGGGTATTTCAACCGCCTTGTGCAACTTGTGTTAACTTACCTTAAACCTCCTATTCTGTCAGGGCTAGCTCACTGGTAGTATTTCTGGTTTGTCGCCCTGAAATCAACTGAAACAGTTATTATTGAATTGTATGTTATTGCTGTTTTAAGCATATCTTCTTAAATAAAGGATTAGAAACTACTGTGAAACAACAAATGGCTTTCCGTAAACTAGTCTGCACCTTCCTCCCGTCCGTTAAGTTGTTGTCGTATCCTGGGGTGTCCATTAACATCTCAGTCAGGGCAGATGGCACCCCTGAAAAGATACTGACAGGTAAGGAGTACAGTGTCACAATAAAGTTGAGCGATAAAAATAAAGAGTTAAAACGTCATCCCATGGAACATTATGCCTCCTATCACGAATTTTTTTTTTTTTTTTTATGAATTAAGTTGAATACTGCTTCATACAATTATAACTGAGCCGTTTTTCCTATTGTATGAAACTGTTTTATGCTTGTTAAAAGACACGGCTAATTTTTCTCAGGGCGCTATCGCCAGAAATATCATACGTATCCCAACCTCTACATCTCATCTACATCTACATCCATACTCCGCAAGCCACCTGACGGTGTGTGGCGGAGGGTACCTTGAGTACCTCTATCGGTTCTCCCTTCTATTCCAGTCTCGTATTGTTCGTCGAAAGAAGGATTGTCGGTACGCCTCTGTGTGGGCTCTAATCTCTCTGATTTTATCCTCATGGTCTCTTCGCGAGATATACGTAGAAGGGAGCAATAGACTCCTCGGTGAAGTTATGTTCTCGAAACTTCAACAAAAGCCCGTACTGAGCTACTGAGCGTCTTTCCTGCAGAGTCTTCCACTGGAGTTTATCTATCATCTCCGTAACGCTTTCGCGATTACTAAATGATCCTGTAACGAACCTCGCTGCTCATCGTTGGATCTTCTCTCTCTCTTCTATCAACCCTATCTGGTACGGATCCCACATCGGTGAGCAGTATTCAAGCAGGGGGCGAACAAGTGTACTGTAACCTACTTCCTTTGTTTCCGGATTGCATTTCCTTACGATTCTTCCAATGAATCTCAGTCTGGCATCTCCTTTACAGACGATTAATTTTCTATGGCCATTCCATTTTAAACCACTCCTAATGTCTACTCTCAGATAATTTATGGAATTAACTGCTTCTAGTTGCTGACCTGCTACATTGTAGCTAAATGATAAAGGATCTTTCTTTCATGTATTCACAGCACATTGCACTTGTCTACATTGAAATTCAATTGCCATTCCCTGCACCATGCGTCAATTCGCTGCAAATCCTCCTGCATTTCAGTACAATTTTCCATTGTTACAACCTCTCGATATACCACAGCATCGTCCGCAAAAAGCCTCAGTGAACTTCCAATGTCATCCGCAAGGTCATTTATGTGTATTGTGAATAGCAACGGTCCTACGACATTCCCCTGCGGCACACCTGAAATCACTCTTACTTCGCAAGACTTCTCTCCATTGAGAATGATATGCTGCATTCCGTTATTTAGGAACTCTTCAATCCAATCACACAATTGGTCTGATAGTCCATATGCTCTTATTTTGTTTATTAAACGACTGTGGGGAACTGTATCGAACGCCTTGCAGAAGTCAAGAAACACGGCATCTACCTGGGAACCTGTGAGTAGGGGGACAACCTTCGCACCAGGACACGCTGCATTGTTGCCAAATTTATTCAAGTTGGCGGCGATGGCCTCATCCAAGATGGGGCTATGTAGACTTGGCAACATCGCATGACGTCATCCAAGATGGCGGATTTTGGCGGGAAAATAGCCCAATTGTGCTATGTCCACTAACCTAAGCATCCAGAAGAAAACAAAATAGCGAGAACTTTGAATTCCAACAGGATAATGCGTGCAAAAAAGCCATACTTTTCTTTATTATTATTGATTATCATTCATTAACATTCATTATCATTCATTATCATTTATTATCATTTATTATTATTTATTATTATTGACCTGCCTCCACTAGAAATTCCATCCAAATTCAAGTTCCAAAACGATAATGGCTGCAAAACCTAACTGTTGTGTTATTATTATTCATTATTATTCATTATCATTTATTAACATTCATTATCATTCATTGTCATTCATTATCATTTATTATCATTCATTATCATTTATTATTATAGGCCTACCTCCACTAGAAGATTGCGCTAAATTCAAATTCCAATACGATATTCTCTCGAAAACTGTACTTCTATCTATTATTATCATTTATTATTTATTCAAGATGTCCGATTTTCTCGGTGAGAAAGCCATTTTCCTTACATCCATAACAAAAATCTATCACAAGTTCAAATTCCCAACACCATACTTGATCACACGTACGAGCTATCTCCGTCACATATATTTTTTTTCGCTGGTAGCCTATCATAATTGTGTCAAATAATAAACTGCTCTTATAGTAACGTAATTCACGTTCTTTGATATTGCAGGGGGAAGGGACTAAAGACTTTATTTCAAGCAGTACGGTCATCACTTGTTCTCCAACACAGTCAGCACACACATCTTTAATACCGCAGTGCAGTCACCACGACGTCCGCGCTCCAACTGAATTAGTTCAAATCCTCGCCACCCCCTGGCCAGCGCGCGGAGACACTGCCTACGCCTGTCACTTGAGGCGGCCAGCACGCCAGGTAGACGGTGAGAGGCGCCACAAACGGTCCGGCTACGTAAACATCCTCACCCGCCTGCGAGCACTTAACGCCGGACACGAGCAACGGTGCCCGCACAGCCCCCCACGGCCACCGCACCAGGTAGGCGGTGAGCGGCACCACAAACGGTCCCACTACGTAAACATCTTCACCCGCCTGCGAGTACTTAATGCCGGACGCGATGGAACCTGTCGACCGCGTGCCGGACAAAGGACACGTTCCACCCCAATTTCTTTTTTTTTTTTCTGAACAGGTTCCAACTTGACAATACCTACCTCACACAACTGCCTGAGATGTTTGGAAAGTTCTATCACATGACACACTAAAAGCTATATCGGTCCTAAAGTTCGCAAATTCCCAGCACCGATGGTCAGGAACCGACACGCTTGCTTTGTCCAAACCACCCTCACGCCACATGCCCGCGACTCCACGGCGCCACCAGCACGTGTGATGATGGAGCACAAACTACGCTCTTGCCCCATAAACTCTGCAATTCTCTCACCGATAGACAGGAACTGACACGCTCGAACTGGAATGTTTGCTACCGAGTTGGAAACTTCCTTGACGTCACAATGGGCGATCGACCACGTGGCTCTGTGGGAGAAAGAACGCTCTCACTAAGTTAACTGATCACCCGATTCTCATTATTCACTCCACATACCCCGATTACCTAATCGAGGATCTTCGCGAAAACACACACATACGCGTGAACCGTCGCTCCCGTCAAGAAACATACCTCCGCAGGTCAATTTAACACGAAGCTCTCAACTCAAATAAAAGAAATTAACAAGTCAATATCACACGCACATGCGGGAGCCATCGCACGCTCCTAGCAAACTTCTCAACTCACATACCTGTCAACTGACTCAAATTCTATATGTTCCCAAAATACTTAACCTCCCCTTTATTCATTCAAAATATATTCGCTCCCTACCATAAACTCCTCGCCAATAAAAAAATAGCTAACAATATTCATCTCCAAAAACATTACCTTCATCGCCATTCTTAATACCATCAACATCCAATTACGCCTATATAACATACTTTTAAATAATAATAATAATTTCAGTTGACATATATAGAATACAAAGACACAAACACAGACATTGGACCATTCTTGCATAGGCCGCCAGATAACCCACAAGTCGAAACAACAATAACAACTATCAACACAATCATACACAACAAAATAAATGAAAACACAACTATGGAAGAGTTACAACTACTGATTTATATAGAAGCACTCACTACACTAAATATACACACTAGGCAGAGATCAGAACCAACCATCATACAGAAGAAACCCACAAAACCAGCATGGCAACACAGGCTACAGATCAGAATGGAAAAACTGAGAAAAGGCATTGGACAGCTAACACAATTTATAAGAAATGAAATATCAGACAAAAAACTAAAAAGGTTAGGTAAAATCTCACAACAAGAAGCGATAGAGCAATTAGGTGAAAAGAAGCAGAAATTACAGGCATTGGCTAAACGACTTAGAAGATACAAAAAAAGTGAAAATAGAAGGAAACAAAACCAAACATTCAATACAAATCAAAAGAAATTTTACCAAACAATAGATGACACACACATTAAAATAGACAATCCACCAAACATAACAGACATGGATCACTTCTGGAGCAACATATGGTCAAACCCGGTACAACATAACAGGCATGCACGATGGATACAAGCAGAAACAGACACATACAACATGATACCACAAATGCCTGAAGTGATAATATTGCAACATGAAGTCACCCCAGCAATTAATTCTATGCACAATTGGAAAGCCCCTGGAAAAGATAAAATAGCAAGTTTCTGGCTAAAGAAGTTCATCTCAACACATTCACATCTAACTAAATTATTTAACAGTTACATTGCAGACCCATACACATTCCCTGATACAATTACACATGGAATAACTTATCTGAAACCTAAAGATCAAGCAGACACAGCAAACCCAGCTAAGTATCGCCCCAAAACATGCCTACCAGCATTATACAAAATATTATCTTCAGTAATTACACAGAAATTAATGACATATACAACACAGAACAAAACTATAAATGAAGAACAAAAAGGCTATTGCAAAGGAGCACGAGGATGTAAAGAGCAACTGATAATAGATGCAGAAGTGACATATCAAGCTAAAACTAAACAAAGGTCACTGCACTACGCATACATTGATTACCGAAAAGCTTTTGATAGTGTACCCCACTCATGGTTACTACAGATATTGGAAATATACAAAGTAGATCCTAAGTTGATACAGTTCCTAAACATAGTAATGAAAAACTGGAAAACCACACTTAATATCTAAACAAATTCAAATAATATCACATCACAGCCTATACAGATTAAGTGTGGAATATACCAACGAGACTCATTAAGTCCTTTCTGGTTCTGCCTTGCTCTGAACCCACTATCCAACATCCTAAATAAAACAAATTATGGATACAATATTACTGGAACATACCAACACAAAATCACACATTTGCTATACATGGATGACCTAAAACTACTGGCAGCAACAAATCAACAACTCAACCAATTACTAAAGATAACAGAATTATTCAGCAGTGATATAAATATAGCTTTTGGAGCAGACAAATGTAAGAAAATAGCATAGTCAAGGGAAAACACACTAAACAAGAAGATTACATATTGGGTAACCACAGTGACTGCATAGAAGCGATGGAAAAAACAGATGCCTATAAATATCCAGGATACAGACAAAAAATAGGAATAGATATTACAAATATTAAAGAAGAACTAAAAGAAAAATATAGACAAAGATTAACAAAAATACTGAAAACAGAACTGACAGCAAGAAACAAGACAAAAGCTATAAATACCTATGCTATACCAATATTGACCTATTCATTTGGAGTAGTGAAATGGAATAACACAGACCTAGAAGCACTCAATACACTTACACGATCACAATGCCACAAATATAGAATACATCACATACAATCAGCAACAGAAAGATTCACATTAAGCAGAAAGGAACGAGGAAGAGGATTTATTGACATAAAAAAAACCTACATTATGAACAGGTAGACAATTTAAGAAAATTCTTTCTAGAAACTAGCAAAATACACAAAGCAATCCCTCATATAAATACATCGGCTACACCACTGCAATTTCATAACCACTTCTACAACCCTTTAGATCACATAACGTCAACAGATACGAAGAAAGTAAATTGGAAAAAGAAAACACTACATGGCAAGCACCCGTATCATCTAACACAGCCACACATTGATCAAGACGCATCCAACACATGGCTAAGAAAAGGCAATATATACAGTGAGACGGAAGGATTCATGGTTGCAATACAGGATCAAACAATAAACACCAGATATTACAGCAAGCATATTATTAAAGATCCCAATACCACAACAGATAAATGCAGACTTTGCAAACAACAAATAGAAACAGTAGATCACATCACAAGCGGATGTACAATACTAGCAAATACAGAATATCCCAGAAGACATGACAATGTAGCTAAAATAATACATCAGCAACTTCCCATACAACATAAACTAATAAAACAACATGTTCCCACATACAAGTACGCACCACAAAATGTACTAGAGAATGATGAATAGAAATTATACTGGAACAGAACCATTATAACAGATAAAACAACACGACATAACAATGTGAGACCTGAGTTTCTCCTGGCGTATACAACTTTCAAATAACTTCCGGGAATTCAGCCAGTGTTACCTGGCTGAATTCCCGGAAGTTATTTGAAACGACATAACAAACCTGACATCATACTCACCAACAAAAAGAAGAAATTAACAGAACTAATCGAAATATTCATACCCAATACAACAAATGTACAGAAGAAAACAGGAGAAAAAATTGAAAAATACATCCAACCTGCTGAGGAAGTCAAAGAATGTGGCATCAGGATAAAGTTGACATCATACCAATTATACTATCAACTGCAGGAGTCATACCACACAATATCCACCAGTACATCAACGCAATACAGCTACATCCAAACGTATACATACAACTACAGAAATCTGTAATTATTGATACATGTTCAATTACCCGAAAGTTCCTAAATGCAACGTAACATATACCGTGCAGTTAAAAGGAAGTCACGCTTGATCAAGGTCCGCGTCACTTTCCATTTCTAACCAGACATAACGTCTGAGACAGGAAAGAGAAATAATAATTATTATTATCATTCATCCTAACACACACATAATGATCTCACTGTCATCCTCTCTCTAATCTAAATGAGATCTTCACTGATACTATGAATTATTGATGTATAATTTTATAAATTATAAAATGCTCAGGCCTCCACCATGTCCATCTGACCAGCTTTCAGCTACTAGGGGCGCTAGTGAACACATTCACCACCCCCACAGAATTCTCAACAGCCATTCGTTCATCCTAAGATCATGTGATACTACGTCATCACACTTTTATAAGGAGTCACCCCCTGGTCTTCTTTCTCACTCTTCAGTTGTCCGCCGCATCGTGCGTTTGTTCTCGTGTGTGTGTGTGTGTGTGTGTGTATGTGTGTGTGTGTGCTGTATCTGTTTTATTAAGATGAAGCGAATTAACAACACCCAGGAGTCTGCTGCGAAGAGACTTAGACTCCACGATTCACCATTATCGAGTAAGTAAATAATTTTTATTTTTAATTATCATCTTTCCTTTATATCTTATATATTTTCCTTACTAATTATATATCTCATTATTATAGCTGAACTCGCGGACTTTATCATCGAGTCTGAGGAGCGAGCAGGTGGCGTCAATCAGCCTTGTCCTGAACAAGTTCCATTACCTGGTAAGTACATTTTTTTGTGTATATCTGCCTTCGTCTTCTCATTTCTATATCACCAAACGTCTTCTACAAACATTTTTTACTTTATATTATACTCATTATATTCCATCTTTCTAGATTACATCGGCCCAGCGCTAGAAGAGCTTGATCGCCAACTCAAAATGGAGAAAGCTCGTCGTGAATGGAAGGACATCTCTAATAATAATAAAAATCAAACTCGCTAAAAAATTAAATAATTTCTTCTTCTTGTTCTTTTAATATATACTTTTCTTCCTAGTGTATTGATCTAGCCTTAACACATATTTTGTTTCTAGATCATCCTAATTCCACGCAGAGCGAGGGAGCCGAACACAGTAATAACTTTTTAGATGAGGACGAACTGGACATGCCTGACTGGCTTGAGGGGCTTGTCGAATGCAGCAACGAACTGCTGAAGCCGTGGAATGAGATCGGAGAAGGTGAATAGTTTTCATCATTAGTCCAAAATAATTTCGATTATTTACTGTTATAATAATTATTATTATTTATCCCTCTTTTAAATCCAGATCATTAAACTTATATTTATGTTACAGGTATGTCACACGGCATTGCCCATGTTCCGCGAGTGGCGGTTGCAGGCGCGGGGCTCGAGGGTGGGCGAGGACACGCCCCACCTTGCTCGACAGGCTACAGCGGCGGCGGCGGCGGCGGCGGCGGCGGCGGCCCAAACTATCTGGCGTCCATGTGCATCCAACAAGCGGGTAGCAGCACTGCCAGGGGTCCCTCGCAGTGGTCAGCACGTGTGCGCGAAGCTGCAGCTGTCAAGATCGCCGAACCTCTGCTCGGCTGCTCGCACTGGCCGCCTACATCCGCCGCAAGTGGAGCGGTCGCCACCACCGCTACCAAGGTCACACAGCCTGGCTGCCCCACTGACCTCTCGTCGCCGCATCCTCCACCTCCCGAAGCTGACTGCCCACGACACCGCCAGCGCAAGGTTCGTGTACCGAGATGCATACCCCTCCCATTAAATGATGATGATGACGCACCATCGCCAACACCGTCATCCACCGCCTGGACCCCCAGTATCATTAGCAATAATAGTATTAGTGATCATCCTGTGGCTAGTGGCAGTTCTCTAACCCGCCCTTTTAGTGAAGTAGATCAGGTCGGTAACACCATACCTCAGTTGCAGTACTCGGCGATTGCCGACGCCTTCGAGGAGCGAATCCCGGTCACTCGCCCCGAAAACCCGGCAGGGGGGTACCACGATCCTGTTGGATTTTTAAACGCATGCCTCCCTGTCCTGGAAACCGAGCTCCTCAGGATAGTCGATAATCCGCGTTATCCCGCCGTTAAGTGCAGTGCAGTGCTCTGCATTGAGTTATCGCACCCTCCCAAAGTTCAGTCTAGTCAGGAACAGACCAGCATTCATTATCTTTGGAGGGATAATGGCGTGATAACGCGGAGCACATCGATCGCCGAGTGGTTTCGTAAATCCATCTTGAGTGTCATATTGGGCCGCTTTTCCGAGATGGAAGTCAACGGCTCAGCTAAGGCACTCAGCAGAATTCTACACCTGGACCTCCATATACATGTCCACGATCCATTAAATGGAGGGTCTAGCTATATGAAGCTCCCTAAAGATATGGCTAATAAACAAGCATGCATTAATGTCCAAAATACAAAAGATCAGGCTTGTTTTGCATGGTCAATCCTGGCTTGCGAAAGAAAGTATAATTATAGAGATCGCGCTTCTCGTCCAGGTACATACAAAGTCAGTGATATTAACACATATTATAACTTTGATGGTACTGAGTTCCCCGTCACTGCTGCAGCTTAAAATCGGTCTGTCGCCTCATGACGATAAAAGGGTCATCTGTGATGACGGCATTGAAACTCGCCCGTACTCACCTACTCACTTGTAGCGAGAGAAGGGGTGGGGGACTCTGAGAGAGAGAGAGAGAGAGAGAGAGAGAGAGAGAGAGAGACGGCGAGGGTGTCTGCAGAGTAGTAGTATGACCCTTTTATCATAGTTTAAATATTGAATGAGAGTGTTTTGTAGTGTGTATCAGCTTGCGTACTTCCGTGTATGTCTGAGCGTGTGTGAATGTGTGTGAGCCTGTGTTAAGTGTGCATGTGTGTAAATATTATTTATTCTATAAAAAAAATCATAGAAAACAGAAAAAACTAAAATAATCCCATTTATAAAAAAGTCTTTATATATATTACTAGTCAATGGCTATATGACTGAAAGCAGATAAAACTTTTACACCTCTTATAATCAAATAGAAGAAGACGAAGCAGTTCGTATCTGCTTTGATCTTAGTAGTAGTTGTAAGTTTCACCTGCCGCTAGCCATCCAGTCAGAACTAGTTTTTTAAGAATGTGAATTCCACCAATTAAATTCTTTATATATACTTCACTGTGGAAAAAAATCTTTATACCCAGAAATATGTGTTCACCTGCTTGTTGTAGTGGAAAATGTCTAGAGCTACCTACTTCAATGAAATATAATTTAAATTGCTAGTGGAAAATGTTTTAGAGCCACTATCTTGAACTAAAAATACGTTTACCTTCAGTTAAAAAAGTGCTTCCGGTGGAACTTCACTAGATATATTATTTACCTTGTAAGATAATATAATTGCGTTGTAGTACCTCTGCTTTAGTTTTATATATATACAGTGCTTATATATTTGTGAATAATGTAAAAACACGTATCTGGAAAGATCAGAACTTTCATATTTTTACTTGAAGACAAATAATGTATCTGTAAACTCATATAATGTGAAAAAAAAGTGAATCATTTTACTGTAAACTGATATGTCGCAAACAAAATCTGAGTTCAATAATAAATTCAATTATTTTATTGCAAAAAAACCGAGTTTGCTATTATTTGACCCTCAATCATGATCTATATACGTTGCATTGGCACAGATAGAGACCTATAAGATTTTTACACCCCCCGCCACTCTCTGTGTGGTCCTGTCACTTTAAACGGCGGGCATCTGGCGAAGCCGACCCTAGCACTCTCTCTTTCAGGTCCTGTCACTTTCAACGGTTGACTCATCGCCGCGCCGGCGAGGTGGAAGCAGGTAAAGTGGCTCAGACAGCTCCAGTGGAATGCGCTTCACGAACAGTATCACCAATAACTTACTTCTATGGAAGTAGGTGTCACAGAAAGAATACAACAACAATTCTTATGGAGAAAAAAATTATTTATTTACTTGTGAGCCATTTTAAAAGTAATTTTACATTTTCAGATGCTGACACAAAACTATTTTTTTCTTCTTCACACGTTCGCTGTCTAAGTTGATGGATAGGTGGACAATTATAGTATTCCAGGTTCTGGATAGCCGCATATTTGAAGATTCGACGCAGCCAGCTACTCTTCTCATCGCCTTTAACGTAGATTACTGTCTGCTTGTGCTCAAATACTCTCAGCAATTGCAGCAAATGTTTATAAGAGATGCCAGGGGCGTGCCACTTAATCCCATGATAGAATCTTGTTAGCCACATCGCGCTTCTGGCTGTCTTATTGCACTTGACGTCTTTAAATGGTTTCGGCGATTCAACTCTTGATACAAATGTTCCTATTACTCCATCACGTTGCACAGTCTTTAATTATGAAACGCCTACACTCATCATAGTAAAATCCTTGAACGTCAGCTACGATCCTCACACCTTCAGGTAACATCGTGATCTGGGCTAGAGCTAGCAGAGTGCGTATTACGAGTAATTTATACAACTCGTTGCACTACACCAGTGAGCGGACAGTAGTTAACGAGACGATCATGCAAAACGAGAGCATATGCTGAAGTCTGATCAGGGAAGTTTGCTGAAGATTCAAATTCAATCCGTACATCTATAGGTCCTGATTTAATTATCTCATTCTGTTTTGAACAGTCAATCACGATTATTGGCGCTAGCTTCTTGAAACTCTGTGGGCTGAGTAGGCATCCTTCATTTTCAACACCTTCATAGTAAGATGCTCGGAATCTCGCATACATGTCAAATGCCAGACTGTATACATTCCTGTCCCACTGTAGATGTAAATTCTCATACGGGTAGTATTCTGAATTCAAGTAGACCCTGGCGTTAGTTAACGTGCAGTGGTCAAATTCAATTGAGTCCTTTGATACATTAGCTCGCCTTTGAGTTTGGAATGCTAGTATGATGAATCGAGGTGCCTCCAACTGCAGTGATGTTTTAATAGCCCAAATATGTGTGGACGCTGTAGGTAGGACTGGGTATTCAAAAAGCTCCAAAGATCGGAAAGTTAGTGGTAGGTAGGTGCTAGCATTCAGAACTTTTAAGAGCTTCAAGCGCTCCTCGTAGGCAACGGTGATGTGAGGCATTTTCCATGATACGCTATTAATCTTGATTTGAACATTCTCTGCAGCTGTTTGAGAGAACGAATTCGCGTCACTTGCACTTCTCACCAAAATAAGTTCCTGTTTAGCGTTGATAATTATTCGCTGCATATCCTCAAAATAACCCATAAGCATTTTTAGTGGCACGCACGCGGTAAATCGGCTTTGTCCACTCTCCCCATCCGCTGCATCTATGAACCACCTAGCATTTTCCAAACTGTTTGAATCAGAGGGTGAAGCTGAAACGTACGTCTTGAGGGCTGATGTAATGCCAACATTTCTAGTTCGGTCTATTTCAATTCCGTTGAGTTCATAGCGTATCTCTTGAAACAGGAATGCTACGGCATTTCGAGTGAGCTTCGAGAGCGCTACGGCAGCCCCGTCAGTTTTCTTAAATGTGTAGTCCAGATAGAGGAAGCTCTTGCTGGGCAGTGTTATCGCGTCCTGATGCTGGATAACAATCCTAATATCATCATTTTTGTTAAATGTGCTTGAAGCGTAGGGTTTGTGTGAGTGGTATTCATGACGAATAATTCGGTCATCATACTCTACTGACTGAGTTACGTTGAGCGACGTCATTCTGCGGCTTTAAACCTGCTGAAATGAGGAATTCATAATTAAGGCGTGTTATCACCTTGCCCTTCCGCGTTGCACGGGTTGTGAGCGTGGTGTGCCAGCTTTATACCTTATTCCCATCTCGCCTTAGATGCAGGCGTACAATGATCTCTTCTCCTCTAAAGCTAACAAGCTGATTTTCTGATCCACAATACGCAGTTCAAGGTAGTCCAGTGTCTGAACAGTCACCGGGAGATATATAGCGTTTGTGGGGGCTTGAACTATTTTATACCCTGTGCCGACTGTAGGAAAGAATCCGTAAATTGAATGAATCAATTTATCGTTCAGGTATGAGTTTGTGGCAATATTACACTCAACGTGGATTGTACTCACTGGGAGTGTATCCACAGCATGATCTGATGCGTAAAATTTAGTTCCGTCCTTCACCAAAACACGATCCTTCGCAAAACCTAGCAGTGGACCAATTGAGTGTCTCTGTGCAAAGTCGATCGTAGCACACTCTGTCCGTATTTCAGATTTAAGGGTATTAATGTTTGCCCGTAGTTCAATACCTTTTTCTGACTGTTTTAAGAGTTCGTTTAAATCATCAATATCGTAGGCACCAGGTTGTATTTGTAGAATCTCCTTCCGGCCGTCAATTTCAAGATGTAGTTTATTGTTGCTCAGTGTAATATTTGGAACGCTGTTATACGTCTCTAGACCAATCAGTGCATTACTCCAGTCCCCTGCACTTAAATCAATCGGCGGAAAGTAATTAGCGCGTAATACTGATCCTCGCTCTTTTAAAGTCCGAGTGTATGACATTGCATCTAAACATCGAACGATGGCCATGTGTTCAATGACAGCTCTTTTATATATCGCGCACATGATCTGACGATGACGCATTCTAGAGGGGGTTCGCTGTCGCTGTGATGAGGAACATAGTGCAGAGATGACCACAGAGATATGTGTTAAAGTCCTGATATCGCCGGACATTGTAGAAGACGCGTCTTTTGCTGGTGAAGTAGCATTGTAATTCTTCAGGCGGCTGTAAATCGCCGAATGAATCGAAATACTGAACTGTATTTGGACATTTCTTAACATACGCAACCCAATGGGTCCCTGGACCCCCCAGCAACATCTAAATTTACAATTCCGCACTCGTTAGTCCGCCACATGGTCTTCGGTAATGTATTCCGCATAAAGAGGCCGCGGAATCCACGAATGTGAAGTTTTTGTTTAATAATTTTAACTAGATCTTTATTCGTGAGCGCTCGGTCGGGCAGGATAACTAACGGACTTTTTTTTATTTATGAAGAGACCTAGTCCTTTCTTGTATGGTTTCAAGTAGAGACCTTTTCCGATAGGTACTGTCTCCATAACGCGATTATGTCTTCTGACTTCCTCTAGTTGGGCTTGTGCATTCTGTGCGTTTTTGAAGGTTTTGGCTACAGCTGCGGCACCACCTGTGAGTGAACCTATAGCGGACAGTGCTGCAAGGGCTGGGTCGAGGAACGGGATAATTCCGCCCGAAGTCTTTGGTAGCGGTAGGACCCTAGGTGGTTTAATTGAAGTCGTGTTTTTCTTCTTGTTCCCACCATTGAACACACATTTAGCTGCAGACATCGAGGTGAGAATACAGTTTTTCAAACAACCGGGTTTGTTGTTCTTCTTCCTGTTCTTCTTCGCTCGCAAAGCTTTTCGCGCTGCTTTCATAATTCGTTTGAAATTCATCACACCCAAGCCCAACTTAATTTTCCCAGAAACTCGTTGACCTATTCCGAGATCTTTTCTTCGCCTTATTTGCTTGGCTTCATCTGCTAATATCCGGTCGGCGACGTGGCGTGCTGGGAGATCCTTATTTGCTGCGTATGCGAGGTCGTGTTCAAGGCAGGCTTCGTATAGTGGGTTAATACCTTTATCGCCTCGTGCGAGGCGCTTCTGAAGCTTTGTTCCAGGACCACAGAAGTTATACCCGGTAATGTGCAATTCAACAGGCAACTTGTCGAGAAGACCACCTCCACCTCTTATTATGATGTGCCTCCTATCGTGCATGGTACGTTACTGAGGAGATAGAGGTCTACTCTCCGCGTTATATACTAACATGTCAGCTTCGATCCAACTGTTTTCCGATGATGGAAATCCTAGCCATTTAACCAGTGCTCTATTCCCACGACGTCTTATCAGGCGCTCGATGAGAAATACATCTGGTTCATAACTCTTCTGCAATTCCTCCGTGTAAAAGCATCCTGCAATTTCTTCGCCCTTGCCGTCCTTTAAGATATATGTCCTAGGGCTGGTTCGCTGCACTTTGGACACTGTGAATATCTCAGCCGACCAATTTGGTAAGTACGATTTCTCGAACGCTGTCTTGTGTTTTGACATACGTACTAAGTCATCTATATTGAACCTCTGTTTGCGAGGGTCGAGCATTTTAATCCGGAAATATACTGTGTCCATGAATGAATTATCGCGTTCATCGATCAAAAAAATGGTTCAAATGGCTCTGAGCACTATGGGACTCAACTGCTGAGGTCATAAGTCCCCTAGAACTTAGAACTACTTAAACCTAACTAACCTAAGGACAACACACACATCCATGCCCGAGGCAGGATTCGAACCTGCGACCGTAGCGGTCGCGCGGTTCCAGACTGTAGCGCCAGAACCGCTCGGCCACCAGCGGCCGGCGTTCATCGATCGGTCTCATTTTTATTGTACTATGTTTGGTTCTATTATACTTTGCAATTATCTGTGAGAGGATATCTACCCACGTGTACGAACCACGAAGATTAAACTGCATCCACATTTGAGCTTTGATTGTTCTGTTCAACCGCTCGACGATATTAGCTTTAAGGTGGGTAAACGTGGAGTAGTGGTGTATGCCATACCGCGCCATCACAGTCTTGAAATGGTCATTGTAAAACTCCCCACCGTGATCGGTTTGAAGATTGGTCGGGCATCGATTCGTTCCTGTCTGCAACAGACGCTCAAACACCACAGCAATATCTCTACCGGATTTCGTTTTCACAGGTAATGCCCAGGCGAATTTAGAGTATGTATCAATAACCATTAAAATGTATTTCAATCCATTATTATGAGGTGAATATCGATTCATATCTATAAGATCAGCTTGCCAGAGGTCATCCAGCCCTTTAATCATGACATGTCTACGAGGGTATGTTTTGCATGCTGGCTTGTGCAGTTCTCGAACCACGGTTTCCATACTTATTTGATGATACCTCTCTCTCGAAGCTCTGAGATTATGGATACACCCTCATTCGAATGAGCTGTATTGCCCGCAGCAACCGAAGCCATCAACAGTCGAAGTCTGTCTATTAGTTCATCTGGGTCATCGTAATATATATACTGCGGGACTTAATTGCTCACTCCTTTATGCTGAAAGTCTACACCCTCACCGACACTTTTAGTTTGCTCATTGAGTAAAGGTTGTATAATGGTAGTGTATTTAGAGTTTTCAGGCTTTTTCAGTGTTCCGTCGGGATTTTTGTACAGATCTGTCAAGTTATTTCCCGATAGACTTTGCGATTATCGGTTGAGTATTTTAAGTTTTTTGATGGCCTTAGGAAGATTAGGTTCATTAAGCCAGGTGTTCTTTTAAACTCTGTATCCCCGATGCGTATTGTGCTATCGGATAAAGTTATACTTTGAGAGCCCAGCATGTACGGTCTCGCCCTGCTGACACCAAATGTTCTATCTGTGGTGTCACCGCCAGACACCACACTTGCTAGGTGGTAGCTTTAAATCGGCCGCGGTCCATTAGTACATGTCGGACCCGCATGTCGCCACTGTCAGGGATCGCAGACCGAGCGCCACCACAAGGCAGGTCTCGAGATACGGACTAGCACTCGCCCCAGTTGTACGGACGACTTTGCTAGCGACTACATGGACGAAGCATTGCTCATTAGCCGAGCAGATAGTTAGAATAGCCTTCAGCTAAGTCAATGGCTACGACCTAGCAAGGCGCCATTAGTAACATTGCATGTATCTAAAGAGTCTCACTTGTATCGCCACAATCTCCAGATGTACCAAAAGGATGGATTAAAGTTAAGTATTCCAGAAGCTACGTACTTTTCTTTATAGCATTCATTACGTATCCTGTTTCAGACCTCACGCCCATCTGCGTGAGCGTAGCGCGTGCCTTTCGGCTTCCTCTCATTGTGTCTAGGCTGCCTTGTCTAGACACAACACTATCTATCTTAACGGTCGGATACTGGTTGGTGAATTCTGCGATTGGGTCATTATTATGCAAAGCTATCTTGGTGATAGATTCGGTAACAGGTTTAAAAGTTTCATTTAGTGTTTGCTCGCGATCTATATGCCCCAACTTCAGCAAACGTAATTTCTCTCGAACTGCTTTGCGCGCCTGAATGGCTTTATGCTTTGTCGACATCTCGAAGGATACTAATCAGAGCTCTGAATATCACGTGGTTTCATATATGCTTTGTTGTACTTCTTCTTCTCCTTTTTTCCTACGCCACCTTCTTCAATAACAACGGCCTCGGCTTCTATCACGCCCTCAATTGCACTAATTCTGTTCTCTATGCGGTTTTGGTTAATGGCAAGAAGTTTCTGGGTGTCCTTTAATTCCCTTGCAACTTTAACTAGTGTGGACTCAAGATTTTTAAATTTGATATCGGTGTACATTCAGGCACTCTGTCTTTGCACACCTAATCTCTCAGACTGAGCGTCCGCCTTGCGTGCGAATTTGTCCATGGTGAAGTGTTAACTGATGGGATAAGGTATTTTCCTACGTTTATATATGGAGAGAGTGTTGGAAGTTCCTGCTATACCTACCGTCATTTAGTTTACGGGTTTTATCAATAACGAGAAAGCCGTATTGTGAGTGGTTCCAGAAATCAGCACATATCTTTACAAATTCATTGTACGACATGTCGGTCCCTACGTGAGCATGGTAAATGTGCTTTAAATTGAGGTTGTCTTGTTTGAGTGCTATAATGAGATTTGCATTGTCCCTCCCCAGCTGTTTTGGGATCCTGGAATACGTTTGACTCAGATAAAATACATCAACACCCATATGACGGCCAAAGCAGAAATACTCGTATTTACGGATTTGATCTTGCTTTTCAACAGTGACATCATCAAATATGAAGGCAGTGTTAGGCTTTACCTCTTCAGGTGGGGGGACGTCGTCGCTTTCACTGAAGGCTCTGTACGTTACACCGTCTACTCCATCTAATATTTTCTTCAGCAACTGGTACTTGGGCTGAAAGAGTGTTTTGGAGAAGACGAAAAGGTGCTCGAAGCGGACTGCGTCTATGTGCGTTAACAGAGCCATGAGGACATTTGTCTTACCACAGCTGGATGGACCTACAATTATAGCTCGTATGCTGTTGGGAAGGAGTGGTCCATTCTTGTTGGTCTTCTGGTCTTGGTCATCATCACAGGACCAGTCACCTACATGATACCTACTGTGGTAGGTCAAGGTGTGGAGAACGCTTTTATAAGATTAAAAATATGTGTTTGCGTGTAGTCACTATAGCGCAGTCACCTTAATAACTGAGCTATAGCGGCTACACAATAGAATGAACTCGAGGTGGTATATTTAAAGGGAAGGCATTCATATAGATTAACGTAGGTGACATTTTGTGTTGACAAATAAAAAACACGCAATGACAAATTTAATATTATAAAATAATATATATATTTATTAAAATATTTACATATATGATCAGCATGAGAAAAAATCAGTACATTCTTTTTTAAGCGGTGCAGCACAAGTACAGTATTTGGAAAATAGCTGCTTCTTGTATGCTTGAAATTCAGCACATATATCTCGTAATGTTATGGGTGAATTACAATAGTCCGGTATTCCATCAGTAAATTTGAGTTCGACATTTTCAACACTTACTCGAGGAATAGCACAAGACTTGGGCACTGGTGTTATACACATACTAAAACAATGTTCTGTATCATCTATGTGAATGCTACATGTGTGAAGCCAGTTAATGATGTCAGTGTACACTGCCTGAACGTATGGGGACCTTCTATTTAGTCTCTCTATCGTACTAGTTAGAGCCATGTCTAAACTGAACAAGTTATCAACAGTGGGGTGATGCATGAAAATACTATAACCATCAGCACTTTTAATTTTTAGTGTAGCATCATCATACATTGATAGAATACTCACAGTTAGACTGCCACAGTACATGTCCTGGTAGGAGTGGGATGGATAATATTCGGTAGTCATATGATTCTTGATTTATGTTTTTAAACGACACAGTTCATCCCACTCGTAGTCAGAAAATTTCACTTTAATATTTTTAAGCACATTTTCCAGCACTAACACAGTTGAGAGGCTACCGTATTGTGGAACTTCAAGTCCTACATGGATACGTTATGAACCACTAACTGTTAACACATAGCTTGAGGCGAATAGTAAAGGATGAGGTGAAGCGGCGGTCGGTATCTTCTCATCTACGACATCCACACCAGCGCTGTTAGCCTGCTGTTCTTGCACTGATGGCGGGATGTCCCTTGTGAGATTATGATCAGTGGTCGGTGCGTATGAAGGAGTCCAGTACTGTGAAGCCCCGTCAAGCGCAGCCTCTGGCACCGACATTAACACTTGGCTATCCTGCTCCAGCATGCTGAGAAGCTGAGCTACAGGATCCTGCGTGGACGAGTCCGAGGCCTTCACGTGAGTGGACCGGGACATGCTGGGACCTGCTGATGCTGGCGTCATGGGTGGAGCTGCTGGAGGACCAAGTCGAATATCCATAAGAAATGATGTGATGTTGGTAGAGGAATAATAATAATAGCGATAATAATAATAATAATAATTTAAGGACTTATTTATCTGGTGCTGCTTGCTCCTCCTCCTATTCTGCTGTGGTGGTGACTGACGCTTCATCTTGACCGACTGGAACAGAGATGGAGGAGCTGCTGAGTCCTCTTTATATAGAAGCCAACTACGTCATCATGATGCTGTGCTGCTATTGGTTGAATAAGGTGAACACGTGACCTATCGAAGTGCCCTCTAGTGGAGAACTCGTGAACTAGATCAGTCCGTCACTCTGCTGGATCGGAGGCAGTCGTCTCTTGTGGGCTGGGAGCTTATATGTGGGCTTTAGAAAAGGCAGACAGTTCAAACAGTAGCAGATGTTTCCATGAGATGGGTAATGCATTTTTAAAGCATTTCGTTGGAGGGAATTTATTTGGAGGACTGTGTTCTTAGTCATATGTTCCAGGATTAATGCACGTTTCCATTCAGCATGTAGGAGGTTATGGGGGCAGTCTTCGGCTGTATGCTTGCAAACTACACTGCTGTTAAATTCATCGCGGTCGAACACCAATAACTCCTCGATTGAACACATTCTGCAAGATGGGCTTCAATGGTATATACGTTGTATACGAATATGCTTACGCTGAAGCGAATTGGCGTCAACTGAACATCTCTTGCGTTTTGGAAGAGTGAATGTTTGATGGTAAATAAGCCTGCAGTTTGTGCATGCACATGACCATATGCTGGTTACGGGATGCATCCTAGCTCCATCCTTCTGCACTGCCGAAATCTGCTGAACAGAATTCTTGTACTTATTGCTGTGACACTCCTCCATTATCATACGCTTCCACACCTCATGTAGTGAACTATGGCTACAGTCCTCCCTCAAATGTCTACATGAAATGCAGTTATTGAAGGCTGCTCTATCACCCACATCCATCTCTATGATCGAACACATGGCAACGACAGCTCAGCAAGAACTGAATGTGCAGGAGAACGGTAATGGTAGTTCAGTGGAGGAAGCGCAATTGGCTTTCTTCCCACCAAAATCATCCATCTTTAATGACATCATGGTGGTGCTCTGGTGGCAAGGGCATGAACTAACACAATTGGATTGCACACACACGTGCATGGTATAAATAATAATGAATGTTAATAAATGATAATCAATAATAATAAAGACAAGTACGGTTTTTTGCATGCATTATCCTGTTGGAATTCAAACTTCCCGCCATTTTTTTTCTTCTGGACGCTTAGGTTAGTGGACCTAGCACAATTGGGCTATTTTCCCGCCAAAATTCAAACTGCCCGCCATTTTTTCTGAAGGTTAGGTTAGTGGACATAGCACAATTGACCTATTTTCCCGCCAAAATCCGCCATCTTGGATGACGTCATGTGATGTTGCCGAGTCTACATGCCGCCATCTTGAATGACGTCATCGCCGCCATCTTGAATAAATTTGGCAACGATGCAGCGAGTCCTGGCGCGAAGGTTATCCCCCCACTCCTGTGTCTATGGCCCTCTGAGTCTCGTGGACGAATAGCGCGAGCTGGGTTTCACACGATCATTTTTTTCGAAACCCATGCTGATTCCTACAGAGTAGATTTCTAGTCTCCAGAAAAGTCATTATACTCGAACATAATACGCGCTCCAAAATTCTACAACTGATCGACGTTAGAGATATAGGTCTATAGTTCTGCACATCGGTTCGACGTCCCTTCTTGAAAACGGGGACGACCTGTGCCCTTTTCCAATCCTTTGGAACGCTACGCTCTTCTAGAGACCTACGGTACACCGCTGCAGGAAGGGGAGCAAGTTCCTTCGCGTACTCTGTGTATAATCGAACTGGTATCCCATCAGGTCCAGCGGCCTTTCCTCTTTTGAGCGATTTAATTGTTTCTCTATCCCTCTGTCGTCTATTTCGATATCTACCATTTTGTCAACTGTGCGACAATATAGAGAAGGAACTACAGTGCAGTCTTCCTCTGTGAAACAGCTTTGGAAAAACACGTTTAGTATTTCGGCCTTTAGTCTGTCATCCGCTGTTTCAGTACCATTTTGGTCACTGAGTGTCTGGACATATTGTTTTGATCCACCTACCGCTTTGACATAAG
This sequence comes from Schistocerca serialis cubense, assembly GCF_023864345.2. NCBI lineage: Eukaryota > Metazoa > Arthropoda > Insecta > Orthoptera > Acrididae > Schistocerca > Schistocerca serialis. Next base: position 459,346,351 of record NC_064642.1, read on the forward strand.
ATCAAAATTTCTTAGGATTTTCTGCCAAGTCAGTACATAGAACTTTACTTTCGAATTCACTGAACGCCTCTCGCATAGCCCTCCTCACACTACATTTCGCTTCGCGTAATTTTTGTTTGTCTGCAAGGCTTTGGCTATGTTTAAGTTTGCTGTGTAGTTCCCTTTGCTTCCGCAGCAGTTTTCTAACTCGATTGTTGTACTACGGTGGCTCTTTTCCATCTCTTACGATCTTGCTTGGCACATACTCATCTAACGCATATTGTACGATGGTTTTGAACTTTGTCCACTGATCCTCAACACTATCTGTACTTGAGACAAAACTTTTGTGTTGAGCCGTCAGGTACTCTGAAATCTGCTTTTTGTCACTTTTGCTAAACGGATAAATCTTCCTACCTTTTTTAATATTTCTATTTACGGCTGAAATCATCGATGCGGTAACCGCTTTATGATCGCTGATTGCCTGTTCTGTGTTAACTGTTTCAAATAGTCGGGTCTGTTTGTCACCAGAAGGCCTAATATGTTATCGCCACGAGTCGGTTCTCTGTTTAACTGCTCAAGGTAGTTTTCAGATAAAGCACTTAAAAAATTTCACTGGATTCTTTGTCCCAGCCACCCGTTATGAACGTTTGAGGCTCCCAGTCTATATCCGGCAAATTAAAATCTCCACCCAGAACTATAACATGGTGGGGAAATCTACTCGAAATATTTTCCAAGTTATCCTTCAGGTGCTCAGCCACAACAGCTGCTTAGCCAAGGGGCCTATAGAGACATCCAATTACCATGTCTGAGCCTGCTTTAACCGTGACCTTCACCCAAATTATTTCACATTTCGGATCTCCGTCAACTTCCTTCGAGATACTATTGCACTTCTTGTCGCTATAAACACGCCTCCCCCTTCACTGTCCAGCCTGTCTCTGCGGTATACATTCCAATCTGAGTTTAGAATTTCATTACTGTTTACATCTGGTTTCAGCCAACTTTCTGTCCCTAGAACTAGGTGGGCATTGTGACCGTTTATTAATGAGAGCAGTACTGGGACCTTTCTGTAGATGCTCCTGCAGTTTACTATTAGCACATTAATATTGTTATTCCATGTTGCGTTTTGCTTACTCCTACCTTGCCGCGTCTCAGGAGGCGTCTTGTCGGACCATGGGAGGGAATTCTCTAACCTAAAAAACCCCCATGTGCACTCCACACGTACTACGCTATCCTTGCAGCCGCTTCCTGCGTGTAGTGCACGCGTGACCTATTCAGGGGGACCCTACATATCTCCATCCGATAGCGGATGTCGAGAAATTTGCACCCCAGATCTCCGCAGAATCGTCTGAGCCTCTGGTTTAAGCCTTCCACTCGGCTCCAAACCAGAGGACCGCGATCGGTTCTGGGAACGATACTACAAATAGTTAGCTCAGATTCTACCCCGCGAGCGAGGCTTTCCGAATTCCCCAACTCCGCCAACCGCCTGTGTGAACTGAGGATGACCTCTGAACCCAGACGGCAGGAATCATTGGTGCCGACATGAGCAACAATTTGCAGTCGGGTGCACCCAGTGCTCTCTATCGCCGCCGGCAGGGCCTCCTCCACATCTCGGATGAGACCCCCCCCCCCCCCCCCCCCCCCAGCAAGCAGACAGAGTGAACACCGGCCTTCTTCCCCGACCTTTCCGCTATTTCCCTAAGGGGCTCCATCATCCGCCTAACATTGGAGCTCCCAATCACTAATAAACCCCTCCCCCCCTGTGCCTGCTCGGACCTTGCTGAAGGAGCGGCCACATGTCCACCCATAGGCAGAGCGGGCGATGCCACACGGCACCGTCTTACGACGGATTAAAAATCTTTCTTTAATATTACGTGATAATCCATTTAAACAATGCAAACAATGCTTAATTATTTTTTCTGTGAGGCTGGATGCTCCAGGATAGCTGTCTATGTGCAATGGCAGCGTAAGCATTTATAGATACTACTATTAATAAAAAACTGTACCTCTGGCTTAATATGAATTGGAAAATATTACAAGACGAAGTTTTCAATTTATTGAGATTATTCTTTTTAATACTTTTAGCATCAAACGACTGTTAAAAGAACTTATATAATTTTTGTCATCAATGGCATCGCTACAATAATGAGCCTACACAAAATGGCCAAGGCAATATTTAATTATTACGTACTGAATCATATGCAGGATAGGTACTCGCTACTGACAAAAACGCATTTTACAATTATTAATTTCATACAGGTATACATTCAACAAAATTCTCTTACTACTACAGATAATTGTATCAGTTACAGACCGTGAACAATTAGCGTCCGTCAGCTAGAACATCAGAATCGATAAGATAATGAAACAAAAAAACACGCTCATTCTTCTTGTACAAAGGGACAAAGAGAATAATAATTGCGATTCCACGAGCGCAGATAGCGCTTCTCCGTTGTTGAGTATCGACGACTGATTTAGGCCTATACTGTTTTTTACCGGAGGCTACGCTATACTCCCCATCCCATAACATTTGGACCACTGAAACGATCACGCTTGACGATATTCCTGGGTGCATTCCGAGTTCCCACCTCTCGCCATGTGAGGGTACGACCCGTTTGCCGAACGTGACCGTTTTGGTGTCCGGATGTTATGATGTGGGGAGGCATAATTTTGCATGATCCTTCTGACCTTCACATCTTTGACCACGGTACACTCACCGTACAGCAGTATTGAGACACTGCACTACTTGCCCATGTGCACGTTCTCAGGGGTGCATTCGGCCCTGACTTCATTTTTATGAGTGATAGTGTGCGACCCATCGAACGGGGCAGGTATAGGAGTACTGGGAAGGGAGTATATGCGGCGAAAGGACTGTACTGCCCGTTTCCCTGATTTAAACGAGTCGAACACGAGTAGGACGAGTTGGGGAGACGTTCTGCAACACGTCCACTTGTAACATCGACTACCCAGCAGTTGTCAGCCTTACTTGTGGGGGAATGGAACGTATTCCACAATACTTCCTTACCAGCCTGGCGGCCAGCATGCGAACATATTGTGGAGCATGCTCTGCCATCCATGCTGATCATACACCGTATTAAGAACAATGTTCCGCCTGTTGTAATGTCCATGGGACTTCAGTCTAATTGTCTTTCAATAAAATTGTCATTTCTGTTCATCTCATAGCATGCTTCTTTCAATTACCTTCTATGCTATGCTGTAGCAGTTCTTTCTATGTATGATCAAAAATTCATCGAGTTGGCAGAGACACATCATGCGAAAGTTGCCATTAACCATAAGTTTTGCGCACCAGTGCACTCTATCACGGTCAGCTGAGAGCCCGCTGTCAGTCTGTTTTCGAAGGAAAGAATAGAGAAGTTCAGACAGATGCCAAGTCGTCTTGCACATCAGCAGAGATCCCAGCTGGAGCCCAAAACTGAAGCCAGTGCCATGTCTATGGCCATTGACGGGCACACTGTGAGAAGGCTCCAGACTTCAGCTTAATGACGAAGGCAAGGGTGGCCTTTCATAGTCCGTAGCGCGCTTTACAATGTGGTGTGAAGCGAGTGACACGTAATGGGACGGACATTGTGTATTTGCGTAGGATAAGGTCGTCTGCTGCATCGTTCGAGCCGGGTCACAGTCAACACACTTTTATAGAGAGTAGCCAGTGTGTCCGTTTACAGCAGAGACGGCCAAGATTTCAATTCGGCATCTGTGCCCAGGCCAGAGTGTCAAAGAGCTCAGCATCGCTCCACATTTCCCTCGCCGTCACACCAAGCAGTCGGAGGTGCGAGGAAGGGGAAGAGAGGGAAACTGCGGATATGCCACATTTTAATGGCAGTGCAGTCGCATTACATACGACTTGGTTTTATATTTCACGTTTCTCGACATCACAGACCACAAACAAAACAAATTTTCAGTGTTATTTAATTATTTTTGGAGCGCTGAATTCATAATACAATTTTTATCTGGTGCAAAGTGTCGTCATACGAACAGACGCAGACAATTTCACACAGCTTCGCTCTGAAGTTGCCACGTAATCGTGGCTTCATGATCGAGAAGAGGTATTTCACACAAATATGTCGCTCGAAACATTCTTAACAGTCTTGCAACCTCATTATGAAGACCTGGAAAGCAGTGTAAACGCCCTGGACAGCTTTAACATAAATATATTTGACATTGAAACTGAAATTACCTTGCAAGTCACTCAAACACATCCGCAACTGTACAAGAGTGCTTGCAACTGGAACGGTTAGCGGTCTCGAAAATAGCTCGAAAACAAATGCACGATTGACGTCAGTGTCCTCAGAATCCTTAGAAAACCATTCTTGTAATTCTCTCGAGGTCACAATGAACTCTTCAAACCATTCGTTTTCTTTAACGTCCGGTGAGCCTAGGAAAGTGGACTGTCTTTGTCAGAATGTGTACCTTCTATAACGATATTTTTTTTAATACCTCAGAAAGAAGTTACTTTGCAATGTAACTTGCAGTGCCTTACTGCAGGCAGTGTGCGGTAAAGTCCACTTAAAATACAAATTCTGCAATCCATTCAGATTTTCGTTCTTGAACTCGTTTTTCTTTGATAAAGTCAACAATAGCGAGCTTTAAATCGAAAAATTTTTTCAGGCATGCCACTTTGCGTAACCAATCTACTTTGCAGTAACACATGACATCTCCACACTCTTCGTTCCGTTCCATTGCAAATTGTTGCAACTGCGTCCGATTTCAGAAGTTTTACTACTCCTACCATCAATTTCTTCACGAGCTTCATGACTGCAAATTTAGCACGAAGGGTGTCTTGATGTACGGAACAATGAGTTCTGTCTGTCGATCATTGTACTTTTTTGCCCTTTCATTGTCAACCAAATCCTTAAATTCTTTCTGCGTGGAATTGTAATATCGTTTCGTAGCAAGTATGCAGTACCTGTCGTTTACGTGAATTCGGAATTGTCATCCCTCTCTCTAGTCATTCCCAATCATTTTAAAGGACTGAGACGATAGATGGCTAGACTGCCTCTTTTTGTGCAAACAGCCACTGGAACTGTGAAAGCACTTCATATCACGAGCGAACAGCGAAGACAAAAGAGCGCCGACATTGCCGGCCGCGGTGGTCTAGCGGTTCTAGGCGCGCAGTCTGGAACTGCGCGACTGCTACGGTCGCAGGTTCGAATCCTGCCTCGGGCATGGATGTGTGTGATGTCCTTAGGTTAGTTAGGTTTAAGGAGTTCTAAGTTCTAGGGGACTGATGACCACAGATGTTAAGTCCCATAGTGCTCAGAGCCATTTTTTTAGAGCGCCGACAGTACGATTCCGACGAACTCAGAGAGTTGCGGCGACCGGATAATGCCGCACCGCAGTGCTAAATGAAATGTCGCGCTGCTCCGGGTACTTCCGAGAAGGACCGAAGAAAGCCGAGTGACAGGCCGGGCCTCGGCTCGCACACGTTGCCCTCATGGAGTTCGGCAGGCCGCGGCCGGACCCGTTTACACCATAGACAGCTCATTTCGTTTGCCCATAGTCCTCGCGTTCTTCTTTTACGTCAAGTGAGAATAATCTCAATGAAAGATCCACACCTGTGACTGCAATTTCGTTTCCGCGTCGAAATGGTGCAATCTAGTATGACGAATCATCATCTTCAGAAAACTAAAGGCTGTGCCTTGTTGATTTAGCCACGTCCCTCACTCCATTGTCATCCTCTTCAATTCTTCATACGATTTTATCCCCTTGTCTTCATTGATGTTATTAAAATACGCTGCTCTTGGTCTGCCTCTTGGTTTGTTCCCTAAAACTTTTCCTTCAAATACATTCTTTAGGAACTCGTTGTGTCTCATTAAGTGCCCTATCATTTTTGATTTTCTCCTTCCTGTATAATTAAGCAGCGTTCTGTTCTCATTCACGTCTCTTCAGACCTGTTCATTACTTTTTCTATCCACCCAGCTTGTTTTCGGCATTCTTTTCCATATCCACATTTCCGTTGCTTCCAGTCTCTTTTTGTCTGCCTTTCCCAGTGTCCACGCATCACATCCGTATGTTAAGACACTCCAGACAAAAGTTTTGGCACACTTTTTCCTACTCTCTAGGCTAATATGATTATCTGTTAGTTAATTCCTTTTATTTTGGAAAGCTTACTTTCCCAAGGCTATTCTTCTCTTCATATCTGTGATACATTTATTGTCGTCAGTGATTGTGCTCCCCAAATAACAGCTCAACCTGTTATAGAACGATGCGGGAGACCCGCACCGCAGTACTGTACAAGGACTTAATGGAGGTAGTTTGCCGTAGCCTGCCTCCGACCGTAATGGGGATAAATGGTGATGAAGTCGACACGACAAAACCCAGTCATCTCGGGGCCGGTGACCCCGCCGGGAATCGAACCCGGGACCCCGTGCTCGGGAAGCGAGAACGCTACCGCGAGCGGCGGACTACTGTTTGTGTACTGGAATTAATACCTATTTCTAGGAAAGTAATATGGCTTGGGAAGCATGATGACCAGTTTGCGTTCGTGATGGTGTAGTAAAGGAGCTATGCTATTTGGGGAGCAAAATAACTGATGATGGCAAGGAAAGCGTTTCTGAATGAGAAAAATTTGTTAACATCGAGTATAGATTTAAATGTCAGGAAGTCGTTTGTGAAAGTATTTGTATGGAGTGTAGCAATGTATGGAAGTTAAACGTGGACGATAAATATTTTAGACAAGAAGAGAATTGAAGCTTTCGAAATGTGGTGCTACAGAAGAATACTGAAGATTAGATGGGTAGATCACATAACTAATGATGAGGTATTGAATAGGATTGGGGAGAAGAGAAATTTGTGGCACAACTTGATCAGAAGAAGGGAGCGGTTGGTAGGACATGTTCTGAGGCATCAAGGGATCACCAGTTTGGTATTGGAGGGCAGCGTGGAGGGTAAAAATCGTAGAGGGAGACCAAGAGATGAATACACTAAGCAGATGCAGAAGGATGTAGGCTGCAGCAGGTACTGGGAATGAAGCAGGTCTCACAGGATAGAGTAGCATGGAGAGCTGCATCAAACCAGTCTCAGGACTGAAGACCACAACAACAACAACAACAACAACTACCATAGTTTTTGTTTTCTTCTTATTTATTTTTAGATTAAATTCTCTTAGGATTTTGACAAATTTTAGCAACGTAAACTCCATTTCCTTTACTGAGTCAGCAAGTACTACTACATCATCTGTAAAATGGATACAGTGTATTCGTTCCCTGTTAATTTTAATTCCTTTGGTTATTCTTTTCAACTTTTTAATGGTTTTTTTCAATAAATAAGTTGAAAAAATATATGGTGATAATGGGCATCCTTGCCTTACTCCCCTCTTATTTTTGCTTTCTTATTCACACCATTCGCTTCTATGTCTGCTCCCTGCCTTTTATACAGGTTCCAGATTAATCTTCTGTCCCTCCAATCAAGATTTATTTCCTTCATTGTTCAGAATGACAATTTCCAATTAACTATGTCAAGCGCTTTTTGTAAATCTATAAAGGTCAAATAAGTATAACGAACACGACGGTCAATATTGGGTTCCGACAGCTAATATGATACTTCTCAATTATCTGTTGACGCAACTCCAAGCCCTGGCAGTTTCATCTGACATTAAACGGTGCGTTATCCTGTAACTGCTATCCCGCTAAAATACTCGTGTGTATGTGGCACATGGCAGCGAATAAAGTGCCAAGAGCCCACCAAGCATGCTGATTGGGCAATGAAAGTCCTTCTGAAGTATACTTCGAACACAAACAGCGATTTCTTCGGTGGCCTGAGAGTTAACACCGCCTTACAGTTTCAAAAAAATTCTTTCGTATCTGATTTCGTGACACACCAGAATAATGTTGCAAAATCACCTCTTTGTGGTTTTATCTCTCATCCCAGAAAACTAATTGTGGGCAGCCCTCTTCTCTAAGAACTAACCTATCAAATTAAATATGCGCAATTTCAGGTGGATAACGCAGTGCTAGGCCTTAGATGTAAATCCTAAAGTGCTGATTTACAAAATAAATGTGTTACTGGGCGGTACCTGTTAAAAACAGTCCATAGACACTCATGTTTATTGCATTAAAACATTGATGATGGTCATTCATGTGAAAGAGACGGATGCTATCTATATGAACTTGCTGTTATTAGAGTATTATGAACAGCAATGTTACTCGACTACGTAAGGGAAGTCTCACCCTGTTACCCCAAATCCCGATTTGGGACTCAAATTTAATCCGACTAAATCCTAATGGGAAAAAAAACAGTGACTGCAAGGTTGGTAATTGGTTAATCACGTCATTCATTCAACACGTAAACACTGAACCTGAGACGGGCTGTCGTATGAAACACAATGAAGTAACTCGCCGGTGCCGCTTTTAATGCTCAGCGTAAATATTTCTCGTGCGCCGAGATGAACGCCGCCGGCGTGGAGATGGCTCACCAGAGAAGACGAAGGCATATCGTGATATCAGCAGCACTATCCCCTGGATGTCTACAATGATGCATTGCTCTCCACTCTCGACTGCAATCCGGCGAATGAAATCAAAACTGGACAACACTCGACTGGTGTTGCCGACCGAATACCAAGACTTTGTCTTTCTTTTACGCTCCGCTCTTTTTAACTGCCGTACGGTGTCAGTGGGTTACCCCTCACAAGCGACTATTAACCAAATTGCGTGCATATAGAGTACCGTCTCAGTTTTGTGACTGGATTCGTGATTTCCTCTCAGAGAGGTCACAGTCGGGTAGAACAGAAGTGAGATATGGCGTTCCGCGAGGTACTGCCATAGGCACTCTGCTGTTCCTGATATACATAAATGATATAGATGATGATCTGAGCAGCCCCCTTTGATTGTTTGCAGATGATGCTGTAACTTACCGTCTAGTAAAATCATCAGACGATCAATTCCAATTACAAAATGATTTAGAGAGAATTTCTGTATGGTGCGAAAAGTGGCAATTGGCACTAAACAAAGAAAAGTGCGATGTCATCCACATGGGTACTAAAAGAAATCCGATAAATTTTGGGTATACGATGAAAAGCACAAATATAAGGGCTGTCAATTCGACGAAATACCTAGGAACTACAATTACGAGCAACTTAAAGTGGAAAGACCATATAGATAATATTGTGGGGAAGGCGAAACAAAGACTGCGCTTTGTTGGCAGAACACTTAGAAGATGCGACAAACCCACTAAAGAGAAAGTCTACATTACACTTGTCCGTCTTCTGCTGGAATATTGCTGCGCGGTATGGGATCCTTACCAGGTGGGATTGACGGAGGACATTGAAAAAGTGCAAAGAAGGGCAGCTTGTTTCGTGTTATCGCGCAATAGGGGTGTGAGTGTCACTGATATGATACGCGAGTTAGAGCGGCAGTCACTGAAACAAAGGCGGTTTTCTTTGCGGCAAGAACTATTTACGAAATTTCAATCACCAACTTTCTTTTCCGAATGCGAAAATATTTTATTGACACCCAACGACATAGGGAGAAATGATCATCATTATAAAATAAGAGAAATCAGAGCTCGAAGGGAAAGATTTAGATGTTCCTTTTTCCCACGCGCCATTCGAGAGTGGAATGGTAGAGCAGTAATATGAAAATGGTTCGATGAACCCTCTGCCAGGCACTTAAGTGTGAATTGCAGAGTAACCATGTAGATGTAGATGCAGATGAATGCTGAGTACCGACAAAACAGCGCGTCTTGGGTAGACGCCAATCCTATCTCAAAATTCCCCCTCTGTTACTAAAAAACGTCCGAGCAAGCTCAGCGCTCGTGACGTCAGACTTTAACAAACCATTGTCGCATCTCCCCCAAAGCTGCTAGTCTCGCATTAGCCAGCCACATAAGGAAGCTGCCTGTGACGTTGCCCATTATTTTGCCCACCTTGTCTTTTCGAAATGTCTGACGGCTATTCTCAAAACCGGTCTGCAAAACATGAGAAAAACACCCGCACTTTCAACTTATGGTACCCCTCCGCTCCCTCGCTCCCTGCTAGACAAAACGGCATTATAGGCAGGACAACGGCTTCAGTAATCCGCAGAGACGCCTCAGCAGTCCAGTCCCACGAACTCAGTGCCTTGGGCTCGCAGCCGCCACGCACAGTACCTTTTCGCCGTAATTTCTATGCTAGCCCTGTCTGAGCTCCAGCGCTGTGCTTTTGCCATGCATGCAAAGCATTTAAACACCAGAGAGTCCCTCACCGTGTTTAAGACAGGACAGTACGTAGGGCACTATACTCTCAGTCACTGCGGTCCAACACCTATATAATAAATTTATACGTTTTCATTCTCTAAATTATGAAACCAATATCAGAATTAATGAAAAAGACACGCAAATTTACCTGCTGCATTTCAATATGATCGCAGATTTTTTTAAAAAAAATGGATTCCAAACATCAACTGTTACCGTTTGCTTAAATGACCCAGATAGAAACACAGTTTTAAATATTAAACATTAATACCAGGAGTCCGTCCTGTTCTAGGTCGGTAGCTGGTACTAGGAAAATAGTCTACTGCGCGGTCCATGATAACGGAGCATCTTCCATCACTTTCAATAATTGCACATTGTTGGTACTTGTAGCAATGTGTTATGATGCTTGCCTAAATAACACGTCTTTTTGATACAATAATCGACCAGAACTCACACACTGTCAAAACTTTCCGAAGTGTTGTCAGGCCCCTACCTCAAACAGCAACCTACGATTTTTAATGCAACATCGTCGAAGAACGTTCACCATTTTCAGCCTGGTACTCTCCCACGTACGCAGATACGAGCGAGAGAGAATTCTTGTAATTACTGAGTTACTTACCGTGGCATTTTAAGAACTATGTGAACTGAGATTCATATGCATGTCGCTGTGCAAGTGTTTGGTCAGAAGAACGTAAAATGCGTGTGTCGCCTGATAATATTTAGTGGCTGCTGCCATTCAGTGTCAACGAAAACGCCGCGTTAATAAGCCAACTGACAGAAACAGAGCATACTGTCAAGTAAACGCTTTTGCGAATTATTACCGTCAGAGAGGGCCTTTCTCCGAAGTCAGCGGTGTTTTTAATCTAGATTCATTAGCTTCAAAGGAACGCAGCGAACTGGATAACTTGTGGGGACTAATTACTTTGCAGCGGAGTGGGAGAATGCAGTGAGTTCCAGAATGATTATTTAGCGCTGTATATCCCTTTCACCACACGTCAGACATGATTAAAGGAATATATCTGGCCCAAAATACTGTGCTGAAAGACAACGAACGCTGGAATCGTAAATTATAAAGCTGCTAGTCGTCCTGTTGCCTCTTACGCGCCTCTCCACCCGTATGTCTAAAACAAGCTCTGTAACATAATGAACTGTTTGCTTCAAATACGCTACACTCAAGCTATGATTAAAGTGAAGAACCATTAAGTATTCGATTCTATATTGACATGAAGGAGTTGAGAGATGACCCACTATCAAGTTGTTGCAGTCACCAAACCTAAGTGTAAAAAGAAAAAGCCAACCGTCGTACAGTCCACAAGAGTTGTTAACAAATACTTTTTTATTCACGGCTGGTGCAGATCTTGAGATCATCATTAGACAGCTTTTATCGTGGTCTGTGCATATGCAGCTGTTGCGCTAATATATTGTGTTTACACCAGCCAAACCAAACATTCCATCCTAGTAGGTGACAAAAGTCATGAGGTACCTCCTAATCTCGATCGTGTCGGACCTACTTTTGCCCAGCGTATTGCAGCAACTCGACGTGGAAGCCCCAGCAGAAATTAACGCGGAAGCCCCTGCAGAAACTGAGAAAGTGTAGTCGATACTGGATTTTGTTCCAAAACTGACCTTTTTTGAGGGTATGCGAGCTCTTTTTCAAAACTGTTCAAATGTGTGTGAATTCCTAAGGGACCAAAGTGCTAAGGTTATCGGTCCCTAGACTTACACACTACTTAAACTACCTTATACTAAGAACAACACACACACCCATGCCCGAGGGAGGACTCGAACCTCCGGCGGGAGGGGCCGCGTAGTCCGTGACATGGCGCCTCAAACCGCGTGGCCACTCTGCGCGGCGCTCTTTTTCACCAGACGCGTTTCGGTTTATTGAGATAAAACATCATCAGTGGTATGTAATTAAGTTATTTAAAAAGCACGCATTTTCTGTAGTTGCAATGACAGAGCAAAATACCCTCAACAATTGTGAAGCAAATACGGATAATATGGCTAACGACTGTGACCCGATGACATGGCACATTGTCATCCATAAAAATTCCATTGTTTCGGAACATGAAGTCGACGAAAGGCTTCAAATGGTCTCGAAATGACTGAAAATAGTTATTTCCTGTCAATGATCGATTCAGTCGGACCGGAGGACCTAGTCCATTCCATATAAACACAGCCCACACCATAATGGAGCGACCACCAGCTTGTACAGTGTCTTGTTGATAACTGGCATTCATGGCTTCGTGGGATCTGTAGCACAGTGGAATCTACCATCAGCTCTTGCTAACTGTAATCGAGACTCATCTGAGTAGACCACGGTTTTCCAATCTTCTAGGGTCCAACCGATATGGTCACGAGCCCAGGAGAGGCGCTGTTTGCGATATCGTGCTATTAGCAGAGGCACTCGCATCAGTCGTCTGCTGCTATAACCCATTGACGCCAAATTTAGCCGCATTGTCCCAACGGATACGTTCATCATACGTCCCACATTTATTTCTGCGGTTATTTCACGTAGTGTTTCTAGTCTTTTAGCCCTGACGACTATGTAAGTAGGCTGTTTAGGTTTTTTTATTGGTAAAGCCACCTCTGTATGAAAATCACTGGCTGTGCTGTGTGCAGTCTGTGGCTGCTTTGCATTGTTGTAATACTCGCCATTGTAGTGTTGGGCAGCGGCAGCTGGATGTGAACAGCGCGTAGCGTTGCGCAGTTGGAGGTGAGCCGCCAGCAGTGGTGGATGTGGAGAGAGAGATGGCGGAGTTTTGAAATTTGTCATGAACTGCTATATTTATATATGATGATATCAAGGTAAATACATTGTTTGTTCTCTATTAATATCTTTCATTTGCTAACTATCCCTATCAGTAGTTAGTGCCTTCCATAGTTTGAATCTTTTATTTAGCTGGCAGTAGTGGCGCTCGCTGTATTGCAGTAGCTTGAGCAGCGAAGATTTTTGTGAGGTAAGTGATTTGTGAAAGGTATAGTTTAATGTTAGTCAGGGTCATTCTTTTGTAGGGAATTTTGAAAGTCAGATTGCGTTGCGCTAAAAATATTGTGTGTCAGTTTAAGCACAGTCATGAATAATTGTTCAAAGGGGACGTTTCATATGTCGACCCTTAGCCGAGGATACCTCACTGGAATCTTCTGATTTTTTTTTCTTGTAGTTTGTGTAATTAGTGTAGATTTTGTTTATTGATAGCGCGTAATCATAGAGAGAATTTCCTTTGTAGTTGTAGTTTTTCATTGTTGTACAGTAAAACAGTTGTGGCATGCATGTAGATTTGCACCAAGTATTTCGCAGCTGCGCTGGCAATTAAGTAGACATTATTTCCATTGCTATGTTATTTTATTTTGCTCTTCAAATTGTGCTTTTCTGTGTTATCGTGTGAAATATTGTGACAATTATGGCGTGTGAAAAACGTAATACTAGGCTCCAAAGTAAACTGAGAAATGACAGTGAAGACGAAAGCAGTGTGTTAGCGCCGCAGAGTAATGAATTAACTAATGTTCAAAGTAGTAATTTGGTAATTGCGCATAGGGAAATGGAGCGGGCGGCGAACAATGGTGTAGACAGTGAAACAGGTAGTGAACAGGGAAGCGTTATCGATCGATTGGTCGGAAACAGCTCGCCTCAGGAATCGGGAATGACAGAACACAATATTGCAAATACTGCAGACTCAGGTTTTGGGTTCTCACCGTTTTCTCAAATGAGTCAAGACACATTTTCCGCTTGTCAAAATGTGAATGTTGCCGGTGCAACTTCACTGCCGAAAAGCACTGAGGAACATGTTTCAGACACCAGTGCATTGTTATTACAATTAATGCAACAAATGGGACAAAAGCTTGAAAAGTTAGACACAATGGAACAACACCAGAGACAAACACAGCAACAGTTAGACACAGTGGAACACAATTTTAAAAAGTTAGACACAATGGAACAAAATCAGAGACAAACACAGCAACAGTTAGACACACTGGAACAAAATCAGAGACAAACACAGCAACAGCTTCAAAAGTTAGACTCATTGCAACAAACTCTTGAACAAACGCGTGATGATTTAACTACTGAGTTACGTAACATTGAATCGAAATGTCAAAAAGTCTGTAATGACGTAAAAACTCAAATTTGTGAGCATTTTCAACCTATTTTTTCGCGGCATGAAAAGGCATTACAGAATCACGAAGCAGCCATAAAAGAACTGCAAATTATTGTTCATGAAAATCATGAGACCTTGCAAGCTAAATTTGACTCAGTTGCATCTACCGATTCGGTTACGAAACTTGCAAAAACTCAGGAAAACTTAAAGAACACAGTAGATTCGATTTCAACACAAATGGACACTCTGAAACTTGGTTCAGAAAAACACATTGAGGAAATGTGTTCACTATCGGAGAAAGTAGCCGAACTTTCGGATCAGTTCACTAACTTATCTACGAAGGTAGATGATAGTCTGAACGACACAAAACCGGTAGTCTTTAATGACACAGAAGAGTGCGAACAAATTAGGAAATTCAAACAAAATCAGAATCAAATTAATACGCAACACCAAAGAGAAATCCGGGAAGTACAAGATCAGCTGACTCAGGTAATACAAGAATTACGTATTTCAGAGGCCACTCGCGCTCCAATACGGGAAGAGGGACTTAGAAATACGGAACAACCACAAAATAATAACACAGGACATTTCGGAAGTTATGAAAGAAATTGGCAATGTGCACCGAATTTTGAGATGGAACGGCCGACATGACCTAACAATGACCGATATGCGACTCGCCAACATGATGATTTTGACTATAAGCTGTTCATTACTACACGTAAATTCAAAACATTTAAGAATTCTGGCAACGACATTCATCCACAAGCATGGCTCCATCAATTCTCTCATTGTTTTCCTCCCAACTGGTCATTGGAGCACAGATTAGAATTTATGTGTGGCTACTTAGAGAATGAACCAGCTGTAAGAATGCGGTCGGTCATTCACGATTGCCACAGTGAAGGAGAGTTTTACCATGCCTTCCTCTCAGCATATTGGTCTCAGGCCACACAAGACCGAGTAAAACAAAGCATCATAATGATGAAACGTTTCGAACAATCTGAATTTTCCAGTCTTATGAAATATTTTGAAGACATGTTGCACAAGAATCAGTACCTGTCAAACCCATACAGCCCCTCAGAACTTATCCGCATTTGCTTAATGAAATTACCTGAACATTTACGACACATTATTTTGGCAGGACGTTGCAAAGACGACATTGAAGCTTTTCAGGGACTGTTACAAGAACTGGAAAGTGACACTGACAATCGCGGAACGCGAAAACAAGGACACAACAATTACAGGTCACATCCGTCACAATTCCGTGACGACAGAAACAATAACCGGACACGACTGGTCTATTCTTACAACGCAAATCGTGACCAAAATAGACACCACCCGTACGACAACCGTTGGCAGAGTAATAATAGTTACAGAGAAAGATCGCATTTCCGTAGTAATGGCTATCACAGAGACAATCAGAGAAACAGACAATATGGGAACCAAAACAAGCATTATCAAGGGAGGCAGAATAACTTCAGACGCAACAGTTCGGCGCAGAGTTACGATTCAGGGAGAAATTCTCCACCATATGACCGACAAACAAGAAACTATGTAAACTACCGACAAAACGACAGGCGTGAATTTCATCAGAACTGGCGGGATTCTAACAGAGCTGGGCCCTCTCGGCAAGGCGACTTTGTAGAAGTTAGGTCTCCTAATCCCAATAACAACGCGCGCCAACAAAGAGACAGACAATGACTCGCGCCGCAGGCACCCACGTGCGCCGGCTGGCTCAGAGAAAAATAACATAGACGCTAACCTTGAGAAAAATTCCAGTATTCTTTGCCGACGTATACCGCATGACAATTGCATTCAAGTTCAAACTCTGAGTACTAGGAAGAGTAAAGGTTTACACCACATTTGACATGTAAAACCATTTATTGAAAGATAATCTGCTTTTTAACTTAGTCTTTGCCATAAAATTTTTCGCTTCACATTACTAATATGCATTGTCAGACTTAGAATCTGTTAACATACAACAATGTTTGAAGTTAAATATCCAATCAAGAACCAAGAGAACTTACTTAAACAGAAATGACGAATGCATTGTTATAGTGAACAGACGTCACAGTGTTATTGTGTGTGTACATTCTTGCTTGTTAGTTGCACGATTATGGAACGACTATAAGGCTTACATACTTAGAACATTTACCAGTACTGCTAATGAGATTTTAATGCAACATTTTGGTTTACTTGAAAATATATTCTGGATTTAAAGTACTTTCAGTGAGATACCAGATGGCACAGTGGTTAGTTTATGTGACAGCTACACGATTTTATCACGACGCTACTAATGAGTGACAATTTACAATGTTGCTTTTGCAGTGTTTCTGTTTTATATCTGCACAGTTTTCTGTTTTATTCTGGAAAGTAAAACAGGTTTTAGTAGTAACTTTTGTGGTATAGCTACAATGAGACTGCCTTTTCCATAGCACAACAATACGTTACAGCACAGTACTTTCCTCATCATGGCAATAAGCGTAATAACTAAGACATTTATACGCAAAGCATTTCACTTTTGTGTATTATGAGGTAAGTACATTGACTTCTGCAGAACTTAGCTTTCGGAGGACGATAACTACTACACTTCCACACAGATTATGTTGCAACAAGACGCACATTTAGCGCTACAGTACACGTATTTGAGTGATCAATTTTGTACTTAAAACATTTATTTTTAAAGATTTTTGAATTACATTGAAAGTTTTCCGTGATACATTTCATTCCATTGCTGTAATCTGTAACACCTGAGGGTATAATTACATTAATCCTCAGGGGGGTTCACGCTTACTTTGTGTACCATGTGTTTGGCAACCACAAGTAACCCTAGCTAATATGGTATTTGCTTATACAACTTTACACATCGGTACCATATTTCTCTAACACACAAATTACACAGCTATCTAAACTTTTTTTTATTACATCAGTGACAGATGTTTACGCAATTACACAGTTGGATAACTTCACACTTATGCAATTGTATTTTGTCTGTACTTTGTGAAATGCTCATATTTTTTCAGACCCATTATGATATTATGAGAGCTTTGACTGATATATTTGGTAAGAGAGCATGATTTTAAAGTACGTTTGAGGTAGATGACACTATTGAAATGAGCAGAGAATTTTTTTTAGGTTTTGAAATTATTGCAGAAAGCTACGACGTTTTTGAGATTTGACTGAGGTGTTATGATGTTATTATTACGACGACGATGTGTACTATGCTGCTGAGATATGTTTATGATCAATAAGATGATGCTACCGTATATGAGGAATAAGAAGGATGTTGGAAACCAAGAATCGTACTTTAAGAGTTATGAAATGTGTGTAAATGCGTGAATGTATCACAATGCCGGCGAAAATTTTTTGGACAACGTTATATTCATAGGATTTTCTTTCTACAGATTTGCAACGCTAATTCTTGACCTGTGAAATATTTTTATGTGAGACTGTCACTGTAGCGGAAACTGGTGTCGTAAATATTTCTGTAAGAAAGTTAAGTGACCACCTGCACGTAATGCGTCGTGGGCACGCAGCTGTGTCAAACACCTGGAGAACAAGCCATTAGGGTGTGCCTTTCCGGAAGCACAGGTAGAAAAAAAAAGAAAAAAGGCAGGCCTTTATCCTCGCCATTGGCATTCCTTTAGAGAAAATATTGCAAATGCGACACCCTCATTACTTCCATTAACCTTGCTATTGACATTCCTTTGTAGAAAGCATCGCAAATATTACACGCTCATTACCTGAAAACATATGATTACTCGTACTTTGTGCTAATTACGGCAATGCTTATGAATTGATGGGAAATATTCGTACATCTGTACACCTGATTATGACAAGTGTCTTTCTATGAGAGTTGAGAGCTACTGACTTACGAAATGCCACATGACTATTGAATGATATTTTTATGCTTTGCTTTTCATAGTTGCTTATTTCATTTTATATCTGGTTTCCAGCTGTGTTGCAGCATTGCTTTTATAAAATGAAATGCATTTGCTAATGTGAACACTTTCTGTCAACAGATCTATTAAATAATTATTTTATGATCCACATTCTTTAAAAAAAGGAGCACTTGGAAAGGAAAGAACAATAAGAAGGAACTAGTAATAGTAACACGTAATTTTCTTTTCAAGTACATGGTAATATTTCTTTTTACAATCAGTTGTTGTGGTGCACCACTTTAATTACATAGATATTAAGATGTGAATATACGTTTCCCTTATCTGCATTGTTGTTTTTACTGTAATATTTTTTCTGCTTGAGCTTTGTCATGTATAGATATAAGTTTTATATTTTTTATATTTGCTGCTGCTGTTTGCCAGGCATAGTGCTACTGAATTTTAAATTGTGTTACTCTGTTAAGCTAATTTTACTACTGACTTATTTTTCTTGCTACTGTACATTGGCTCATGTTAGTTGTAATGTTGCATTGCTTGGTAATTTATATTTACTGTAGCTTGCTTTGCAATTTTCCATTTTTTTTTTGCATTGCTGTTTGTGTTAATTTGTTATGTGCTGCTGCATTGCCTCGTCCCTTAGTTTAGTATCTGAGCTCAGTAGATTTAAGTTAGCTTAAGAGGAGACTATATAAGAAACTAACTATTATAAATTTATAAGAAATGCATTGAGAAGCTATCAGAAAATGGTCTGGCAAAATAAAAAGGATACTGTACAGTGGAGAAAAACCATTATTGACAGAGGATGTGAACAGAATACAGAAAGCAGAGAGAAAAACTATTTTTGACAGAGGATGTGAACGAAATACAGAAGGCAGGCTTAGATAGGACTTTTGGGAATAATGATGAATGAAGGGAGATCTCCAAGAAGCAAAGAAAGTTTTGTTTGCAAAATACTGCAATGAAACAAACCCTGTGCTTTCCTTTTGTGTTATCCCACTATGTGTTTGGGTACCCTTGTGTATATATGTTCTTCCTGTCTTTATATGTTTACCTCATCAGACTTTTGTTGTAGAATTTTTCTCATACTCAGCTACATGAACTATGATGAGGAATACTGTTATCCTCAAATATAATTTGCGTTAATAATATGTTATTTACTTTGTAAAGATGTTAGACATTATTAATTCTGTTTTGTTTTAATGCTCATGTGTAAAGTTGATGTTTCAAAAGTTATTCTGATCTTTTATATATTTACTTATGTCATAATTCCTGTAACACTGATGTATATGTTTATTTCTATTCTTTTGTAAAGCCCCTATTACTACAAACGTTATCTGTATTATTATGTTTTTAATGATGTGTTTTGTACCTTTGTTATTGTATTCTTTTGTTATAAAATTGTAATTGTCACCAGTTCATGATATTATTAACTTGTTAGTTACATTTCACTGCACACGTTTCTGTTGGTCATAGTATATGGACAATATGTGAGAAGTAGGGACTGATAGTGTTTGCACGTGTGTTAATGATTCAGCAAGGGACTGGATAACAGCATTGCTGGTTCTAAGGACAATTTCAAAAACTTTGTGAGTGCACAAGTGGTGGTTTATGGACTTGCTATATTATCTGCAAGACTTCAACGGTGATTGTGCACCTGCACAGTCACAACAGATGGCTGCTGGCTATCTCTCCAAGGACTACAGTGGGTCTGCATCTTTGATGACCCACCACTACCATTATCTCCACAAGGACTACAGTGGGTCTGCATCTATGATGACCCACCATGCCATTATTTCTACAAGGACCGCAGTGGGTCTGCACCTCTGGTGGCCCACCAATACTGTAATCTCTACCAGGACTACAGTGGGTCTGCTCTGTGATGACCTACCTACCAATATTCTTCAAAATTTCGACTGACTGTGCTGTGGGTTTGCTCTGTTGTGGCCCATTACCTGTATGCATGTCAAGAGTCAGCACTGTCTTTCCGTTGGAAGGACAACACTACTTCTTCAAGACTGCATTGAAATCCACTACTTCCGTGTGCATTTTCTTTTACTGCTCAGACTTTGAGAAAAACACTGCTATTCTCCTGTTATGTACGATTAGGACTGTCTTTATGGACAGTGAGACAATTTTAGCTTTTGACCGACATTGTGTCAATAAGTGTGTGCAGTTGATTTCTTTGTTATTGTAATTATGAAAAAAATTTTTCAAATCTGTATTGGCCACTGCCCAATCCAATTTGTAAAATTTTTTGTGGGGAGCATGGGGGCTATGTAAGTAGGCTGTTTAGGTTTTTTTATTGGTAAAGCCACCTCTGTATGAAAATCACTGGCTGTGCTGTGTGCAGTCTGTGGCTGCTTTGCATTGTTGTAATACTCGTCATTGTAGTGCTGGGCAGCGGCAGCTGGATGTGAACAGCGCGTAGCGTTGCGCAGTTGGAGGTGAGCCGCCAGCAGTGGTGGATGTGGAGAGAGAGATGGCGGAGTTTTGAAATTTGTCATGAACTGCTATATTTATATATGATGATATCAAGGTAAATACATTGTTTGTTCTCTATTAATATCTTTCATTTGCTAACTATCCCTATCAGTAGTTAGTGCCTTCCATAGTTTGAATCTTTTATTTAGCTGGCAGTAGTGGCGCTCGCTGTATTGCAGTAGCTTGAGCAGCGAAGATTTTTGTGAGGTAAGTGATTTGTGAAAGGTATAGTTTAATGTTAGTCAGGGCCATTCTTTTGTAGGGAATTTTGAAAGTCAGATTGCGTTGCGCTAACAAAATATTGTGTGTCAGTTTAAGCACAGTCATGAATAATTGTTCAAAGGGGGCGTTTCAGACTGTGCCGGCCGGAGTGGCCGTGCGGTTCTAGGCGCTACAGTCTGGAACTGCGTGACCGCTACGGTTGCAGGTTCGAATCCTGCCTCGGGCATGGATATGTGTGATGTCTTTAGGTTAGTTAGGTTTAACTAGTTCTAAGTCTAGGGGACTGATGATCTCAGATGTTAAGTCCCATAGTGCTTAGAACCATTTGAACCCTGACGACTGTACGCAGACGCCACTGCTCTCGGTCGTTAAAAATGGTTCAAATGGCTCTGAGCACTATGGGACTTAACATCTGAGATCATAAGTCCCCTAGACTTAGAATTACTTAAACCTAACAAACCTAAGGACATCACACATATCCATGCCCGAGGCAGGATTCGAACCTGCGACCGTAGCAAAAGCGCGGTTCCGGACTGAAGCGCCTAGAACCGCTCGGCCACAGCGGCCGGCTCTCGGTCGTTAAGTGAAGGTGGTCGGCCACTGCGTGGTCCGTGGTGAGAGGTAATGCCTGATATTTGATATTCTCGGCACACTTTTGACACTGTGGATCTCGGAATATTGAATTCCATAACGATTTTCAAAATGGAATGTCCCTTGCGTCTAGCTCCAACTACCATTCCGCGTTCAGAGTCTGTTAACTGCCTCCGTGCGGTCATAATCACAACGGAAACCTTTTCACATGGATCGTCTGTGTAAAAATGACAGCTCCGCCAATGGACTATCCTTTTGTACCTTGTGTACGCGATACTACCGCCATTTGTGTACGAGCATATCGCTATCCCATGACTTTTGACAACATCAACAGCCGAAACAAAACTTAGTAAATTCACTGTAAGTTTGAAATTTACTGAGCAATGCCTGTCGCTTAACGTGACACCTGCATCTGCACAAATCGAGATAAAAAATACCTGGTGAGGACCTCAAGATCGAAACCGTTATGAGCATTGAATTATTCAATCAATAATTTTCTTTCCGAGTTCGTGCAAAATATTCTTAAATCCAGAGATGAGTATTAGCTTCTCCTAACATGATCTTGCACTGTCTCTTCGTTTTCAATGGCCTGACTTATTCTGTGCATCAACAAACGTCTCCAATTATCGTTTCTCGACGTATTTTCTGTTTCTTAATCAGCACACACAGTTCGCAAGCCAGCAAATATTTCGGAAGTCGCTGAGTAGTGTATGGCGATGGGTATATCCTACCAATAATATCAGTTTGGTCTCGTGTTCTACTCGCGCTACTGAACCGAAAAAAATGACTGTTTCACACGAGTGTTTCTTTTCTGATTTTGTGCTGATTCTCTGAGGGAAGCTTGTGTATTCCTCCTCTATACAACAACCGTTTCCCTTTCTGATGAGGGTGTTCTTTGTTATGTCATCTCTGATGACGTTTATATTTACCTTATGAGCAACGCCCACGTCAACATCTTTCGACAGGGTAAGAAAATGGACATTTTCACACTGAAGGATCCATCCCAAACACTGCCTTCTATGAATTAACGAAAACACGGGCACGAGCAACATAAAGCAGTAGCGGCAAGGCTTGGGAATTCTCATGCATCCGAATCCAAGTTCCCTAAGTCCATCATTACGCCGTCTCTGTCCCTCACTAAGTTGAAGTGATCGTTTATACTCGTACGTTCCCATTATTTAACTCTCAGCAGGGCACTGTCTACAAGGAAAGCATGAAAACATTCAGAACACAAACATAGTTCCACCTTGCATGGAGAGTTCCTGTGGATGAATTGACTTACAAGAAATATCACTTCAGCAGCAGTTAAGTCATCCGAAAAATCATACAAGCTGTGATATTAGTGCTCAGTGTACGTTAAGGTTATTGCTCGCAAAGAATTAACTTGTGTGAAAAAGTGGGGGGGGGGGGGGAGGTGGGGGGGGGGATGGGAGGTGAAAGGACCAACTTGTTGAAGAAAGCAAATACAAATTACAGAGATTCATGGAAACCAAGGAAAACAGAAATCAAAATGACTGGAGGACAGCTTTTTTTATTCTATTTTGTGGCTACGACCTCTATTTCGCTACGACTAATTTGATTATGTACTGATAAAGGTAAGGTAAAATTAGTGGCGCAAACCCGTGGCCAGACTAACTGCCTGTCTGTAGGCAGAGTGCGGCCTATCTGCGCATCACGGTACTACGGGGGCAGAGTTTATCAACCCACCCACCTTTTCTCACCCAGAAAGATCCCGGTACTCATTTTCACAGCAGGATGAGTGGATCTGGGGCCGTCATGGAGGGACTGTAACGAAGAAAAATCCTCGATCCTACCACGAATAGAGCCCGAGATCTCCAGGGCCGGAGTCTAGTGCTCGACGCGCTAACTCACTAAGGCCTTGATCAAGTTGCGATACACAAATATTTTTCCATCTCTCATAAGTTACACAAATTACAATACATGTACAAAAACATAATCATCAACAAATATAGCGGAGACCAGGACACATTTATGCGGATTTTTTTGGGGAATTTTTAAAACTCTTGTGCTTACATTTATCGTGTTTAAATTTGTCCGCTCTTATAACATGGTTATTAGAATATAAATTGGTACATATACTTCACTTAACATTACATTTAAGAGTGCAAAATAATTTTATTTAGGATCACGTCGATTTCGTAAACGTGCTTCGGGTTAGAGGCAAGTTTACACCTCTATGGCGGTCCGTTCATGCGTATCACAGAACACAGTATAGGTAAACAAAAGACACTACTGAATTATTTGTCGAAGTAATCATCAACCAGCTGCATAAAAGAAATTTTATTTCACTAACTGGTCTCAGTCACTTACTGCCCTTCTTTAGAAGGTTATAACTAACATATTATTTGCGAGTGTCAATAATAAGATGCACGTAACATATTGTGCGGTCGTGAGGGTCATAGCGCCTGCATAACAATATGCTGCACGAACCACATGACCACAATATGTTGCAAATGAGGCAATAGTTATAACCTTCTGAAGAAGGGCATTAAGTACCTGGAAGCGGTGAAGGAAATAAAATTTCGTTAATGCGACTGGTTGCTGATTATTTCGATAAATACAACTGCAGTTTCTGAAGCAGATAAAATGCCACATAACTAAAATTTTCAAAATATGTTTTACTGGCGAAAATAAAAATTAGAGGCTTACTTACATCAATTAAAATGGTAAAATACAAAAATGTTTTTGGAAGTAAACAAACTTTTGGTGCAGTTTCACCTGTTATCATAATATGACCTACGTTGAAGTTAGAATGTTAATCAAAAGCCTGTTCATCATCATTGTACGAGTTGCAACTCACGCACATGAAAAGTCATGTTTCCTGTTTCACAATTGTCGTGAGCCCACCTTTTACATCTAAGGCACTAGAGCCATTCTTGGTTTCTTTTTAATTGATTGTATCATTTCAAGTGGTAAATAGGAAAGAAATGTTTCTCCTCTTCATCAGAGTATTGTAAGTCATAAGAGAAAGGATGAAGAACTGGATGGGACATTCATTGAGATGGGAGTGCTTGCTAACATGCACTGCTGTCCAAAATTAAAGCAACAAACAGGATATTTTGCAGCGTTGCTTTACTTTTGCCACAAAACAGTATAAACAGGTGATAGTAAAGTACAGACAATGTAAGACTACTGAACGTAGGCAAGTGTAACATGCATAACGGTAGAGAAATATGTTTTTCGTTTTTTCCAACTTAACAGATTTCCCCACACACTCCAACAACTGGTTAATGTGCTCAGTGTAGGGTGTGACTATCTTTGGCAGCAATAAAGGCCTGAAAACGTCGGTGCATGCTGTGAATTATGCCATCAATCTCTATGATATCCATTCTTCTTGCAGACCTGCTCACAAGTCTTGGAGAGTGGTTGATGGAAATTGACATGATGCAAACTGTCTCCCTAGTGCATCCCAGACTTGCTCTATGGGATTCAAATCAGAAGAGTGATCAGGCCACACTATGCGTGCAGTATCTTCCATTTACAAGATATCATCACCAACACGTGCTCCATGAGGTCGATCATTATCGTTCATCAAGACGAAGCCTGGGCCCGCAGCACCTCGCAAGTCGCATATGAGGTCCCAAGATCTCGTCACGATACCTGACAGCAATTAAACTTCGCTGATTCACCCGTACAATTTCATAATAAGGTGTTCAAGTGGCCAACAGAATCCCTGCCCAAACCATTAAGGGTCCTGAATGTGTGCCGGACCGAGACTCTATCGGTCCGGCTCACAATTTTAATCTGCCAGGAAGTTTCATTAAGGATTCTCTTCGATATCGGTCCCATTCCACAAATCTTTGAATCACGAAATCGTGTTCCACGTTCCCTCTAGATGCGAATCCGTGGAGAATCACTCTGTACACCAAATCGGGACTCAGTTGTGTAAAGAACTTTGGCCTACTGTTCGACCGTCCAGGGGGCATTTTGACGACTCCGCTCCATAGGTTCTCTTCTGTGAACACGCGTCAGAAGTACACATACAATGAAGGCCACTCGGCCGAAGCCTTCTGTACACCGTTTGCCTCGATGCAACACGTCCAGTGGACACTACGAGGTCGCAAGCCAGTTTTCGTGCAGTACTAAGGCATACTGTCTTGCCCTTACAGCCAGATTACAGTCCTCTCTTTCTGGTGTCACTCATGGACGGCCCTGCCCTAGTCTTCAGCACGTACTTTCGGTCTCTATAATTTTGCCATACCCGATAAACAATAGAATGACTCGCATTAAACCATCGGGCCACATAAGTTTGCGACTATCCTGCCTCCATTGTTCCTACGGTCCTTCACCGCAGAGAGCCTGGCAGGCGTCTTCTCTGTGGCATAATACACCGTCTGAGACATTGCACACGACGATTGTGGATGTGAGACTACCCGGAAAACACTACTTTGTTTGATAGGTGCACTGACGTCATCGTTGGCGTGGTCGTCCATTGACCGGTCTTCCGTGCAGAACATGATCGTACCGACATCTGTTGACAGTTTGTATCATTACACAGTGAATTAGGCGCTGGACGGGGAAACAGCAGTTTGTTGCTTTAATTTTGGACACCAGTGTATGTTTTGGAAGGACTAATTTAAGACGAGATTGAGAGGAAGGAGATACGACATGGTAGAAGGGAAGAGGAAATTACGCGGACATGACGAGGATGGCAGAAGACAAGAGAGCATAGACAGTTATCATGTGAAAACCTACCTTTGAGAGGAACACTAACCATGACGTCAGAAGTAGGTCTAACCACAATTTTCCTTGTTCTTGATTTAAGCGATTTCTTCCTCTCATAATTCTTCCTGCTTCACATTCATTGGGCTCAAATAGGTTTTTTTAGCAATTTCAACCTTTTTATTTACCTGTGCCTTAATGTTTTCAATTACTTTTCCGACTGCTGTTGTCTTAAGGTTTCCTTGACTGAGGTTAGTTAGAACGGCAGTGTAAAATAGTACGTGCACTTACCCCAACAGAACTACTGTGACGTGTGGTGTAATTGTGCGTGTGTTGCTTTGTACAAGTTCAGCAAGATTACAACAAAAATAGTTACTTATTATTAATGTAACACGAGGTTTCATCTAATCACTGCTTTTACCAGCTAATGAACGTTATTTTGCCAAAGAAACCTCCACCTGGGAACGTGTAACAATGTTGTCTGTCAAGCAGTGTGAATGTCACTAAATTCATTCTCAAAAATAATCATTTATAACCAACAAACAAGCTAAATGTATGATAAGCAATCTGAATTAAACAAGATTAACGATTCTTAGTAATTTCAGTGCCGTTATTTAAAAGACTCTTTCCTAGTTGCAGATCGTTTATCAAAATTAACGCTACTGTTATCTCGATGTGGCAACACTTTTCTTCAAGCAGAGTGAAGAGCTTTGTCACACAGTACCACACGTACACAACAATAATGTATTTTCCTGTCAAAATATTTCATAAAAGTCGTTACGAAATTACCAGGCTTCATACATCAGCAGATAAGAACTTATATCAACTAAGATGCTGTTTCCATTCATAGAAGTTCGATGTATTCACAGTGTAACTGGAATTTATTACCTCAGAGTGGGTCCTTGACAACTAGTACACAATTATTATTGCTATTATAACCGACAACATTTAAGTCTGTATAGGAAATCAGTTTAAAACTGCCGCTGCAATATTTTACTAAGATGGCGGCTAATAAAAGAAAATCGCTTATCGATTCTGCTTCAGGCTGCGTTTTACTCGTAATACATAATATACATTAAATCTTTTCTCACCTTCACTATATGCATTAACATTTGAAAATATTTCTCAGTGTTACAAGACACATTGTTATTTACCATTTCCCAATAAACTGCGCTGTAGATCGACAGCGCTAAAGGCTGCGCTCTGTGGTAGCTGAGCAGATACCTTAACATTTATCCAAGCCGAGATTTACAGTGAAATAAAACTCCAATCAAACAAGATTCATTTCAGTAACACATAAACTCTATTTTCGAATATCGGTTAGCAACATAAAAATATTTTAGTAAAGTTTTTTACATACCTCTGTGTTACATCAATCACATCCTATGAGTACAATACTTCGAACAAGAAGAAGGATTTTTCTATAAATTCATAGGTAACAAAAGATTAAGATTTTGATTATCTTTTTACATATGTATTGTCAGAGATACAATTTTTTACAAAATGTTAAATTATTTCTTTCACAATCATTATTTATTATTTTACTAACGATGAAGTCCTTTTATTAGTGTTAGGAAAATGGGATCAAATTTCAGTCACATTCCACATACATGTCTGTCGTGAACATTATTTAAAAATAAAATATAGGCGTGGATATTACACTGCGTAAACGTGCCTCATCACCATGTTTGATTAGTTTCGAAACCACAGCTGTAACTTTCAAGCTTTCAAGTTATGCAAATGCATCTTGCAGAGCAGAATAATCCTCCATATGTATGTCTGTTCTCAATTGTAAATGGTATGCTCCCTAGGAGCTTCGATATTTCAGTAAGAAAATTAACTCGCTTTGCGCCAATCACAAATAAGTTCTTCGCGCTAAGACGTTCTCTCATTTCATGAGGGTATTTTTGGTTCGTCGTTGCACCTGCAAAAATGCGTGATTTATTTCACCAGACGCGTTTCGCTTTATTGAGTTAAAGTATCATCAGTGGTCTGTAATTAAGTTTATTTACATTTAGATTTCCTTTTTAGATCGAAAAACAGTTTGTTAAGAATAGACTGGTTTGTACTTTCGGTGATTTTTCGGCTGCTTCCTCTCTTACATCGGGAAATGCCGTCTGCTAGGACATCGTTGTTTTTCTGTGTTCGACCCTGATAATTTTAGTCTACTTTTTAGATGTTCTGCAGCACTAAGCATTTCTCACAACACACTTTTTATGCACACCACTGTATTCTGTTTGTTTTCGTACTTCAAGTATGTGTTGACGTTTGTGTTTTGTAGTGTTACCAACATAACCTTCCTACTACTTTTTCTTTGACATACAAATATTCTTTTTTAAATTAGATTAATGTATGTGTGTAATTCAGTTTAACTATGTTTCTGTGTATTTATACACTGTGTAATACTAGAGAATGAATAGCGATGTAGACTTTTTTTTTGGGGGGGGGGGGGCGGGGAGGAGAAACCACGATGAGTGGACATAAGTGTATAGCAGTATGATGGAGTGTGGGTTGGAGGAAAAGGTGAGCAGCGAGAGGTGAAATTAAATTGTGAGTGGGGGGGGGGGGGGTTGTGGGTGAGTTGGAGGGGATGAAGGATGGAAAAGGCTCTTTTCTTCTTCATTTGATTTCATCAATTAATCTACATAGAGTCTAGTTTCCAATATTTATCTGGTCATTGAGCAACTGTTGATTTTGTATTAATGCTTTTTGTGTGTGGAAATTTTTTTGGAAAGGAAGGGGGTGTCTATCTTTACTGATTATTATGATACTCATATCGTTTTCAATATTGCTTGGTCTATGGTGTTCTTCTTTTAGATGATCCGTAAATGTTGAAAGACTTGTACTGTATTTGAATGCTCTGATGTGTTCTTTATATCTTGTGCCAAATGCCCTGCCAGTCATTCCAATGTGTATCTTCTCACAATCTCTGCAACTGAGCTGATAGATACCACATTGTTGTTGTCTGTCTAATTTTGATTTTAATTTTGGAATGCGCTTTTGTATGGAACTGTTTGTTTTGTAAGCAATGTTTATGCCTTTTTTTTTAAATATATTTCCTATCTTATGAGTGAATTTGTTGTGGCAGGTCGTTGTATGCCATTTTTTGTTGTAGTGCAAGTTATACGAGTTAGTGTTGTTTGATTAGTTTTCTTCCTTATTTGTCCCTTTACTTTTTTTGTTTAGTTTGTCTACCATTGTTTCTTTGTGTCCATTTTTAATGCTATTTGTTTTATTATGGTAATTAGAAGTGTTTAGGGGAATCCTGTTCAGCCCGTTTAACATGTATTTGACTGCTGCTTGTTTGTGGCTCTGTGGGTAGTTTGAAGTTTCATTTAAGATAATGTCACTTGTTGTGGATTTTCTGTGTATGTTGAATGTATGTATGTATGTTATTGTCTTTTCTTATGATTACGTCTAAAAAATTGAGAGTGTTTTCTTGTTCTTCTTCTACAGTGAACTTTATGTTTTTGTGTACAGTATTTATGTCATGTGTAGTTGCTGTATTCTGTTTTTAGATTCATCTACCATGCATATTATGTCATCCATGTATCTGTACCTGTAGATGACATTGTAGCTTTTCTTTGTTATTGTGTCTTCAGATATTAGCTTTTCTATGTGATTCATGAAAGTGTTGGCTAATGTTCCTGAGATAGGTGAACCTTCTTTTTGTATGTAGTATTCTTGATCGAATTCAAAATAATTTCCTTGTGTTATTAACTGTAATAATTTTATGGTATCATCTGTGTGTTCATGAGGTAGCTGGTTGGGTGTTTTCAGGTTTTATTCAATAATTTTATGGTTTCAGTAACAGGGATGCAACTGTACATACTTTTTACATCAAAGGAGAGCAATGTTGCTGTGTCAGGGATTTTAATGTCTATTATAAGTTCTACCAGTTGAGACGTATTTCTGAATGTGCTATCATTTTCTAGTTTATAATACTGGGTGAGCTGTGATTGCATTTATTTTGCTAGTAGATATGGGGGAGCTGCTCTGAAGTTTACTATTGGACGAACTGGATAACTTTCTCTATGGACCTTTGGTTGACATCTTGAGGTTTTTTTTGTACAATTCTCAGTTTCTCTCTGTCTGTAAATGTGTACTCTATGTTTTTGAGTGTGTTTTTATCATGTGTTTGAAATCTGTTAGTTAGGTTTGATATTAACTCTTTTATGTTGTCTTTGCTGATGAATTCTTCTGTACTTTATACGTATTCTTTTGTTTTCACGAGGACAACACCACTACTTTGTCAGATTTTGTTACAATGCCATTTTTTGGAGTTTTTTCTTTAGCTTTTTAAGCTGTTTTTCATCACAATTATTTTTGAACTTATTGCTTTCTTTTTTAATCTGTTTTGCTATGTTTTTAATTTCTTCTTTTATTAACTCCCTTTAATTTTTTCTTCTATAGTGAGAATATATTCAAATTCTATAATGAGATCTTGTATCTGTTGTTCATTTGCTGGTGAGTCAATATTGTGTTTTAGACCTTTTTCTAAGAGGTGTTCTCGTTTTCATCTAGTGTTATATCCCCAAGATTGACCACCCTAGGATAGAAATTGTGTGTGAGAATGTGTTTGCTGTTATGGAGTTCTGAGTGGCGCAATTTGAGATTTTCAATTTTCTTATTATGCTTTAGCCCCATTTTGTTTATAGCTCTGCATGTGCAGCTTTCGACCTTTTCCACAATGGAAGCAAAAATAGTCGGATTATTTTATTTTTGTGCTAGCTGAAGGTGAATTTCGTATAATTCTTCGTTTAATGTCTGTTTCTTTGTATATGGCGATTTAATTTCGTGTTTCAGCCAGGTATTTTTAGCGGCCTGTCTGGAAAGTTTTGTTGCTTTTGAACTGTTTTTGATCTTTATGTATTTTGGCATAAGATCATTATGTTTACAATGGTTATTGAATTTAATGGTTTCAAGTGTTTTATACAAATTAAAATGAATCTTCTTAAAATGGCAGTAGAGGCCAACTGGAAATGCTTGACAATTAGATTCTTTATTTGTGTGGTGATAGTGTGCGTAGATGCTTTATAATTCATGAGGGTATTTTTGATCCGTCGTTGCAACCACAATCGATCTAAAAAGCTAATCAAAATGTAAATAAACTTAATTACAGACCACTGATGATGCTTTATCTCAATAAAGCGAAACGCGTCTGGTGAAAAAATCTCGCATTTTTGTAGTAGCAACGACGGATCAGAAATACAATCATGAATTATAAAGCAGCTACGGACACCATGGCCACACAAATGAAGAATTTAATGTTCTCTCATTTGGTGCAGTGAAGTTTGTGAGAAACCTCAGTGGACGACAGTACCGATGTTCCATTATCGGTAGCGGTCTAGAAAGGTGTCTTCGCTAGACAACTGCTCTGTGTACGCGTGCCCCATATGTAAAAGTGCCCCCGTCTCCCCTACACTTAATAAAATCCTCATACCTTGTTGTCTTAGTGGTGGTGGTGGTTAGTGTTTAACGTCTCGTCGACAATGAGGTCATTAGAGACGGAGCGCAAGCTCGGGTTAGGGAAGGATTGGGAAGGAAATCGGCCGTGCCCTTTCAGAGGAACCATCCCGGCATTTGCCTGAAACGATGTAGGGAAATCACGGAAAACCTAAATCAGGATGGCTGGAGACGGGATTGAACCGTCGTCCTCCCGAATGCGAGTCCAGTGTGCTAACCACTGCGCCACCTCGCTCGGTTTGTTGTCTTAGTATTTTAATTAGTTTACTATGGTGTAGGCATCAGCGCCAAGGTTAATATCGGGTATCTTGACATCAGGAAATCTTTGATACAGTTCCGCAGCGTCGCTTAATGATCAAAATACGAGCTCATCGAGTATCAGACCAGATTGTATATTGCTTGCAGGCAAATTAAACCGAGACAGAAGAAAAAAGGTAAGCAAACTGTTTATTAATTCAGAAGTAATCGCCACAACTGTTAATACATTAAACTCACTGTGAGTCAAGACAGCCATTGCCTTCGTGGAAAAATGTTTGTGGTTGCCTATGGAACCATGATTGTAGCCTGGCGTGTGTCTCTCCTAAGCAGATCGACGGCCACGAGTGTCTCTCTCCAGGAGCCCTAAAATTTGGACGTCGCTTGTGGAGACATCGGCACTTAATACAGAATGCGTATGGGCTTCCTAGCAAAATTTCTGTAGCGTAGTTGAAATAATCTCGTCAACATGTGGACGGGCCCTTGATCATATTGCCGAATCACTTTTAATAAATTGTGCTGCGGCAACATTGCGAATTAATTAGTTATGCACCAAAGTAAAATTGTTCCGAAAACATTTGAAGGTATGACATGCAGCAAATTAGTGATTTATCGCATGTTTGAATATTTTTAGGGATGAAATTCTTCGTTACTTTCTGATGCCTTTTGTTTAATCGTCATTTATCCTTAAGGGAATTGAAGTATTAAATGCACGTACTCATTCTCCACCCACAGGTACTAGCATCACAGTTTCCTATTGAGACTACTTTACATCTACATCTACATCTACATTGATACTCCGCAAGCCACCCAACGGTGTGTGGCGGAGGGCACTTTACGTGCCACTGTCATTACCTCCCTTTCCTGTTCCAGTCGCGTATGGTTCGCGGGAAGAATGACTGTCTGAAAGCCTCCGTGCGCGCTCTAATCTCTCTAATTTTACATTCGTGATCTCCTCGGGAAGTATAAGTAGGGGGAAGCAATATATTCGATACCTCATCCAGAAACGCACCCTCTCGAAACCTGGCGAGCAAGCTACACCGCGATGCAGAGCGCCTCTCTTGCAGAGTCTGCCACTTGAGTTTATTAAACATCTCCGTAACGCTATCACGGTTACCAAATAACCCAGTGACGAAACGCGCCGCTCTTCTTTGGATCTTCTCTATCTCCTCCGTCAACCCGACCTGGTACGGATCCCACACTGATGAGCAATACTCAAGTATAGGTCGAACGAGTGTTTTGTAAGCCACCTCCTTTGTTGATGGACTATATTTTCCAAGCACTCTCCCAATGAATCTCAACCTGGTACCCGCCTTACCAACAATTAGTTTTATATGATCATTCCACTTCAAATCGTTCCGTACGCATACTCCCAGATATTTTACAGAAGTAACTGCTACCAGTGTTTGTTCCGCTATCATATAATCATACAATAAAGGATCCTTCTTTCTATGTATTCGCAATACATTACATTTGTCTATGTTAAGGGTCAGTTGCCACTCCCTGCACCAAGTGCCTATCCGCTGCAGATCTTCCTGTATTTCGCTACAATTTTCTAATGCAGCAACTTCTCTGTATACTACAGCATCATCCGCGAAAAGCCGCATGGAACTTCCGACACTATCTACTAGGTCATTTATATATATTGTGAAAAGCAATGGTCCCATAACACTCCCCTGTGGCACGCCAGAGGTTACTTTAACGTCTGTAGACGTCTCTCCATTGATAACAACATGCTGTGTTCTGTTTGCTAAAAACTCTTCAATCCAGCCACACAGCTGGTCTGATATTCCGTAGGCTCTTACTTTGTTTATCAGGCGACAGTGCGGAACTGTATCGAACGCCTTCCGGAAGTCAAGAAAAATAGCATCTACCTGGGAGCCTGTATCTAATATTTTCTGGGTCTCATGAACAAATAAGGCGAGTTGGGTCTCACACGATCGCTGTTTCCAGAATCCATGTTGATTCCTACATAGTAGATTCTGGGTTTCCAGAAATGACATGATACGCGAGCAAAACACATGTTCTAAAATTCTACAAGAGATCGACGTAAGAGATATAGGTCTATAGTTTTGCGCATCTGCTCGACGACCCTTCTTGAAGACTGGGACTATCTGTGCTCTTTTCCAATCATTTGGAACCCTCCGTTCCTCTAGAGACTTGCGGTACACGGCTGTTAGAAGGGGGGCAAGTTCTTTCGCGTACTCTGTGTAGAATCGAATTGGTATCCCGTCAGGTCCAGTGGACTTTCCTCTATTGAGTGATTCCAGTTGCTTTTCTATTCCTTGGACACTTATTTCGATGTCAGCCATTTTTTCGTTTGTGCGAGGATTTAGAGAAGGAACTGCAGTGCGGTCTTCCTCTGTGAAACAGCTTTGGAAAAAGGTGTTTAGTATTTCAGCTTTACGCGTGTCATCCTCTGTTTCAATGCCATCATCATCCCGTAGTGTCTGGATATGCTGTTTCGAGCCACTTACTGATTTAACGTAAGACCAGAACTTCCTAGGATTTTCTGTCAAGTCGGTACATAGAATTTTACTTTCGAATTCAATGAACGCTTCACGCATAGCCCTCCTTACGCTAACTTTGACATCGTTTAGCTTCTGTTTGTCTGAGAGGTTTTGGCTGCGTTTAAACTTGGAGTGGAGCTCCCTTTGCTTTCGCAGTAGTTTCCTAACTTTGTTGTTGTACCACGGTGGGTTTTTCCCGTCCCTCACAGTTTTACTCGGCACGTACCTGTCTAAAACGCATTTTACGATTGCCTTGAACTTTTTCCATAAACACTCAACATTGTCAGTGTAGGAACAGAAATTTTCGTTTTGATCTGTTAGGTAGTCTGAAATCTGCCTTCTATTACTCTTGCTAAACAGATAAACCTTCCTCCCTTTTTTTATATTCCTATTAACTTCCATATTCAGGGATGCTGCAACGGCCTTATGATCACTGATTCCCTGTTCTGTACATACAGATTCGAAAAGTTCGGGTCTGTTTGTTATCAGTAGGTCCAATATGTTATATGTAGTAGAATGCGTTGAAGATCTGTATAATTCGGAGGTAACGATTCACACAATCTTACCGGGAGGTCTACGTGTATTCAGTGGATTGACTGGCAGTACACGCCCATACTACTGAATTTATTTAGCAGCTATCTAATAAATATATATCCATACAGCCACATAAATTAACCCTATTATATTGGCTCTTTATTACTCCTCTTCGGGGTATTTTGTGATAACAGAGTTAGATCTTCTTGGTACTTACTTACGAGAGGTAATTCTTCCTCTTTGACATCTTAATGATTCGGTCTTGGAACGAAACGTAAACAACCACTGTTATATTGAAATCGCATGACAGCTGCTTTGATGCTGACATCAATCACTGTCACTCCACAGATACTATTACTCCACGGTTACGCCTATATAATCCTTGCTTGTGCCACAGTATGTATCGATCGCCAGCGATGTTACTCAAACTGCTTCTGAAAATAGCGTTATTTTCCCATTCTACACTGCTGCCAACAAAAAGGTTCTGCACAAAAATATACAAATAGAGAGACAAAGAGTGTTCACTGGAAGGTACGAGCAGCACCGGCTTTGGGGGTGAGGGCGCCGCACATCCCAACACATATCTAAAGAAAAAAACACTAATGGAGACGAACAATGTTGGATCTAAATTTAACCACAATCCTTCAACATTTGTAGTACTTAAACAGTACCTTAAGAACATTCATTTTATTCAACTTCTGGATTTTTGAAGATGCCTGAGAATGTTATTGAAAAAAGCTCTGAATTAGAT
Organism: Schistocerca serialis cubense; assembly: GCF_023864345.2. NCBI lineage: Eukaryota > Metazoa > Arthropoda > Insecta > Orthoptera > Acrididae > Schistocerca > Schistocerca serialis. Next base: position 459,381,998 of record NC_064642.1, read on the forward strand.
GCTTGTAGCGCGATGACATTTACGGCGCTTATTTGACATTGGCTTCAGATAAAATCAGTAAAAATAATCAAGCGCCGTCCGTCATAAAGGAATGGGTGTTGAAAAAGAATAACGCATGAACCTGTGCTCAGTGTATGCCGCCTTTAGAATCTGAAGATTGTCGTTGTATGGCCGAAACCGGCTATGACTGTGTCACAAACATGTGATTGCGTCTATAAATAAACAAAAAAATTTTAAAAAAGAATCAATCACGCACTCCGTAGACAAATATCGTTTTGTTCATAAATTGAACAGTTCTCCATCTTGTAACCAAGGGCGTCCATACAACAGTTCTGTAGGAGAGTGGGGACAGCGTGGGATGGAGGGGGGTGGTAGGTAGTATCTCTCAAGAAAGAGAGAGATGTGTGTGTGTGTGTGTGTGTGTGTGTGATGGATTAAAGTCCAGCGAACTGTGAGAATGATGCCATTGGCAGCAGCTGGAACTCCTTGGAAGTACAGCTATACTTAACGCTACGTAGCCGTGTCTAACTGTGAAGTGATTTGCAGGGAAGTCCCAACAAATATTTTTCGAAGTGAAGTAGTTCCGAAGTTACTAACGAAAGATTGAAACCCAATAATAGCTTATTTCATTGAAGAGTTAACTGTCAATATAAAATCAGATATTGACTGCGATTTGCAACATCATCTCGTAGACAGCCGGGCAACGCCTATTGAAGGTCTGCAGTGTCTCAAACAAGACTGACCAGTTTGGCTTCACTGTCCACGGAAAATGAAGTTGCAGAAAACCTAGATGTTGCTAATCTTATCAGAGAGTTTGCTAGCAAAAAAAGCTAGAAGCTGTTTGCTTATTTTTATTTTTTTCATTAAAATGTTTGTGTTCAGACGACGGTCAGACATTACAGGCTAATTGCTTAGAGTTATATTAAAGTCAATAAAACATATGGTAACCAATTCAAAATTAGTGTTTTTTCACTGGATGTGTTATTATATAATAAAGGCGCCAAATGAGTGAGTTGGCCGGCCGCTGTGACCGAGCGGTTCTAGGCGCTTCAGTCCGGAACAGCGCTGGTGCTACGGTCGCAGGTTCGAATCCTGCCTCGGGCATGGATGTGTGTGATGTACTTAGGTAAGTTAGGTTTAAGTAGTTCTAAGTCTAGGGGACTGATGACCTCAGATGTTAAGTCCCATAGGGCTTAGAAAGATTTGAATTTGAGTGAGTCGCCAGGGGCGCCTCGATGGTTAAGGAAACTGTCCGCCCTTGTACGAGCTCCTTCCAAGGAGTTTGTTTGCCAACCCTACGCACGCTACGTCCACGACGGCGCAACGAGCGCCAACGTCTCTTCGCGGAATAGGCTGACAGGACAGTCCAGGAGGTGGAATTCGTGCGCATGCGCACGAAAGCGACGCCGTCTTGCCGGTGCGTCGGTCGTTGCGCGGCAACGGCAGTGTAGCTCCGCCAGATGCCGGTAAGGGATTGGTCAACATCGTCGCACAGTTCCTTGGTGCCATTACGGTGCGCTAATGTGCTGACATTCGAATGATTCGTTGTCCATCATTAATATACGTAAGGGGAACTAAATTTGCCATATTGCTTCGATAATCAACTTCTGGCGACAAGCTGCTATTAACAGTTTACTTCATGCATTAAAAAATAAATAAAAAATACACGAAATTTCTTATGTTAAAAATCACAATATTCATATAAAAGATCAGAGAATCCCTGAAACGGAAGAAAAATTTGGGGATGTCATGACTCACGTTTCCCAAGCTTGCACCTTTGTTTCCGAGCAGTTGAAACCTTGAAAAAATTAGTTCTTTGTTTTTAAGGGGTGTTAACAGGGTTACAGAACGAAGTAGGCGAATTCCAAGTGTCTAGGAATGTTTAAAAGAAAAAGATGGTGCTGGGAAGCCTTTATTGTAACGAAAAGCGTTGGTGTGCTTGAGGGAAGTTATTTTCCTGCGTAGCCTGTTTTTGGTTTTGAAATTACACTCTGTTTCATGAGTTAGCTATTAGCTGATTTAGACCCCTTGGTCATTTCGAGCAATGTCTGTTGCTTCCAGCATAGTAAAAAAATAATAATCATGTGTGCGGAGGGACATCTGAGGCCGTTATCAGTAACTGTTTCTTACAATGTTGGTAGTTCCACCCACAAGAAGATTGTGGTGGTGGTGGTGGTTAGTGTTTAACGTCCCGTCGACAACGAGGTCATTAGAGACGGAGCGCATGCTCGGGTTAGGGAAGGATTGGGAAGGAAATCGGCCGTGCCCTTCCTAAGGAACCATCCCGGCATTTGCCGGAAACGATTTAGGGAAATCACGGAAAACCTAAATCAGGATGGCTGGAGACGGGATTGAACCGTCGTCCTCCCGAATGCGACCACAAGAAGAGAAAAATGTGACCCTTATGTATGTTTTGTCACTGTACCAGCGTACAACACGTTGAAATACGTCAGTTTCATATTTAAAATGTGACAAAACCTTCTTAAGAGTCATATTTCTCTCTTTTTGCATACGGAATTAACGTCTGACGTAGTTGTCGCGCGGTTCCAGACTGAAGCTCCTAGAACCGCTCGGTCACTCCGGCCGGCTGGGAAATAGAGCTAATAATTATATCTACGACCTGTTGTTCCACAACCTGTACTTCCAATGATTTTTCCTTCACCTCAATTATTGTAGTGTTGTGAAACGTAACGATCATATAGGCTCAGTCGTAGGTAAAGTAGGTAGCAGATTTCTGTTCACTGGTAGACTAGTATAGAAACGCAGTTAACGGAGAACGCTAACCAAACACTCGTGCGACCCGTACTAAAATATTGCTCAAGTGTGTGGCACCCGTACCAAATAGGAGTAACAGGGGATATTGAAAGTATACAAAGAAGGCAGCAAGTCTGGTCACGTGGAAGAGTGATGCGGAGGTATTGAAGGCAATGGGCTCGCAAACACTTAAAGAGAGACGCAAACTATCCCAGAAAACCTGTTTTCAAAGTGTTAAGAAACAGCTTTATCCGAAGATTCTAGAAATATACTACAGCGAACAATCTACCGCTCCCGTGGGGATCAAGGGACAAGATTCGATAAACTGCAGCCTACACAGGGGCGTGTAGCTGATCATTTACACGCGCCCGATACGTGAATAGTAGAAAATACCCTTTGCCATGCACTTCACAGTGGTTTGTAGACTGTGGATGTAGCAGTAGAAATACTTTTTTTTATTACTGCTATTGTTACTAGCCGTGGTCGTTATTACAGTTTTCTTATCGTTATGACTGTCTGATTCGGTATTTCCGAAGCTCCGTTTCGTATTTCTTCGGTTGTTCTCGATTGCCAGGTTCTTGAATCAGGTATGTTACTTGGCTGTGCTGGCCATCAGCTTCTGCCGAATTTCTTCAAGGACATTATAAGATAGCTTGGCGCAATAGTTCCGAATTCGTCAGCGTTAGTATTCAAGCCAGTACCGTGATTGTCTCCTGTGACACCATTCATCGGTGTGCCTTGACGGCGGTAGATCAGGGTGTGTCTCACTGTTGACGTGGTAATGCCTGATTCATGTGGCCGGTTGTTTGCTGTCTTCTGCCGCGTAGCAGGAAATTGTTCCGGAGTTAACAGTGGCAGTGCTTGATTTCCGGCTTCCAGTTCCACATCCCTTTCATTTCCTGTATGTCAGTTTCTACGTTGTAAATTCACTTCCAATACAGTAACGCTCCGAGAGCAGTTTTCTCTGAACTGATCTGCCTCTTCACATCAAAACAAGTGTTTACTTATCCGCTGTAAGAGACCTGAGCTATGAGTCCCTCTGTTTTGAAGAGCGTTAGAAACATGTTGCACTTCAATCTGTACAGCTCTAAAAGGTGTATCTTGCAGACCTTTTCTCTACAGATACGTTCGTGTTGTTCCACATTTTAACAACCTTACAATGTGTTTATTGTCCAAGTACATTAATTAAGCGCTCACTTATTAATCGAATATCATCTGCAGGGATGATCCGTGCTACTACTAGCATCACGATATTTAAATTCAGTTTCGTCGTTCGTCTGTTCCAGTTCAGCAGCAAACATTTCAGGTGAGTCACATTTTATGCAGCACAGGCGTTCTACCTTAGTCAGCTGTTTCGCCATTTGTATGTTTTAGAACAGCAGCAAACACTTCAGTTGAGACACATGTTATGCAGAACTTGTGTTCGTCCTTATTTAGCTGTTCATGTCTTGTCTTTTCAGAAGTAAATTTCAGTTCGTTGAGCAACTACTGTTGGAGTTCTTGTTGAGTCAGTCCCACATTGTGTGTGCTTTGGTTGAAAATTACGTTGTCGAATCACATGAATGTGACAACCTTCAAAACATCTACATACATACTCCGCAATCCACCATACGGTGCGTGGCGGATGGTACCTCCTACCACAACTAGCATCTTCTCTCCCTGTTCCACTCCCAAACAGAAAGAGGGAAAAGTGACTGCCTATATGCCTCTGTACGAGCCCTAATATCTCTTATCTTTGTGGTCTTTCCGCGAAATATAAGTTGGCGGCAGTAAAATTGTACTGCAGTCAGCCTCAAATGCTGGTTCTCTAAATTTCCTCAGTAGGGATTCACGAAAAGAACGCCTCCTTTCCCTCAGAGACTCCCACCCGAGTTCCTGAAGCATTTCCGTAACACTCGCGAGATGATCAAACCTACCAGTAACAAATCTAGCAGCCCACCTCTGAATTGCTTCTACGTCCTCCCTCAATCCGACCTGATAGGGATCCCAAACGCTTGAGCAGTACTTAAGAATAGGTCGTATTAGTGTTTTATAAGCGGACTCCTTTACAGATGAACCACATCTTCGCAAAATTCTACCAATGAACCGAAGACGACTATCCGCCTTCCCCACAACTGCCATTACACGCTTGTCCAAAAACTTGAATAACCGCCTTTTGCAGTGCGAGAAGTGCTGGAAGAGGGGCAGTGATGTTCTGGAAGGTACCGACAGGGATGTGGAACCATGCCGACTCCAGCGCCGTGGCCAGTTGGGCTCGTTTTCTCGGGTGCGTAACCACGACGCGAACAGCCCGATCGAGGTGGTCCCACAGATTCTCGATTGGGTTTAAATCGGCGGACTTTTGTGGACACTGAATCATGGTAGACTCATCTTGCTCTTCGAACCACGCCTGTACACTGTGAGCTGTGTGACACGTTGCACTGTCCCTCTGCTACATGTAATCGTCCCGAGGAAAAACACAGTGCATGTAAGGGTGGGCATGGCCCCCAAGGACAGATGCACACATGTATCGATCTACTGTGCTTTCCAGAATGACGAGACCGCCCAGGGAATACCACAGAAGCATTCCTCAGACCGTAACGCTCCCTTCTCTTGTCTGGGCACTTCTTACGATTGTTGTTGGCGGTGTGGCACCTGTCTGATGGAGCGTAAAACGTGATTGGTCTGAAAATGCCACCTGCCGCAAATGAACGTCCAGTTGCGGTACTGGCGTGCAAATTTCAGCCTTCGACGCCTGTGACCAGCAGGCTGCGTGGGTGCATAACCAGGTGCCTAATGCGGAGGCCGACACGTAGCAACGTCCGCTGAACGGCAGTTGAGGAGACACGGTTGGTTGCTCCTTGCTTCATTTGGGCGGTCAGTTGCTGAACGTTGGACGTCTGTTTGTCCCTACACATCTCCAGAGCCGTAGTTCACCTCTGTCATTTATGGCCCATTGTGCATTACAGTTGCCTCGGCACCGGTTTTTGAAAGCGCCATTTTATCATGCACAGTAAAGTTCAACCACGGTTGCCAAAAAAGTTTCAAAACCTGTTTCGGAAGTGCTTCCACCCTTGGCCGGAAAGCCAATGATCATGCCCTCTAAGGGGCCAGATAAATCGCTCCGTTTCCGCATTAGGACAACAACTGCTCTGTTCCCCCACCCACCGACATGCTTTATGTATCTTCCACTGCTAATGCTGCCACCTGCCGTCTGTGACTGGTTATTGCACGTTGACTTTGGTCATAGGCGAGAGCCACGTCAATATGACTAGAGCGTGTATTTTGAAAGTGTTCTTCCAGCACGTATCGTGGTCACGATTGTTGTTGTTGTGGTCTTCAGTCCTAAGACTGGTTTGATGCAGCTCTCCATGCTACTCTATCCTGTGCAAGCTTCTTCATCTCCCAGTACCTACTGCAACCTACATCCTTCTGAATCTGCTTAGTGTATTGATCTCTTGGTCTCCCTCTACGATTTTTACCCTCCACGCTGCCCTCCAATGCTAAATTTGTGATCCCTTGATGCCTCAAAACATGTCCTACCAACCGATCCCTTCTTCTAGTCAAGTTGTGCCACAAACTTCTCTTCTCCCCAATCCTATTCAATACGTCCTCATTAGTTACGTGATCTACCCACCTTATCTTCAGCATTAGAGAACCTCTTGTATGAATATCAAGAGCTCAGATGGCAAACCAGTTCTAAGCAAAGAAGGGAAGGCAGAAAGGTGGAAGGAGTATATAGAGGGTTTATACAAGGGCGATGTACTTGAGGACAGTATTATGGAAATGGAAGAGGATGTAGATGAAGAAGAAATGGGAGATAAGATACTGCGTGAAGAGTTTCACAGAGCACTGAAAGACCTGAGTCGAAACAAGGCCCCGGGAGTAGACAACATTCCATTAGAACTACTGATGGCCTTGGGAGAGCCAGTCATGACAAAACTCTACCATCTGGTGAGCAAGATGTATGAGACAGGCGAAATACCCACAGACTTCAAGAAGAATATAATAATTCCAATCCCAAAGAAAGCAGGTGTTGACAGATGTGAAAATTACCGAACTATCAGTTTAATAAGTCACAGCTGCAAAGTACTAACGCGAATTCTTTACAGACAAATGGAAAAACTGGTAGAAGCGGACCTCGGGGAAGATCAGTTTGGATTCCGTAGAAATGTTGGAACACGTGAGGCAATACTAACCTTACGATTTATCTTAGAAGAAAGATTAAGAAAAGACAAACCTATGTTTCTAGCATTTGTAGACTTAGAGAAAGCTTTTGACAACGTTAACTGGAATACTCTCTTTCAAATTCTGAAGGTGGCAGGGGTAAAATACAGGGAGCGAAAGGCTATTTACAATTTGTACAGAAACCAAATGGCAGTTATAAGAGTCGAGGGGCATGAAAGGGAAGCAGTGGTTGGGAAAGGAGTGAGACAGGGTTGTAGCCTCTCCCCGATGTTATTCAATCTGTATATTGAGCAAGCAGTAAAGGAAACAAAAGAAAAATTCGGAGTAGGTATTAAAATTCATGGAGAAGAAGTAAAAACTTTGAGGTTCGCCGATGACATTGTAATTCTGTCAGAGACAGCAAAGGACTTGGAAGAGCAGTTGAACGGAATGGACAGTGTCTTGAAAGGAGGATATAAGATGAACATCAACAAAAGCAAAACGAGGATAATGGAATGTAGTCAAATTAAATCGGGTGATGCTGAGGGGATTAGATTAGGAAATGAGACACTTAAAGTAGTAAAGGAGTTTTGCTATTTAGGGAGTAAAATAACTGATGATGGTCAAAGTAGAGAGGACATAAAGTGTAGACTGGCGGTGGCAAGGAAATCGTTTCTGAAGAAGAGAAATTTGTTAACATCGAGTATAGACTTAAGTGTCAGGAAGTCGTTTCTGAAAGTGTTTGTATGGAGTGTAGCCATGTATGGAAGTGAAACATGGACGATAACCAGTTTGGACAAGAAGAGAATAGAAGCTTTCGAAATGTGGTCACGATTAATAAACTATAAAATGCTCGTAAACTCACGGCATCAAATGGCTCTGGTATTCATGTTCTCCATTTATCTCTTTATCAGAAACAAGAAATGCAGTCAGTTGAGTATACACTAGAATACTAGAAAGTGTCGCCACTAGTTAGCATCTTCCATTAGCAAGCCGTGCCTCACTTAGCCACGCAGCCACAGTGTCATTCAAAAATAGAGACCAAATTTAATTAGTTTTGATTTCATGAAATATAAATTGTATATGAGCGGGCTACAAATTTTTCGAGAAAAGAGGATCTGAAGTTTCGATTTCCAGTGCTAGAACATTGATAGTTGCTTAAACGACACTACAATGCTCGCAACGGTAACCAGTTCCTTTCGGTTGTTGGATGACTACCGTGCATCATAAGCTTTTATGTAGTCTGGTGTTCCGAAGAAGTGAGACAGCAATTTCAGTGCAAGGGGCATTTCGTCTCTGATTCAGTCTTAAGCCACCAACTAGAAAAAGCATAAGAAAAGCCTTAGGGTTCTGACACGCCCTGGTAAGCCGCAGGACAGGACAGGTAGTTTAAATTGTGGAAAAAGGCCCAAATAAGCGGCTGTCAGTTACACTCGAACACACAACTTTATTTATTTGACCAAACATTACAAGAGCTAACAAAATTTTTTAAAAAACGTAGCATTAATTTTTGGAACTTAATTACCAGCTGAACGTGCCATACAATCTCATGCCTTAAGGGCAAGACCACCGTAATTTAAAAGTCGGTTAGAAGCCATACAAATGCAAACAACAAGAACAAATAAGAAAACGCAGTACACCCAATGCCGCTCAGAAGTTTCCGAGGGTGGGCCTGGAATTCAAACACTAATGGTCGCTTAGGTGAGACAGGGAGTCGGCCCAACCACTCTCTATCCGACGACAACCCAACCGACAGACAGTCAGTGGACCCACCGACGAGATAACTTCCGCTCCACCCGACCAGCACACAACAGGGAGTTCAATGGAACAACGTAGAAAGTGTTGGCGCCCACAACCAATTATACATTGAGCTGTCAAACTACACACCGTGCTTGACACTGACAAAACGATGAGGAAAATACACAGCCTGAATTTACGTCAATGGCCAGGGCAGGTAACCGGCACGTTAACGGCCACAAGGCAGAAGATTCCCCTGGTGCACTTCAATTCAAAATAACCAAGTACAGTTAAGCTTCACGGGAGGGTGGCTAAAATTTGCCAATTCGAAAACACACGTTGTTGCTCGAGGGAATGTCCCAACAGCCGACAACGAACTCCAAACGACACCATGTGAACAGTCTTTACTTGCTAGTAAATTAAATCAAAACTCAACTTTCGTGTCTAGGGTTGGTGAGCCACGGACCTCCTAGCAATGGGAACAGCACCACACACTCCGAACGCACGTGGACGCGGGCAGCAGTCTCGGCCAAACTACCCGCCGCGGAGATTTCCTCGCTGCTCCACGCCAACCGGCCAACTGGTCAGCCCCGGAGACGGTGGAAGGACCAAATATACGTCGGCCGACGAGACGACCAACCGAACGACCAACCAACGGTCGTTCCAACCTCCCTCCGTCGGACAGTTCATGTGTGTCGCGAGCGGTCGGCGAGCTCTGGCTGTCGGCGCCTCACCGGCGCTCCGTCCCCGACTTCACTGCTACTGCGTGCCGGCTGCACTGCTGGTCCGTCTTCAACTCACTGCCAGACACACGACGACCCGGAAATACTATCGGTCGCTCCAGAGATTGTACGACAGTGCACTTATCGATACGCGCTGCTGCTGCTGCCGCTCACGGACAAGTAAGGCAAGAAGTTAGTGACGCCAGTAAATGGAATAAGAAAACTGGGCGACAGTACCGTAATAGAAGATGGCAAACAATAAATGGCCTGAACACGAGCCGTGCACGGCTCGGGTTCAACAAACTTAATGGCTCAGTAAAGAGTTAAGCGTGAGTCGAACGTGTATTCAAATGAGGAAATGAAACGAAGAAAGTTTTGGATATAGTCTAATTACGTCAACCAACAGAGATAGTAGAAAACCAGGGACCCTCAGACAACTGTCTGACCGTTTATTGTAAAAGAAGTGATCAAAAAGTTTACTTTCGAAGGCCTTACGCTCCAGAATAGGGTATGCCAAACGGACAAAATCGCCGTGAGCGTTGAGCCAATCATCCCACCGACGCACCAGGTTGAAGATACCCGTTTGGTAGAACACCGCGTCCTGCTGCGTGAAGAAATCCGTAACTGCCTGCTGCACACCCTCGTCCAACAGGAATCGTCCATCCTTCAAGACCTTTTTAAGGGACCAAAGGCCTGATAATCGCCTGGAGAGAGATTAGGACTATAGGGCGGGCGCTCGAGAGTCTCCCACTTGAGTGGAGACTGGCCCCCTAGATCGACCAGTGTCTTGTGTCAAATCGCGACCAGCGTGAAACCTAGCGCACCATTCCACAACGGTGGTTTTAGAAAGACGTGATGCCCCATACACATTCTTCATTCTCCGATGGACGGCTACCAGTGTTCTTCCTACGACAGGCTAGAACAGACTAACAGCACGTCGGTCCTGTTTGGACGCATTTCGTAATAGTATCACTATAGTTCACGTTGCCGCATTTACCGCACACTCGTCGGATAACACGAATGCCACACTAATGCCTTGCCTACATGTCGGTGCGTATATATCCGCATCGGAGTCGTGCTACGTTGCATGTACGCAGCAGCAACGCCTTCGAACTATTTCATAAACCGTTATCAGGTCTGTGGAAGGCATACCGCTTACGACTTGTGTAGGCTCTCATTGCAAACGAAAAAGAAAAGTGCACTGAATTTTGTAGTGTCATAGCGACTTATCAGCCGTCAAGGTCAACGGGTCGGAATGCCACGTTGCAGGAACTTACGTAGTGACGGAGTTCAGAGAGTTACCCAGAAGTCAGTATGGTCATGTGAGGGACGAAGGGAGCTACATAAGAAAAGAAGACATCGCTTCTCGGATTTTGACGTAATCAATTTGCAGTTTAATTAATAAATTTCTACATCCCTTACTTCTACAGGTTCTTGCTCTAGTGTACTAATTTTTAGCGACGGAGAGAGGTTTCATTATAGTGGAAAGTTGAACAGACACTGTGTTCGCATACGATGTCTGTAAAATCCTCACGGATCAGTGCAACAATATGGAAAAGACGCAGCGATGATAGGCATGTTTAGTGCCTTATAGCAAGACAAAGTTTACGGACAATTCTTTTTCGCAGAGTGCTTTATGAATTTATCCGGAGCCCTCGTAACAATGGCTTTTTTTTCCCTCAGCTTACCAAAGATCCACAAGGCTTCGTTTTTCTATGGTATAACATTGGCATCTTGCTGTCCGAGCAGTTTTGAATCAATCCCCCATCGACATATGCTGATCTCACAACATGTAACTTATGCTCTTGGGGCTTTGTAAGAGAGGCAGTTTATGTTCCACCTCTACCACTATTCCACCTCTACCAATAACGCTGGTTAACTTGCTGAGATGAACTCAGTAACACAAGAGACATCTGCAAATTTTTGAAAAGTTTGAAACATACACAAACCGATACATACATAAGAATGAATTCTGCCTACAATGTCCATATCAACTCAACAGATGCTAACACCGAAACCATATAAGAAAAATTAGAGTTAGTAAAAAGTGATGAACTAAGCAAAGCAAATTTGGTAAAGTGCGTATCACACAAAGCAGCCGTAAGTTGAGCTCCATAATATAAAATAAATTCAGATGTTTTCATTAAATATTTTAGTATATGTAATGTCCAATAAAATCTTTGTTTTTATGTACATTTTGTTTTCATTTGTAACTCTTTCATTGTATCACAGTTGTCAATGTTATTTTGAAACTATTGCAAATAACTGCAGCAGGTGGAAGATGCTGATTTACATTCGAGGACTGAGTTAGGAGAGTTGCCGAATTCATGTGTTTGGTTTTCCACCAGCAACTAGAAGTTGCCCAATTCGTGTGAGCCGTATTCCTCTCTAACGCCAGTGACGTCGATAAGACTTGAAGTCCTAATCTTGCTTCTAGTTTCTGCCTTCAGACTTCATTATTTGGTAACCACGTGTAGGCTACACTTCTTGTTTTGTTCACATAAATTTACTTCCATAAGACTTAGGTCTTGGTTTTACGCCCTTTTTCCAGTACAGAACAGATTCCGAAGATGGCAACAGTCAAAAATAAACATGTGTCAATCCCCTAATCAATCGCTACAAAACTGAATATTATTGAAAGCCTTCTGTAATTCAATAAAAGATAAGCTAGTCTGTTGTATCAGTGGACTTCTCTAAAACCTGTCTAAGAAAGAATACTGCATCTCGTGCGTGATCTACCGCATCTAAAAGCATGCTGCTCTCTGCAAGGGCTGTAATGCTTTTTTTTCTCATTACTGTTCTTATGAGTTAAAGAGCTCAAAACAACAGAGTTCTCTCTCTGTAGGTGCTTGGATCTTTCTTATCCCCTTTTCTGTGCATCAGAATTGTAACACTAGTTCTTCATTCGTTCGGAATTTTATTACCAGTTATAAGATTGTTAACCAACTTGGATAATTTTTCACTTAGTGGATATCGTCCACAATTCACTAATTCATTGAGGATTCTGCTTTTCTAACAGACTTACAACTTTTTCTACCTCTGTATCATTTACTTGTATATTGACCTCTGATCTCTCTTCATTTTATGGTGGTTTTTTACCTTTACACAACTCTGTTATGTCGTTCACTTTCAAAATCTCATTTAATTCTTTCCTCTGCTATCGTATCATTCTCCAAGTTTGTTTCCGTATTCCGCAGAAGACCTATTCTAAATTTCCCAGTCTTCCTGATTAAAACGAGTCACTAGTGATTTTGTCTCATTAACATTATTTTGTAATATTCATAAGGTTCTTGTGTTTTGAGTGTTTTATATTTCACATGGGCACATCTCTTTTTTTATACATTTCTTTAACCTGTTCTCGAAACCATGGTATTCTGTTTGTTTTCCTCTCTTGCCTTCTAACGCGTGTACCTAATGCTTCCTGAGATGCTGCTTCAATACTTTCTTTGATTTTCTCCCAAACCTGATCTACATTATCCTCTGAATTTATGGGTTTCTCTTTTATGTCCTCTGCTATCGTTTCTGATACAATTTTTTAGATTCTTTCTATAATGATTGTATATTAAATTTTCTTTCTTTTAAGGTTTATTTATTTAGCGTCTTGTTCCTTCCTACAATCATTACGATAGCATTTACTCTATCACGAAGCATACATGTGCATGCAAATTGGCGGTTGTATAATTACCTATTATACTTGATGGCACCAAGGCTCCAAAACTGGTATCATCTTTACTCTTGTGTATAAATTAAAACATTATCTAAAAGGTTTGAGCAACAGAATAAAGTCTGTTCATTCAGCGGTAAACGTGGGAACACATACAAATTGAAAAACATATGTGAGTATTCCCTCCTCTACTACAGTGAACACACTCAATACATTTACTCAATACTTTTAGCTAATGTTTTAATTTCTAAGTAAGAGTGAAGTTGATATCAGTTTTGGCACCTTGCCGCCCTCATTCATAAGTAAGTAATGAAACAAACAGCCAGTTATCCTAGTGAATGTCCTTAGATTGTACAGTACAAAAGTAAATGTTTCAAAACTAAAATAGCCAACAGAAACAACTTTCATTGTTCAAGTCGAGAATCGATACATTAAGGAGTTTAAGGCATGTTAATTTTTGCTTGCTGCTGTGTTTGGAATAAATTGTGTACTGGGGAAAATGGAGTTACAACCCGGAACTAAGTCGTATAGAAATAAAGTTTTGTGAAACAACGCAAAAAAGTGCTTTCGTTTAGTCATGTAGTATAAAATGTTTCATCAAGAAACCTCAGCTGAACCAATTGAAACATATGTATTCAATTCCATGAACTACACATTATTGTTAGAAAGCCATTTCTTTGTCTCCCAGTATTGTCGCTACCTTGAATGACTCGTATTTTGCAGCACACTTTACTGGTCCCTGCTTATTCAGGCTAACAGAAACGCCGATACATGTTTCCACAATCGCGCACACACCTGCTGTTCTCGAAAGCCAGCCCCAACTCTCATAACATCATCTCGACCAGGTAACCGCGGGCTATAGCTTGAAAGGAAGGAAGATAGCGGTGTAACGAAACAAGTCTGCCACAAGCTAAGCCGAGGAAACTACGAACCAACTTCGGCGATATTAGTCTGTTGCTGTGAGGCAAATTACAAGTTATCCTTAACCATACTCCTCCCAGGCTATTTTATAATCTCATACTGCGTCGAACTATCGCCTCCAAAGTCTGTATGCAGAGAAAATTAAACGAATAACTTTTCTGGCCACGTACTTCTCCATTATCGAGTGAGCCGCCTGCGGACCGTTAAGTTCCAGCATTTTCGCTTTGAATTAACACCCATTACTAGCTCAGTCAAGCGTCCAGAAAGTGCGTGTCCTGAAAACTCTTGAAGTTTTGATATCATTTATTCTGTTTCCAACTCTTTAAATTACTCACTTGCGTTTGCAATAGCAGCATAGTTTACCTGTTCTACGATTACGTGATGAATTCATAGGTTAGTTTTACAGGCTTCATACCCTAAAATCAGACGTGTCTCACGGACCATTCTGTTCGTTACATGTTTCATAGATCGTCTAAACGATCCTTTTGTAGAAATGACGTGGAACAAGTCAGTTTACAGGAAATGTATACATGATTAGTATTAACTTAAGGAACACTTTACTTTTGTAGTCCTACTCATGCAACAACTTTAAATTTTTTCCCAGCTATGAGTTTTTAAATAGAAATTCGTCTGTTTAATAGATGGAATTTACCAGGAGAAATGGTTTTACGTTAGATATAAATGATTTGGATATAGGTAGACATATAGGTAAATAAGTTAGATATAATAAGATAGAATTAGGTAAGTTAATATAAAACTACCTGCCAGACATATTACATTATTGGGAAAATATTCAAAAACTTTAGTTGCTACATAGTAAACCCCTTTTTGAGCATCTGACAGCTTTGGTAGTGGGTTACTTTTGTACAATAACTAACGATCTCCTGGATTGTTGACCCCTTATATTCACTTGTCAGTCTTATGACATTACGCTCTGGAGAACAATCATCCGCCTCCGAATCCTATTACTACTGGTGACGCTGTCGTGACCGATATGCAGCAAGTAATGTCGAAAACTGATTGTAGAGCCGGCCATTGTGGCCGTGCGGTTCTAGGCGCTTCAGTCTGGAACCGCGTGACCGCTACAGTCGCAGATTCGAATCCTGCCTCGGGCATGGATGTGTGTGATGTCCTTAGGTTAGTTAGGTTTAATTAGTTCTAAGTTCTAGGCGACTGATGACCTCAGAAGTTAAGTCGCATAGCGCTCAGAGCCATTTGAACCATTTGAACTGATGGTAGAAGAAATTGCATCACTCGACGCTGCCTTGAATAGGGATCAGATCTCGTAACTGTACATCATATTCCTCGATTAATTACAATACTCTTCGGTGTATTCTCTGAGATGCTCCTGAGATAAGTAGTCTACCGGACACGGACCTGTTGAGGTGTGAAATCCTTCGTGGCCATAGCGATGACCAAGACTCGTGTCGAACCAACTTCCACCTTCTTTTCTTACATCTTTAGATTTATCTATTACGATAAAAGTACGACAAAAATTGTTAGAAGCACTATTTAACTAGTCATGTCGCAGATATATTGTGGCTAAACATTTCTATTAATACGTTCATGCGAAAACAAAGTGGAGGGTTCCGTATTCGACAATAGCAGGCATTGTGTCTATATTGCAGAGACACTGATCGTCAAGCTGTAAGAACCATATTTAGATTTCAGTCGAGGCTGCATAAAATGTCAGTGTTCAGAGTGGTCTCAACCTTCTGAGTTAAGACATCATCGTACAATATGTAGCATTCATGTTGTCAATGCGTAAACACGTGTTCACTAAATGCTGCCAATGGCACCTGACGATGGCCTTTGAAGGTTGTAACCTGTTCGACTGCACCGTAAATAAGTGATTGAGTCAAAAATTTAAAAAAATGAAACCTTAAAATCATGGACGCATTTACGTATTATACATTTATACCGTAATCTGTTTCTGTGATAGCGTGGGCCTACTGGATTTTTACAAGATAATCAAGAAAAATGCATACTAGGAAAGAACTTTTAGCTTTTAGTACGAGGGTTATCTTACCTGGAGGCGCAACAGGACTTCACTTGTCGATTTCTTACGCTAACACCCACAAGAGCAAACATATGGTTACTTTTCAGTAAGTTCCGAAATGGAAACGTTGCCGTTGAATGTTGCTCTAGGATATCTCATGTACCGCAGGAGACTATTAAGCGAATCACACAAGCAACCGAAAGAAATTTTGATGCATGACTTCGTCGTTTAAGCAAAGGGTTCGGCGTACGAAAATCAACGATTCCGAAAGTTGTACAGTTCAAGCTAAAGAAAAAGGCGTACCACATTGAGGCACAAATTAGAACACGAAAATTATGCAGGTCGTCAAGCTGCGTGGTGGGATTCATAGAAGCTGCACACAGAAAACACCTTATGGATCACGTTTAATGAAAAGGCTTCATTCCACTTCTCCGGAAAAGTTAACAAACCTTAACGCATATGGGTTAACAAGCCACTTCAGGCTGCCGCCAAAAGTGAATGTGTGGCTTGGATTCACAAAGACTATCGTTTACGTCCCTTGGTTTTTGCAGAAGAGACAATTACAGGAAACATCATCACGATATGCTGAACCAATTCCTGTCCGCATATGCAGGAAGAAACTAAAATTTGCCAATAGATGGATAGGCTAGGTTTAGCAAGACTGTGACCATAGCGTTCACCTGATTTGACACCTTTGGATTTCTTCACTTGGGGACACAGAAAGTCAAGTGCGTAGGAAACAAATGTAAGTGATGTCCAGCATTTAAGAATCCGATATGTAGCGTCTGCTAGCTCACAATGTGTACTTCAGAATGTGACAGGTCTGCTCTTCAAGGGGGAGCAAAGGTACGAAGTAGACGGAGACCTCGTTAAAATGCAATGAAAATGCATACAGAGACACAATAAATGATTGCGCGTTACGCGAATGTATCGATAATTTCTTAGAAATGGTTCGGGTCTTCTGACCGCCCGGTGTAGAGAACTCAACCCCCTCAAATTACGATCATTGACCACAATATGTATTGTTACTTTTTTCAAATTTTATCAGATGATGATTTGAGACGGTGCTGGCCGCTATGTATGGGGAAGTGCTGAAGATGGTGTTCGTTTCTACCGCGGTCAGCCGCAAAGCGTCTGCGACAGCGAAGCGGTTTGTTTCAGAAAGAAAGATAGATTAATGATCTCACAGTACAGACGGAGCATTAGCTGAGTTCAAAAGGATGATTAAGATATCACCAGAGACCATTCCACCAATCGCTTGAAGTAAGTCGCAAGAACCACCGAATACATCTGCATGATCAGACTAGAGTTTGTCCCAAGTGCTTTAAGGAGGAAGGTAGATGCAATTTTGAGATTTATCAAGAAATAATTCATCTACGAATGAATTTGCGTGCGAATTCCTCGTTCGACCAATTCTTCTATATAACTCGCATATCGGGAGTCCTTACGAAACAGACACAGCGCAAGAGATACAGCAGAATCAAAGAAGAGCAGAGTGATTCGTTTATTTTCTCAGCATGAGTTCATCATTGGAATGCGCAGTGTAACCTCCCCACAAAAATTTAAGAAAATATTATTTAAATGTGAATTGGACATAGTGCTAAGTGTAACCTCCCCGTAAAAATATGAAAATGAAAAGAATTGAATAGAACCAAGTGTAGCCTCCCCACAAATATTTGAAATGGCAATAATTAAATGTTAATTGGAATAGAGGCAAATGTTGTTGAGCTCCCACAAAACATCGTTAAATTGAAATAAAAGTGACTGTAACTTCGCTACAAAAATATTGAAAAATAATCGCCCAAATGTAAATTGAGAAATGAAATTTAATCATTAAACCCACAATAACAGGGCAGCATCGCTGACCTTAGGCCTGTGCAATAACTAATCTGATAAATTGATTCTGGGATGAAAAGCATAAGAAATAGTGTTTCATTTGGAATGATTCTTTTCTTAAAAAAGATTGCTTTGAAAACAAAATTATTATTGGGGCATTTCTTGAACAAATTAATTACAATTGACATATGTTATTGGCTGAGCGCAATGCTGCTTCATTACCTTTGATAACAATATATCTTGTCCCGAACCTTGACCAGAGACCCATGTCGACGCCCGCCGACTCCTCACACACAACTCCGACTCGCAACTGAGTCCAACAAGCAACAGCGTCCCACTCGGAACTGAACTACATGCTCTCGCGACTCGCTACGTACAACAACTGAACTCTCGCGCGGTCAAGCGCAGACTAGCAACGATAAACAACTCTCTGGTCAGAGATTCTGTCATGCCTCGCCATCGCTGGTACTGAATACGTACGCGTTTCAGCAGCAGAACTCAGTTGAACACATTTAAATCTACGCTTCGCTAGCAGAAAGTACCAGTGGCGGTACGACTCAGTAGAAAATCGAATTTCTCTCGAATTTTCCTGTCGTGGTGATTACGCGAGAAATGTGTGTAATAATACTTTGCCTGACACTGCATGGAAAGCATACTCCCAAATTTTCAGCAGTGAAGCTCTCCATAATGCACAACGCCTCATTAGTAGTATTCAGCACTGGAACATGTCTCTGCACACCTGTGCAGAGGTACTTGACTAGGAGCCAGCTCTAATTCTGGCTATGGGTGAAATTTTGACTGCCAGTATTCGTCCAACAAGTGGAGGAGAGGTCACGACGTAAAGCTCCTGATCAGCAATGTTCGCGCCAATCTCCTGGATTAATTTCTAAATCTCTACGCAGTGAGGATATGCGAAACTGTTGATTTTCATCCATGCGTTGGATAGAGGCGTTGGGTCCGGCGGTTCCCTTGGTGCTATTCGAATGGAGTAGGCTATGTGTCGACACCGGGTTGCACTCTCTCCTTTCTTCCATCATCATCGTCATCACCATCCAATACAAATGTAACACTACACTACACACGCATCAGTTACACTCACCTACGCTCTATAAATACACATCGACCAAACTCTCACATATCCACAATGGAATGGGTCAGTGTGCGCGGGAGAAGAACACCCTTTCCGACAGGCAGCCGAACCCACATGTAGGACATCCCAACCAACAATAACATACGACACATACTTTTTTACATCAAGCGCTGGAGTTTAATTGTTAACATGAATACGCTCTCTTGCTTCGAAGCGAACCCCCGACAACATGCGACGCTCTTCTTCGAATCGTCATCGTCTCCTCTTAATACAGACTACATCGTAACGTCGGATTGCGAGCAATATCAAGAATCGGTGGAACTACAGTTGTAAGCAACTTCTTTTGTGCTTTTATTAAATTTCATAAACTACTGGATCACCCGGCAAAGTCATATCGTATTTCACCTTCTTGGGAATATCATTATTAGGCAACATATACGGTCTGAACTTCCAGCATGCTGGAACAGTTGTGGATCAGCAACTTCTGTCAATCAGTGCAACGGAAAACCAGTCCAAAGTTGAAAATTTCACTTTTTCTCTTCACTCGATGGCTAGTTCTGGGGTGGAACCCGTTTTCAGATCATCGCAAAATAGTCCAAAATGTTGTTGTTGTTGTTGTTGTTGTTGTCTTCAGTCCAGAGACTGGTTTGATGCAGCTCTCCATGCTACTCTATCCTGTGCACGCTTCTTCATCTCCGAGTACCTACTGCACCCCACATCCTTCTGAATCTGCTTAGTGTATTCATCTCTTGGTCTCCCTCTACGATTTTTGCCCTCCTCGCTGCCCTCCAGTACCAAATTGGTGATCTCTTGATGCCTCAGAACATGTCCTACCAACCGATCCCTTCTTCTAGTCAAGTTGTGCCACAAATTTCTCTTTTCCCCAATTTTATTCAGCACATCCTCATTAGTTACGTGATCTACCCATTGAATGTTCAGCATTCTTCTGTAGCACCACATTTCTAAAGCTTTATTCTCTTCTTGTCCAAACTAGTTATCGTCCATGTTTCACTTCCATATGTGGCTACGCTCCATACAAATACTATCAGAAACGACTTCCTGACACTTACATCTATACTCGATGTTAACAAATTTCTCTTCTTCAGAAACGCTTTCCTTGCCATTTCCAGTCTACATTTTATATCCTCTTTACTTCGACCATCATCAGTTATTTTGACGCCCAAATAGCAAAACTCCTTTACTGCTTTAAGTGTCTCATTTCTTAATCTAATTCTCTCAGCATCTCCCGACTTAATTCGACTACATTCCATTTCCTCGTTTTGCTTTTGTTGATGTTCATCTTACATCCTCCTTTCAAGACACTGTCCATTCCGTTCAACTGCTCTTCCAAGTCCTTTGCTGTCTCTGACAGAATTACAATGTCATCGGCGAACCTCAAAGTTTTTACTTCTTCTCCATGAATTTTAATACCTACTCCGAATTTTTCTTTTGTTTCCTTTACTGCTTGCTCAGTATACAGATTGAATAACATCGGGGATAGGTTACAACCCTGTCTGACTCCCTTCCCAACCACTGCTTCTCTTTCATGCCATCTGGTTTCTGTACTAATTGTAAATAGCCTTTCGATCCCTGTGTTTTACCCCTGCCACATTCAGAATTTGAAAAAGAGTGTTCCAGTCAACACTGTCAAAAGCTTTCTCTAAGTCTACAAATGCTAGAAATGTATGTTTGCCTTTCCTTAAGCTATCTTCTAAGACAAATCGTAGGGTCAGTATTGCCTCACGTGTTTTAAAATTTCTCTAGAATCCAAACTGATCTTCCCCGAGGTCGGCTTCTAACAGTTTTTCCATTAGTCTGTAAAGAATTCGCTTTAGTATTTTGCAGCCGTGACTTATTAAAATGATAGTTAAGTAATTCTCACATCTGTCAACACTTGCTTTCTTTGAGATTATAATTATTATAGTCTTCTTGAAGTCTGTTGGTATTTCGCCTGTCACATACATCTTGCTCACAAGATGGTAGAGTTTTGTCAGGGCAGGCTCTCCCAAGGCTGTCAGTAGTTCTAATGGAATGTTGTCTACTCCCGGGGCCTTGTTTCTTCTAAAGTCTTTCAATGCTCTGTCAGACTCTTCACGCAGTATCATATCCCCCATTTCATTTTCATCTACGTCCTCTACCATTTTCATAATATTGCCCTGAAGTACATCGCCCTTGTATAGACCCTCTATATACACCTTCCCCCTTCCTGCTTTCCCTTCTTTGCTTAGAACTGGATTTCCATATGAGCTCTTGTTATTCCTACAAGTGGTACTCTTTTCTCCAAAGGTCTCTTTAATTTTCCTGCAGGCAGTATCTATCTTACTCCCAGTGCGATATGCCTCTACATGTTTACATTTGTCCTCTAGCCATCCATGCTGAACCATTTTGCACTTACTGTCAATCTCATTTTTGAGACGTTTGTATTCCTTTTTGCTCCTTCATTTACTGCATTTTTGTATTTTCTCGTTTCATCGATTAAATTCAATATATCTTCGGTTACCCAAAGATTTCGACCAGCCGTCGTCTTTTTACCTACTTGGTCCTCTGCTGCGTTCACTGTTTCATCCCCCAAAGCTACCCATTCTTCTTCTACTGTATTTTTTTCGCCATTCTTGTCAATCGTTCCGTAATGCTCTCCCTGAAACTGTCTACAACCTCTGGTTCTTTCAGTTTATAAAGGTCCCATCTCCTTAAATCCCCACCTTTTTGCAGTTTCTTGGGTTTTAATCTGCGGTTCATAACCAGTAGATTCTGGTCAGAGTCCACATCTGCCCCTCGAAACGTCTTACAATTTAAAACCTGGTTCCTGAATCTCTGTCTTACTATTACGTAACCTATCTGAAACCTTCCACTATCCCCATGCCTCTTCCATGTATACGACCTTAGATATGATTAAATTATGCTCTGTACAAAATTCTACCAGGTGGCTTCCTCTTTCATTCCCTACCCCCATTCCATATTCATCTATTACGTTTCCTTCTCTTCTTTTTCCTACTATCGAATTCCACTATTAAATATTCGTCTCTCTTCGGTATCTAAATATATTCTTTTATCTCATCATGCATTTCATCAATCTCTTTGTCATCTGCGGAGCTAATTGGCATATAAACTTGTACTACGGTAGTAGCCGTGGGCTTCGTGTCCATCTTGGTCACAATAATGCCTCAAGTATCGTTATATCCAAGTGATTTATGCATGTTAAAGTACATTCAGATCCGATGATGGCATCTTTAGTGTGTTGATACCGGTCATCCATTAAACAATGTTTAAGTGATCTTGGCTTTTGAATTATTTACACACTGTGTGTTCACTGCATAATGCGTTCACTATGCTATTTTTAGTAGCGTACCCGCACTCCTAGTTTTTATTCAAAAATAATGTTTCCAAAAATGCAAAAACATGTCAAAAGTGTTCAAACGAATAGTTACAGCACATAGAGTTATTTGTATGTGCTGTAACTGTTCGTTTGCACATTTTTGACAGTTTTTAGATTTTCGGAAATACTATTATTGGCTGTGCTACGATGATTTGGAAATGGGTCCCGGCCCGAAACTAGTCATTGAGTGAAGAAAAAAAAAGAAAAAAGTGAAATTTGCAACTTCGGGACTGGTTTTTCGTTTACCAACATGTAGAGTGTCCCAGGAAGAACGGTCGATATTGAGGGACTGACAGGAGCGAACATTCGAAGCAAAAAATCTGGTAAAGATTGACTCTAAATTGCGTATGTGATGAGCTATGAGCACTTTCTCAGCTTCGACACTTTGAATTAAATCTCTCCTCCTGCAAGCTCTTTCCTTTTCATATTTCGGGAGGAGATAATATGGACCGAAACTGAAACAGAAGTCTGGTAGATATAGGCTCTAAAGTGCATACCTTGAGTGCTATGAGCGACTGTTCGGTAGCGGAGATGGATTCCACAGTAGTAAAGATGAACAAGTACTCCTAGCTCTTAAGATATGCATTTTAGAGCTGATGTTTAGCGTACTTTTTTCCTGTTTTGGTCCATACTACCATCCCTCAAAACATGGAAAGCAAAGAGATTGCAATAGATGCGATTTGTTTCACATTATCGAAGATGGAGAAGCGCTCATAGCGCCTAAGTTGGGCAATTTGGAGCTCACGTTTACTAGAATTTTTTGTTTTGTTTTGTTTCTAATGATCGTTCCTGTCATATCCCTGACTACCGACCATTTCACATCGGACACCCTGTATTTGGACGCCACTAATTTACGTTCAATGTAAATTACAGCCTGTTCATTGCAGCATACTGCAAATTTTGACAGACGTTGAGACAAGGGTAAAATGCTTAGAATATCAGAAATAATACGAAACGAAAGAAGTCACGATGGTCCTACTCCAAGTGAACATACGCTGCAGAGTCAAAATATTATGACCATTGCCCATCGTGAGTCTGGTGCAGTTGCGAACAAGTACCACGATAAGGAAAGTGTACACCGCAAGCATGGCAGATACGAATGGGAAATCGCTCTAGCGACGACACGGTCCGCAAACGGGGAAATCTAGACATGACTTTGGCAAAGGGCTGGTTGTTATGTCACGGCGCCCAGCAACGAGCATCTCAGAAACGCCGAAGCTGCTCGGTTGTTCGGGTGCTAAGGACGTGAGCATCTATAGAAAGTAGTTGGATGACGGTGAAACCTGGAGTATGCCACAAGGTATCAGTCGTTCAGTCAAATTTTGGTCTTGCAGCCGGTCATCGATTAATTCATTGCGCGATATTTCGGCTGCGCACCTGCCAGTCATCTTCAGGTGAGTGATCGAAGACTGACGATGACTGGCATATGCCCAGTCGAAATGTCGTGCAATGAATTAATCGACGACCGGCTGCAAGACCGAAATTTCTTCGAACATTCAGTTCTCTGGGAAAATACTAAACTTCGCAAGGTATCGGGCATCTGCGCCTCATTGCGTAATGTGGAGTAGGAGGCTTGAACCTTCTGTAAAGCAGAACGGTGGTGCAGATACAAGAGTTACGGAGTACGCCGTTTATCGCACATTGTTGAACATAGGGCCTGCAGCAGACGACCCTTACGCATTCCTATAGTGATCCAAGGAAATCGTCAATTACTATTACAGTGAGTACGGGAAAATCGAGAACGGACTGTAAAAAATTGATGGGAACGTGTTGCCTGATCAGATGGAGAGCGTTTCTTGTTCACTAGGTCGATGGTCGTGTACAGATACGCCGCCATCAAGGAGAATGGGTATTGAAACCCTGAACCGTGCCAAGTACGGTGGTCGTCGTATAGGGGACAGTCACTGGGGAGGATCTGTGTTTGTAAAAGAAGACACCATTACCGCTGTGGGCTACGTGAACGTTATTGCTGACCACTTACGAGGGTTGCCCAGAAAGTAATGCACCGCATTTTTTTTCTGCGGTAAACAATGCACGAATTCCAAAAGTGACGTATGTATTATTTGATGTCTCCTGAGTGAGTGCGCAAAGTTTCCGTCACTTCCGACACATAGCGTAGCTGCAGGACAGTTTCAAAATGGCGTCCGTATGTGATGCATGTTGCAAGCAACGTGCTGTCATTGAATTTTTCACTGCAGAGAAAGAAACTGTGGGGAATATTCACAAACGCTTGTGCATAGTCTATAGAGCGTCTGTTGTCGACAGAAGTACAGTTAGTCGCTGGGCACGGAGGGTGAGGTCATCAAAAGGCGGTTCGGCAGAACTGCACGATTTGCAGAGGTCGGGGAGACCATCCAGGGCACCCTCGGAGTTCCACTTGTTTGGGCCATTAAAGAATGCCATTCGTGGAAGACATTTTGAGGACGATGAGGAGGTGATTCACACAGTGAAGCACTGGGTCCGCCACCAGGACAAGGATTGGTACCGACGGGGCATACACGCCATTGTTTCGCGCTGGAGGAAGGCCATAGGAGATTATGTGGAAAAGTAGGGTGTGTAGATAAAACGCCATTCTTTCGTATGTATAGTTCTCATTATGTTTAATAAACAATTGTTGAAGAGAAAAAAATGCGGTGCATCAATTTCTGGGCAACCCTCGTACATTTCTTCATACTTGATGTCTTGCCAGACAGCAATGGCATCTCCCATGAGGATAACTGTCCACGTCATAAGGCCAGGATCGAGCTACCGTCGATTGAGGCGCATGAAAGTGGACTCACGTTGATGTCTTGGCTACCAAATTCGCCTGATCTGAGCCGCATGTAACACATCTGGGACGCGATCGGGTGCCAGTTACGCGGCGACAAACCACCGACCCGTAATTTACGGAAATTGCGTGACCTTTGCGTAGAGATCTGGTCACACATACTTCGGGAAAGCTACCAAAGACTTGTCGAACTCATGTTGCGCATAAATGCTGCCGTAATGATTTCCAGAGGGCTCCAACACGCTATTAGGTACGTAGTCATCATGGTTTGGTCCATCAGTGTACAGGGTGATCCAAAAGTATATTAAAACATTTGAAAAATGCACTAATTCACAGGATAATGTAGGTAGAGAGGTAAAAATTCACGCAAAAGCCTGAAATGACACGGCGTTTTATTTTAATAAAAGAAGAGCGAAAAAACTGACCAATACAAGGCACTGGACAGCTACATGTCAGTGAATTCGTGTGAGAATTGTGTATAAAATGAGCTGTGGTCAGGGGAGTCAGTTCATCCCTAGTTTGGCTCATATACACTCCTGGAAAGTACGACCTTTATGCGGGATGTCACTTCACCCAGTACTGCTACACGAGTGAAAAATCTTGTAACCTCCCAACAGTTTATTTCCGTAACCTCGGAATAAATTGGTGACTAGCCTCTCAATGAAATTTTGACTCATATATAACCTGTCAATAATTAACTGACTGTGAACCTAAACTGGTAAATCTGGACGTCAGCAATGCTGCGTCATGGCCCTGAAGCGTCATTCTGAATAAACTGAAAATTCATACCTCAATTATGTCGCCGGATAACGCGTATATATCTGCTCCTATAAGAAATTTTTCTGGAACAGCCTAGTGCAATGCTGGCTACTAGATTTTGTCATGTATGAAAGACAACTGATTTTATTTACGATAATTGGCATGACTATTGGGTAGGAGAAAGTAGTAAAAACTTTAAATTCAGATGAATCGCTGTCAAAAGTTATCTTTATAATGAAGATTATTATTGAAAAATTATTGAAAATTATCTACATGTGACTTTGATATAACAGTAGTACAAAATGAGTTGTGGCAAATTACATATGCGGGCGGCAATAAATAACGATAGTTGTTGCTTTTACCTTGTACTACATTGCTCAGGCACCGCCATCGTTCTCCACGACCTGTCCTAGTATTTCCATATAGGATGTAAGTGCTCTCTGTGAGCTATATAACTCGACAACTGCTCTCTAAGAGCGACCTGACCCGACCGCCCTATTGCTAGCTACCAATACTACTGCTGCCGACACTGCTCTCTGGTCTGCGATTCTATTGTAGCTTACATATCGCAGGCAGCGCGTGAGCAGTCCATCGACGTTCCATCTGCTCGAGTGCGCTAGCAATAAATTCCTTATTCATGGCCCTCTTACAATCTATTGTTCTCCTCGTCTGGTAAGGACAACGTGCTGACAAGGAGACCGTGCGAACTTCCCCTCACCGATTTGATGCATTCTGACATGGTGTGGAGGGCACGACTAGGACCCCAGCATATACAAACAGGAAGGCGCAACTCTCAACCATTTTCGAGAAAATCTAGTTTGAAAATTTTAGTCCCGGTTATACAGTATGTCGGTGGTCGCTAGCATTCAAGGACTCCTCACCTGAGCGAGTAATCGGATAATTTCATATGTGCGAGGTCACTGGATCACATCTGGCCGCTGACGCTCTTTTTTTTTTTCATTCCTATATTACTTTGCCAACGCGCAGTATCAAAGTGATCCCTCCCAAATGTAGCCCTCTGGAGCAGCCTTGTGAAGTTTATTTTTATATGCAGGCGAAGAACCTCCTAAAACGACTACAAAATTACGCTTAGTCATCGAACGGAGTAGAGAGATAGCTTCAAGAGAAGACTGCATAAAAATTCAATCGTTCACTATCAGCCGCGTGTACCAGTATTCGGTGATGTGCTTCGACTGTGTAGTACGGTGCTAAATTGTGCGATGATCGAAATCGGTTAACTGTGCAAAAGACACATTGGAAAATCATGCACATTCAAAAATTTGGCTTTCATCACTCATGCTGTGTGTCGCAATAATTATCATTTTCCATATTTCTACTACCATTATCATTCTGATTCGTGCAGTTGGGTATTAGAATTGTCACAAATGTAGTACAATAACATAAATGAGGCCTGGCATGAAGTCGGCGTTCCAAAACATCCCAGAGGAGTTCTATACGATTCGGGTCAAGACTCCGTGCAGGCCAGTCCATTACCGGGATGTTATTGTCGTTTAACCGCCACAGGCCGTGCTTTATAAACAGGTGCTCTAGTGTGTTGAAAGATGCAATCGCCATCCCCGAATTGCTCTTCAACAGTGGGAAGCAAGAAGGTGCTTAGAGCATCAATGTAGCCTGTACTGTGATTGTGCCACGCAAAACAAAGGGTACAAGCCCCCTCCACGAAAAACACGACCACACTATAACACCACAACCTCCGAATTTTACTGTTGGCACTACACACGCTTACAGATGACGTTCACCGGGCATTCGCCATACCCACCCCCTGCCATCGGATCGCCACATTATGCACCGTGATCCGACACTCCACACAACGTTTTTCCACTGTTCGATCACTCAATGTTTACGCTCCTTACACCAAGCGAGGCGTCGTTTGGCATTTACCGGCGTGATGTGTGGCTTATGAGCAGCCGCTCGACCGTGAAATCCAAGTTTTCTCACCTCCCGCCTAACTGTCATAATACTTGCAGTGAATCCTGATGCAGTGTTACGATCTGGATAGATGTCTGCCTATTACACATTACGACCCTCTTCACTGTCGGCGGTCTCTGTTAGTCAACAGACGACGTCGGCCTGTACAATTTTGTGCTGTACGTGTCCCTTCACGTTTCCACTTCACTATCACATTGGAAACAGTGGACCTATGGACGTTTAGGAGTGTGGAAATCTCGCGTACAGACTTATGACACAAGTGACACCCTGTCATCTGACCACGTTCGAAGTCTGTGAGTTCCGCATTGTGCCCCGTTCTGCTCTCTCACGATGTCTAATGACCACTGAGGTAGCTGGTATGGAGTACCTGTCAGTAGGTGGCTGTAACGTATGTTTTTGGGGGTGTCCGGATACTTTTGATCACGTAGTGTACTTGGCCTCCCAGGTCCTCAGACCTCAATATCTGTGATTGTCGGTTGCGGTTTACCTGAAGTCGCAAGTCTACCTCAATCGTTCAATTTCATTAGGAATGCCTATACCTTCTGATGTGCTATACAATACTGTTCCTAGCATTGCTCCTCGACTACAGGTATTGTTGATGAATGACGTCCGACAAGTTGAGCATTTGTTACAGAGAACATCGTCTTTGCTAAGAATCAACAGTTATGCTAATTATTGCTCTTGTATCATATGATGCGGCATCTGTTGGCCAATTTGTGAACTATCTTGGTTTCAGTAAAACCCCTTGTCACAACAAGCACGTGTGCCAATTTTGGCCTGTCTATCAACGTTATTCCGTGAAAAATTAAATTTTCAAATGTTAATGAACTTTTGTGTCACGTTGTATTTATCAGAAACAATTTTATATCGGGCAGAAAAGATCACGACAGTGTTTTAGCGTCGGTAAAACGTGTTTGTAGAATAGGAGAGCTACACAGCATGGACAACACATGGAGTTACTCAAGAAACGAGTGGTTCTGTAGTTAATGGTAACGGTTATTAGTTCAAGAATTACTGTTGAATGGTAGCGCTTAGTGACAGTACACTCGTGAACTGGAATTCCATTTTCTCGTATTCAGCAAGTGAGTCCAACTTTAGTTTCTTTCTAATTGTCAGAAATAACATAACAAGAGACCGTCTAGATTGCCTTCAATTCGAGGCGGGGTTTCTTCATGCAAAATGACACTATACAGTTCTTCCTCATAACTAATTCTGTTGAGATAATAATTTACTTCTTATGGCGCCACGTCCTTAGTAGTAGTATACTAACTGACATATTCCCTACTGCTTGATTTTCAAATGTAGTCGGAGAAACAGAATTTTAGTAAAGCCAAGCGATGCCTCATTACCGATACAACTGCGAGTGGAGAGATGCAAATGTAGACCCAAGAGACTGTTAACGATGTAGCCAACATGTCCGGCACGTATTCACTGGAGTCAGACAAGCAACGTAACAGCGATCGTGACCCGTTTGCAAACAGCCATCACGTACTACGAACGGCATTTCCACGGGCGACCTCATTCGGACGCACCTTATCGGACTAGCTGCGTTATCTCGCCGATACCTTGGGGAAGCGCTATACCCTGTATCCATGTACAGCTAAAACTCTGCTCCCATTAGCGGTTTAGGCGCGTGGGACTATTTTTCGGCCACCTGTCTGAATTCACGTTACTGTACTGACAGGAGCTTCGCATCTTTTCTGACGGGGTGACTCATATTATGTCACACTGGTAACCGCTCGGAGTAGAGGCCAGAACAGAAGTAAAAAATCAGCGCCCAGAAACGTGTGTCAAAACGTCAAACAGAGGATGAGCATGTCAAAAGGACCAGTTGAGCGGAAGTATCTAATTTTCCGTAGCAGTATCGCATACTTGCCAACGGCCTTGTCGCAGTGGTAACACCGGTTCCCTTCAGATCACCGAAGTTAAGCGCTGTCGCCTGGCTCTTGGATGGGTGACCATCCAGTCTGCCGAGCGCTGTTGGAAAGCGGGGTGAACTCAGCCCTTGTGAGGCAAACTGAGGAGCTACTTGATTGAGAAGTAGCGGCTCTGGTCTCGGAAACTGACATACGGCCGGGAGAACGGTGTGCTGACCACTTGCCCCTCCATATCCGCATCAAGTGACGCCTGTTGCCTGAGGATGACACGGCTGCCGGTCGGTACCGTTGGGCCTTCATGGCCTGTTCGGGAGGAGTCTTTTTAGTTTAGTTTTAGTATCGCATACTTAGGCCGTCCGGGAACGAAGCGACCAAAGACGAACGCAACGGGCAGGTGATCTGCAACCGCAACTGGTTGCCGACTGTCTGACAACTCAGAAATGGGGAACTGCGATGGCCGTGTGCGAGCTGGAGGAAGAGAGTACTGTCTGTCGCACCAGAGTATCTTTTGGTTACACTCGGCACGTCGAACACAGATCCAGGCTCAGACGAAGATGTGGTTCTATGTTATTATTACAAACGAATAAGAAAACGAATCAAATTCTGGATTCATCCCTTCAACCAATGAAATATAGTACAAGCTGTATGTAGCAGTCAAGGAGTTTTGTAACAGACCGATTCGAAATTCATAGCTTTTTGTAGAAGGACTAAACGGTGCTACTGGTATTTGGCGCAGTTGATTATGTCCGCCACAAATCAGTTACTTTACTTTTTAAAACCCAAATATCTTGCGCTGACGATGATTTGTGTTCGTTAACTCATTTATATGTGAAAACATTGAATTTTATGAATGTGTGGTGTCAGTTCTTTCGGGCATGTGCGGAAGAACTGAACCTCGTGAAGTCCACAGCTATGCAACATATTTATGTAACTAGATGGTGGAGAGACAAGAAAGGAAAGGGAAGGTAAGGAACTGATGATATCAGCGGCATCGGGACTTCATGCGGAATCAGCGACGACGAGTAAAAATGATGGCAGATTGGGACTCAAACACGGAATCTCCTGCTTACCAGGTGATTGCGTTGACCACACTGCTATCCCAACCCAGTGTCCGTTGCAATTGCACGGACTACCTCGGCAGGCTGAAAAGTAACGCCTCCGAATATTTTGTATTAAAACCCTTTAAAGCTTTTTTAAATAAAACAAACGTTATTAACATTACATGTCTACATATTTGCAGCCCTCTGCCGAGGGGTCCGCAGCTCGTGGTCGTGCGGTAGCGTTCTCAAAAATGGCTCTGAGCACTATGCGACTTAACTTCTGAGGTCATCAGTCGCCTAGAACTTAGAACTAATTAAACCTAACTAACCTAAGGACATCACACACATCCATGCCCGAGGCAGGATTCGAACCTGCGA
This sequence comes from Schistocerca serialis cubense, assembly GCF_023864345.2. Lineage (NCBI taxonomy): Eukaryota > Metazoa > Arthropoda > Insecta > Orthoptera > Acrididae > Schistocerca > Schistocerca serialis. The sequence continues at coordinate 459,413,014 of NC_064642.1, forward strand.
CCGTAGCGGTCGCTCGGTTCCAGACTGTAGCGCCTAGAACCGCACGGCCACTCCGGCCGGCTGGTAGCGTTCTCGCTTCCCACGCCCGGGTTCCCGGGTTCGATTCCCGGCGGGGTCAGGGATTTTCTCTGCCTCGTGATGAATGGGTGTTGTGTGACGTCCTTAGGTTAGTTAGGTTTAAGTAGTTCTAAGTTCTAGGGGACTGATGACCATAGATGTTAAGTCCCATAGTGCTCAGAGCCTCTGCCGAGGGTTCCGAATTGCAGCATGTAACACGTCGCTGCGTGAGAAACAGCGTGGTGTAATCGAATTTGGAACTGGAAGAGTTCGTCCACGCATGGAACACCCTCTCCTTCAGCATGACAATACCAGACCGCACACTAGCGCTGCGACATCTGCAACAACTTGGGTGTCATCCTCATTACAGACCTCACTTGGCCCCAACCGATTTTCCGTTCCGAAATTTAAAAGACACCTTCGAGAACTTAACTTTGATAGTGATGAAGCCATGGAAGCGGGGGTGAGGTTAAGGATCCGTCAACGAAATCCAACATTCTACAGTGACGGTCTCAGCTAACTAATCTTTCGTCACGGTGACTACGTCGAGAAATAAATACATAGACATGTAGTATGTCAAGAAAGTTCTTTTTATTTCAAAAGCTTCAAGAGTTTTCACATAACAGATCTGGACACCCTCGTGCTAGAACACGAATGTAATTCATGATTATATGTTTTTCTTTTTCACAAAATCAAAAAGCACCACAGAATGAGAGCATCATGCGCCAGAATAACGAAGGTGTGCACAAGGGCATGCGATGCCTAAGGTAACGCACATTGATAACTAATTCTTTTCCGTTTGGAGCCACGTCTGTTCAAATAAGCAAAGCAGTCGGCAATCTTAAACTTGAAATTACAACGAAATGAATACTACTATCTGCATACAGGCGTCGATATAAGTCAAGGGGGACAGCTGAAAATATGTGCCCCCACCGGAACTCGAACGCGGGATCTCCTGTTTACATGGCAGACGCTCTATCTATCTGAGCCACCGGGGAGACAGGGGACAGCGCGACTGCAGGGACTTATCTCTGACACGCCTCCCGTGAGACCCACATTCTCACCTTACTGTCCCGCACTATATTCATAGTGGCCCTGCTCATTATACTCATTACTCGCGGCTTGCTGCCGACTCCAGTAAGTGTTCGGGCACTGTTTGTGCATCCGCACAGAAGAAGATGGTAAAATGGCACGTGAGGCTTAACTATGTATATATGATGATGGTATCTGTTCTTTCGGACATGTCCGAAAGAATGTTCTAACGAGCCGCATGGTCATCGATGTCCGAAAGAACAGATACCATCTTCATATATATATAGTAGTTTATACAATGGTTGTATGACAAACAAAACACAAGATATAATTGGAGAGTCGGAACGATTGTTAAATACAAATCTGCTCACAGTTTTAGTTAGTTAATAACAATCGTATTAAACGATAGTGGAAAATGTAAGAGAGATAATTTGAGAAGTGCTTGATGTTTCAGCTATTCGCATTACTTCGTGGCCCACATTTTAACTGTTCCCAGTGCAATTTTTGCTTGAGAATGTTACTTGTAGATGCCCATGAATCAGGATTTCTTAAACCATAGCAGAGCTTCACATACGTATGTAACACTGTAGTCCTTGATATCACTGTTTAGTGATAATTAGGTTTCTCAGTGTCACTGTAATTCTGTGGGTGGCGGCAAAGGAATTGAAAGAGCGGTCGAACGGAATAAATAGTACATTTAAAGGATGTTATAAAATGATTACCAACAAAAGAAAAACACGGGTAATAGGGTGTAGGCGAATTAAATCAGGCTATGCCATGGGAATTTCATGGAAATGAGACTAAAAAATAGATGAATTTTACTTTTTGGGCAGGAAAATAACTGACGATATCCGAAGTAGAGGAATGGCAGTGGTAAGAAAAGCATTTTTGGAAATCAGATATTTCTTAGCGTCGAATATAAATTTAAGCGTTAGGCAGTCTTTTCCGAACATATTTGTCTGGAATGTAGCCTTCTAGATAAATGAAAGGTGGACGATAAACAGTTTAGTCAAAAAGGGAATAGTTAAATGTTCAGACAAGGGGAGAACACAAACTTTTGAAATTTGGTACTACGAAAAAATACCGTAGATTTGACCGTTAGATCCAATAAGTACGAGTAATATGAAGGAAGTATTAAATAAAACTGGGAGAAAAGTAAATTTACGGCACAAATTAACTAACAGCTTGACTAAATGAAGGGGTCGGTTGCTAGAATACGTCATAGGGCATCAAGAATTCGTCGATTTGGTAATGGAGAAGAGTGTTGGGGGTAAAAATTGTATGTGAGACCAAGGTTTGAACACAAGAAGCTGATACAAATGTATGTATACGTCCCTATGCCAACGCCTCAGTGTTGTCGCAGCTCTATAGACAACTATCGTGTCAACAATGAAAATGAAACACTCAGTGACCTGGTGAATGGGGTTATTAATGACGCTGACCGAGGGTCCATTGCCGTTCACGGCGCTAGAGAAGCTGCGAAATCAAAAGGAGAATATTCAAACGGCATTCACAGGTTATCCTAAACTCTAGTCTTTTCCTTTCCAGAACAGAAAGATAACGTAAATAATGTTAGAAAAGGAAGTGAAGACTTTGCGAAGCCTGTACTAAAGAAGACAGCAAAAACTTAATTCCGTCTACAGACTTTGGGGGGCCCATCGGTACCTACCGACCGCTGTGTCATCCTCTGCCTACGGATGCGCTATGGAGGCGAAACGTTTCTGTTAACGTCACTTGCTGAAGGTTTGATAAGAATTTGTTTCTTACAGCAGGCATTGATGTCATATTCAAACTAAACTCGTCTTTGTGGTATTGTGTGGTACATAAGTGCGTTTGTGGAGAGCTGAACAGAATTTTGTTAATCGCCGACTTGAGTTCGAAGTAAACTGAATTTCGAAGACGCAGGTTCGTTGCCAATCTCCTCAGCGTCTCTCACACGCTGTATTGACGTAGAAAATCTGAGACTGGTTCTTACTATTATTAAAAACTTTCAGGAATAATGTTCAAGACTGAATCTCACCTAATATTCTGCTCTAGTGAGCACCCTTCCATTACTCCTCTGTATTATATAATAATTTTAGTGATCGAATAGCTATCTCAGCAGAAAAAGTTATTCAACATACTCAGACTTCCGTCCCCACAGCAATACAAAGATAAAATTTATCCGCGTCCGTTTCTCTTAGCACTGTCACTTAGCAGTATCTTTAGTTTCCACACTCGCCACACAGATTTTTTTCTTTACTGTTATTTCGTACGTCTCACCCCATATGGGAGGGGCGTGGACTGTCAGCTGTATAATTCTCCTGTCTTTAGCCAAGGGAATAAAAAAAAAATTATAATGAGAACATAGAAACAAAATTTGGAGCTGTTTTCCATTTTAAAGTACATATTAAAGACAGTTATAAAACTAAAATGATGCTCTTGAAAAACACATCGCAGGAGGATAAAATTCTTCTGACAAAAACACTGAAACACCGCACATTCACTTAAAATCTGGACCTATCCTGAAGTTACAAGTATTGCCAGGGAAAGAGTAGGTTCCATAGGGATGAGGATGTTAGGTAGGAAAACTATGGAAGTGAAAGATAGAAGTTGAGGTGGACAGTGGGAAATACAGTCGATGGGAAAGACAGAGGGGTAGGGCAGTGGTTGTAGTAGGAAAGATATGGGGTTGGATGAAGAGGGAAAGGAGAGAGGAGCCCTGATGTGGAATGTGTTAAGTGGGGAACACTGACAGCTGGTAGGAGAGATAAATATCGGGGTGGATCTCATTGTCTGCGTGAGGAAGCTGGTTGAACATGAGCTGGGTTAGAATGTAGAGTGTGTTTAGGTGTAGGGACGGAGGGATATGTTTGTGAAGGTGCAGCAGCATACCGGGGTTGGTGACTGGAAACTAGTTAGCGGACAGTATAGGAGATGCTGAGGTATTCTGTGTTGGTGAGGAGGGGTCGGAATTTGATGAGGTGGTAGAGGACCCAGGCGGGGGAAGGTAAACAAATGCGGAAAGTGAGACGGAGTGCATGGCGTTCGAGGTTTTGGAGGGATCACCACGCAGTTCCACATACAAATGTACAAAGGAAGTTTGATATTACAGATGACTGTGGGTTCACCACACCACTTGCCCGGCAGTTGTCACGTTCCGTGACCAGGAACCGTTACTATTCGGTCAAATAGCTCCTCCACTGGCATCACGAGTATGAGTGCACCCCGTCACAGTCCTCCCACCGTGGAAAAGTCCTTGGCGGTACCGGGAATCGAATCCGGATCCTCCGTGTAGCGCACTGACGACTCAGCTACGGAGGCGGACACTGTAAAAGATAGCAGCTGCAGTGATACTGACAGCAGTTGGATGGTTATGTTTTCTCGTACTCATGTAGCGAAAAACATAGTAGCTTCAGAAATCATTCAATGGCGTCAGAGCGCTTCACCTGGAGGAACACCACGTCGTGTCTGATTTATTTCTGTTTCCCACTTTCTCGGACGTGAATACAACGGTGCTGCTAGTGTGGCAGAGAGCACAATAGACTCTGTCTAGCAGTAAATAGACAGGCACAACCCTGGATACAGACAGGTATTATTTGTTTACGTAGGAACTTGGGGACAGCCCCCGATGGCGGACTGCGACGTCAGCTTTAAAGCTCAGCTGTGGAGGCTGCCTGACCGTGACACAGTGGCCTGGCTCCTGCCTCCCCCCCCCCCCCCACCTGCCCCTGCCAGCCTGTCGGCCTCCGGAGCGGCGGATCGATAGTTCACGACCTCGCGGTGGTCACCGCGCCCTCCCCGCTAACAGGCTGCCAGCAGCTGCCAGGAGGTGTGCACGTCGCGCACGCATCCGTCCCCCAGCCTGCGCGGAACTCGTTTGCGCGCACGTGTTCCCAGCTCCTGCCCGAGCCATCCCGGGTACAGAATTTCTCTCCAAGGCCACGCGCATTTCCAGGCTTCGCATCCGATGGTTGCCTAACAACAAAGCTCCAGTGCCAGACGCCACTGGCTCAATTTATATTTGTGAAACACCGACCAGTTAAAACCGAACCGGTATTTTAGTTCTGAATAACCGATATTTTTCGGTATCTGTTGGGTCTCGGTGATATTTTTTTTTTTTTTTTTTTTTTTTTTTTTTTTTTTTTTTTTTTTTTTTTTACAATCGTGTTGACCAACTAGGATCACGTTGACAATTTCAGTTCCTCTTCTTCCTTTGTTGTTGTTTCCTATTTTTTCCAGTATTCCCTCGTTTTCTCCCCATGAAGTCTCTTGCTTTCTTCTGTTCATGTTGTTCCCGAATTCTTATTTCTTCTGCTTTGACAGCCTTCCAAAGGTAGTATTTTATTTTTAAAACGGTTTCTTTCTGCTATTTCTGATTCTTTGAAGTTTCTTTCTAGATCTTTTCTTACTTCTGCAATCCATGCTATTGTCGAATTCTTCTTCCAGAAGTAGAGGAGTATTTGCTTTGTTAGTCTATTTCCATCCATTCGATAAAGGTGTCCGAAAAAGATTAATCTTGGTTTGGCCATTTCTTCAGATATTTTCTCTATATTTTTGTAGATCTCCTCATTACTTCTCATGTTCCAACCACCCATTATTTTTCTAGTAATCCTTCTTTCCAGTACCTCTAGTTTGTCCATCTTGTAGGTCATCATTAGGCATTCAGATCCATATAAACATTCTGGTCGTACCACTGTGGTGTAGTGTTTTAGTTTTGTTTTTCTAGATTTACATTTCTTGTTGCAAATATTTTAGCTAAACCATATGCTCTTTCCATTTTGTCAATTCTTACGTCTATTGCAGATTTTTGTAGTCCCTTATGTTGTATAGTTTCTCCAAGATACTTAAATTTATTTACTCACTGTATTTTACCTATTTGTGTTTCTATGAATTTTGGCGCATTTGTTATATTTGTCATGAATTTTGTTTTTTCAGCTGAAATTTTGAGACCAGTTCAGTTGGCTATTTTTTCCAGAAGATTTATTTGGATAACTGCTTCTGTCAGATTTTCTGAAAGTATTGCAAATTCATTAGGCAAAAGCCAAGCAGTTTACCTTAATTCAATTTGTTTTCCTTCCCAGAGTTACTGGTTCGATTTTGTGATTTTTTAGCTCCGAATTCCAGATCCTTACATTTTTTTTAGAACACAATTAAACAGTAAAGGTGATAAACCATCACGTCAATTAACACTAGTTTTTATTTCAAATGGCTGAGATACTTCTCCCATAAATTTGACTTTAGGTATTGTATTTGTTAGTGTTTCTTTGTTATTTGATCCCATTTTGCCATTTTCATCTTTAAAACAAATACTTGATGCCTGATATCCTGTAGGCATGTGTTTAAAAGTTTGGTATAAATTTCTAGTATTATTTTTGGCGAAATTTTCTTCTATTTCAATAAGCTGAGAATTTTCAAAGTTTCTTTTGATTTTCCGGGTTACTTTTGATGTTTCTTTTCCTTGTTGTCTGAATTTTCAAGGTCTTCTTCTTTTTTCGAACATCTCCATTTTCTCCATTTTTGAGCTCTTTGTGTTAGTGCTTTTCACACTCCTCATACCACCATCGTCTAGGCTATAAAAGGTGTTTTTTAATTTTTAACTAATAACCGAAAAAGAAGGAAATATCAATTAGCCTTAGCAACAGTGCTAAAATTTTTCGGTTTTAAATGTTAGCTCTTTAAAAAAAGGAAGAATCCGTACTGGTAAAATTTGCACCGGTTTGAAATACTGCGTTATTACAGAAAATGGGTACGTGATGTCGAAAAAACAAGTAACAAACACATGGCATAAGAAATGTTCAAAAATGGTTCAAATGGCTCTGAGTACTATGGGACTTAACATCTGAGGTCATAAGGCCCCTAGAACTTAGAACTACTAAAACCTAACTAAACTAATGACATCACACACATCCATGCCCGAGGCAGGATTCGAGCCTGCGACCGTAGCAGTCGCGCGGTTCCGGACTACAGCGCCTAGAACCACTCGGCCACCGCGGCCGGCTAAGAAATGTTACAACGTTGCTTAGGCAGTGATGTCCCTGAACTCGTTTGTAGCGGCTTCAGGCAGGGGTGTACAAGCAATGTGCAAGACTTTTTCCCAGTCTAGTCTACACGTCGCTGTACTGCAAAACGGCACCAACCCTATCCTGGAAATACACTCCTGGAAATTGAAATAAGAACACCGTGAATTCATTGTCCCAGGAAGGGGAAACTTTATTGACACATTCCTGGGGTCAGATACATCACATGATCACACTGACAGAACCACAGGCACATAGACACAGGCAACAGAGCATGCACAATGTCGGCACTAGTACAGTGTATATCCACCTTTCGCAGCAATGCAGGCTGCTATTCTCCCATGGAGACGATCGTAGAGATGCTGGATGTAGTCCTGTGGAACGGCTTGCCATGCCATTTCCACCTGGCGCCTCAGCTGGACCAGCGTTCGTGCTGGACGTGCAGACCGCATGAGACGACGCTTCATCCAGTCCCAAACATGCTCAATGGGGGACAGATCCGGAGATCTTGCTGGCCAGGGTAGTTGACTTACACCTTCTAGAGCACGATGGGTGGCACAGGATACATGCGGACGTGCATTGTCCTGTTGGAACAGCAAGTTCCCTTACCGGTCTAGGAATGGTAGAACGATGGGTTCGATGACGGTTTGGATGTACCGTGCACTATTCAGTGTCCCCTCGACGATCACCAGTAATGTACGGCCAGTGTAGGAGATCGCTCCCCACACCATGATGCCGGGTGTTGGCCCTGTGTGCCTCGGTCGTATGCAGTCCTGACTGTGGCGCTCACCTGCACGGCGCCAAACACGCATACGACCATCATTGGCACCAAGGCAGAAGCGACTCTCATCGCTGAAGACGACACGTCTCCATTCGTCCCTCCATTCACGCCTGTCGCGACGCCACTGGAGGCGGGCTGCACGATGTTGGGGCGTGAGCGGAAGACGGCCTAACGGTGTGCGGGACCGTAGCCCAGCTTCATGGAGACGGTTGCGAATGGTCCTCGCCGATACCCCAGGAGCAACAGTGTCCCTAATTTGCTGGGAAGTGGCGGTGCGGTCCCCTACGGCACTGCGTAGGATCCTACGGTCTTGGCGTGCATCCGTGCGTCGCTGCGGTCCGGTCCCAGGTCGACGGGCACGTGCACCTTCCGCCGACCACTGGCGACAACATCGATGTACTGTGGAGACCTCACGCCCCACGTGTTGAGCAATTCGGCGGTACGTCCACCCGGCCTCCCGCATGCCCACTATACGCCCTCGCTCAAAGTCCGTCAACTGCACATACGATTCACGTCCACGCTGTCGCGGCATGCTACCAGTGTTAAAGACTGCGATGGAGCTCCGTATGCCACGGCAAACTGGCTGACACTGACGGCGGCGGTGCACAAATGCTGCGCAGCTAGCGCCATTCGACGGCCAACACCGCGGTTCCTGGTGTGTCCGCTGTGCCGTGCGTGTGATCATTGCGTGTACAGCCCTCTCGCAGTGTCCGGAGCAAGTATGGTGGGTCTGACACACCGGTGTCAATGTGTTCTTTTTTCCATTTCCAGGAGTGTATTTTTACGAAGTGACGTAGCTGGTGCGGAGTGAGGATTTAGTTTGAACGGTAAATGTCTAGATCACGAAAATGTTCAACATAACAGTCTCTTTATTGAACATTGAGAATATTTAATACACGCAGCACAAGTGAACCAATGAACAATATGGACTACATCTACTTACCAAATTTAACATTTCATAGCAGGGAGAATATTTGAAATTTAATATTACAATAATGCAATTCCGACCCACAGGGAACGGATTGTCAGGCTGGCCCCTTGGACAGTCAATGCATAACTAAAACTGAGAGAAGGTTTATCGTAAAAGATGCAAAACACAAAATCTTAAGGCCAGCCAGAATTGCCCACAAATAACCTAGATAGTGAAATTCTAAGGATTCCTTTTAACAACTGAGCAACAAGACCTTAAATAATGAAACCCACAAGTTTAGCTCTAGGCAATAAAAAATCTTTAAAACAAGGAACCTTTAAACAGCTAAGCAACGATGAGATAAACAAGAAATCTGAGTTCCACAGCATACAGTTCGTGGTAACATTAGTGTTCAACATCTTAGTAGTTAACGGGACAGCAAAATGATCATCCGAATTTGAGGACTGAAACCACAAAGAAAGGTACTAACGGTATTCAAACTGAATCCTTAGAACAATAGCAGTCGCAGAAAGTGACCCACGCAAACAGCTTGTTTTCAAGTGAACAGCTCATGCATCGAACACGCACTATGCTCACCTTATGCTAACAGGACCTTGCCAAACGGTGCTTCAGCAGCTTGGGTCAACGGTTTCCACAAACGACCCTCTCATCTGCTGCCACCATACTGTGGATTTACCATGTCACACCTCGTCCCAAAATGACCAAGTGCGTTCGACGTCCGACAAATGACTCACCCCTATCAAGACAACATCGCGTCACGGAACACAAAAGGGATGCCAGGCACGAGGATGTGCAGGCTGCCCATAGCTGAGTGAGAATAAGGTTTGCCCCTTGCACATAGCAGGTCCGGGCATCAGCGTTACCACGGCTCCACCTACACTCCTTACTGACTCTGCGCGCAAATCCACAGATAAACACTGACTGATGCCGACAAGCTATGGCGCTGAACTTTTCCGTTTCGCTTCAGGGGCCGACCCCTCGCGAACTCTCAGCTCACCGCTAGAAAGAACCTCGCCAAAAACTCACGGTGGCGCCACCAGAGCGGCCTCTGCCAATTTTAGGCGAATGGTAGCACACGTAAAACCAAATCGAGCTATCACACTCGAGATCGAGCTAGCGTGAAACTGGCTCTGTAGCAATGAAGTGCAATGCTTCATTTGCTTTAGAAGACTGAAGATTTCTCCGAGCTTTCTACGACATAATTCAAGAGGAAGGAAGTTATGGTAACAGAAATAAGTTAAAAGCCAACAGCAATTCATTCATAGTACACAATAAAAAGTAGCTGATACGCTGCTTGTGTCTATATAAGATGCCTTTATCAGCTTGTAGCACTTGAAAACTGACAAGTTAGCAAATTAGCACGAAAGACAGTTCTTCAACCTCAGCTTTCACCTTTTAGCACTGACTATTTGTAATCCCCAAGTAGTGCATGACCTCCGATCACAACATGATTTTTCAGCAGAGTTTCAAAAAATTAGAATCAATCGGAGAATATTAGTGATTTTTATGTATTCAACCACTTACCACTTTTACAGTATAGAAAACGGTGGAGGGACTAAGTTTTCTTTTATCTGCCAATTTAATTTAATATATTGGTTCTATGGATCGTATTTTGAAGCAGTGAGAGTCATAATTTTTCAATCTTTGTTCGATTTCTACATTTACTACAGGAAATAATAGGAATAAAAAGCCGAAAATCAGATATTTCAGAAACCGATTATTTTGAGCGGTTTTAACAGTCAGGTTAAACTGGTGTGAACAAAACGATACAACCGAAAACCGGTTGTTTCAGCGATAAGCGCCATCCGCAGCGTAATACTGAAGGAATTACCATATGAGGCAGATCGCATTAGAGCTCAGTTTTCAAGAACGCCCTACAGAAGTTGACGAATCCTGGACTGAGAAAAGTGCAGTTATACGCTGTCCAGTCACATTAATGTGACCACCTGTCAGAAGCCTGAATAACAACATTTAGCAGTATGGACCACTGCGAGACGTGCCGGAAGATAGGCAGCCAATGAAGCTCTGGAAGGTACCGACAGGGCTATGGAGCCAAGCAAACTCCAGTATCGTGGCGAGCTGCCGCTACGTTTCTCCGTTGAGGATCCGCAGCGCGAACAGCCCAATTGGGCTTAAATCTGGAGAGTCTGGTGTCCAGGGGTATACCGTACACTCATCGTGCTGCTCTTTGAACCACGCACGTACTTCGCAAGCTGTGTGACACGTTGAGTTTTCCTACTAGTAGCAGCCACTTGCTGCGGAAAAACAAACTGTATGTAGGGATGGACAGGTCCCCAACGGCAGATGCATGCTTGTGTTGATCCACTGTGTCTTACAAAATGGCGAAATCACCCAGGGAATGCCCACCAGCCTGGATACCTCCAACGATTGTTGCAGTGTGTTTGCTTTCGGACGTTTCACGCCTTACACGCCACCTTTGGCAACTCAGTGGACGTCCAGTTGGGGTATTGGCGTATACATTCCAGACGATTCGTCGCCGATGAACAGCAGTCAGCATGGGTGCATGACTCAGGCGCCTGCTGCAGAGCCCCACACACAGCAACGTTTGCTGAACTGTCATTGACGAGACGCTGTTGGTGGGCCCTTGGCAGACATCTCTGCCGTCATTGACCTCTGTCATCTATGGCCCATGGTGCCCCACACTTGCCTCGACGCCAGTTTTCCACACCGCTATTTTGCCATTCACGGTTTACTTTAACCACGGCGGCAATTACGTGCAGCTCATACAAACATATCTGCAGAGACAGACGTTTGTAGTTCGAGAGACGGCACGTACTCACCTGTCAGGCGAACAGAAGCTGGAGTAACGCAGGGATCTGTTATTGGGATAGAGTGCGCCCGCTATCCTATAGATATGGCCAACACACTTAGAAATATCAGAGCGACGCAGTATATGACATTGCACTCTTTACGAGAAGCAGACAGCCGTAGGAGATCCTCCTAAGTCTACAAGAATCGTGTAATAACCTGGAGATCTGGGCAGCAGAATGAAGAGTAATGGATTTCACGCTGCGAAGAGCCAAGCCATGAACTTCAGGTAGCGACGACAACCAGTGGTGTCAAACGTGCAGCTTTCAGGACAACCCATCAAGTGGACTCAAAAAGCCAAATACCTCGTGGTCCTGCAACACACGAAACTTAACTGGCAAAAACGCATCGGTTAAGTCCAACAGAAGAATTCACAACGACTATGGGCAACCTGCCATGAAATCTCTCAGTCAACTGTGGCCTATGAATATTGAGCACCTTCGTATGACCAGTGATGGATTATGCTTTCGTTGTCCAGACTAAGGCATAGTCAACTATTTTGCACACGCTACTAACGTCCTGGAATGAGGAGTGTTGCATATGCGAGCAACTTTCCCATCTCGGTACCTTCTGCTGACTACCTGCTGACTGTCGAGCTGCAGAGGACGACAAAATCCTAGAACGCTTTAAGAAACATGCTGTGAAGCGCCACACACAATCAAGACATTCTAGGAACCACTTCATTTGTGAACTAGGTAGAAGGAACCATGAAAACGACGGCTATAAGCGACCAGTGACATTACTTGACAGACGGTAATGATCACATGAAGTTGATACTGAATGGCATACAGTCCTACATCCAAGATGACTCACTAAAAACAATGAAGCTAATAAAAGAACAGTATTACATACTGCAAGTTGCAGTGAATGCGCCACAGGCAAAATTCAGGAAGGCATCGCATAATAATAACAGAAAAAAAAACTTTGTGTTCTGCCTTACGGCAGGTCTGGTCATGGGGGAAGCACCGTCAGAGAGGTCCACCGCATGAGCGTCTAGGGAAGTGATTCCAGTGGTGGTTTCCCTTTGCTTGCCACTGGTGATGATGAAATGATAATGGCGACAACACTGTACCCAGTCCCTGAGCCGAGAAAATCTCCGACACAGCCGGGAATCGAACCCGGACCCTTTGGCGTGACAGACCGCCGCGCTGACCACTATTTTGTATTTTTTATGGTCTTTTCATTTTATTGTTACAAATATTTAATCATATAGGAAGGATACACACAAAATATTTTCACAGCATTGTAAGCGGAATCTATGTATACTGTGGTGGAGTATGAGGTGCTCAACAAACACAAGTAGAACACTGGAGTATCAAGTCTGTAGCCTGGTATATGGTATCACTGATCATCACTACCTGCCGTAATATTTAAGAACTACAGCAATATGCCACCGAGTCAGGAAAATTCTACATTCACTATAAACATGAAAATATCTGTTTCAATTACTGAAGCTGCATTACTCAGCTATCGGGGCGGACTAATAACAGGAATAAGAACAGTAAAAACATGTAAATCGTTTCAGTGTCCCGTTTGAAACGTTGTAACCTCCCCCAAAAAAAAAAAAAAAAATTAAAATGAACCAAGTGTAACCTCCTCACGGAATTAATATTTAAGTGAATTTTAAATATTGTAACCTCTGAACAAAACTGGCTCCCATTTATTATCTCCGTGCAGAAATGCATTCACATTCAATGTACCCACAAAATTCTTTTCTAATTTAATGTTAAGTTCGAAACAGAAAAATTCCGAAACCACAAAATAATAAAAAAATTCAGTAACCTGGTAGATTTTATGACGACAGCAGCGCTGCGCCACGGCCCTGTACTCTGAATAAAAAAAGCAAAAATTCTTACCTCAATAAAAACTGCGAATATATCTGCTCTTACCTAAAAAATTTTCGGCACAGCTCCGTGCAATGCTGGTCTATGCTTTGTGATTCGTGAAAGGAATAATCATGCATTGGATAAAATCTTTAAATTGAAATGAATGCTTTTTTTAAAAAAAATTACTTTATGTTACAAAAATTATTATTGGGGCATTTTTTTTAAAGAAATTGGATGACAGTTAACATACATTACTAGATATGCGCAAGGCTGCTTCTCTACCTTCTACAATAATACTCATCCTCCAGAGTCCCGACCAGAGCAGACTGCCGACACGCGCACACACGCGCAGACTCCCGCAGACTACACTAGACTACTGAAGACTAATGCCGACTAGCGACAACTAACAACATACTGCTCTCTGGTCAGAGACTCTCCTATGCCTTGCCTATTGCAGGCAGCGCATAATCGCATACCTCTTACAACGTATTCGATTAAAAATTTGATAAGTAAAAGGGTGCCTGCAAAAATTTATTCAAAGGGAGGGAGGTAAAATTGCCGCTCTTTTTACAACTGATTTGCTAAGTTTAATGCTGTGTCGTAACACAACAACTACATTTTCTAGAGAGTGCGCAAAACTTATTGTATCTCAGACCACTGATAGTTCTATTTTCCAGTGCCTGTGTTTTACGGCGTCCTATGCAAAATCCTTCAGACGTGCATGCATGTCTGAAGGAACAGACACTGTTATGATCTACATCAGTATGAAACAGACGAAATTTATTCCCAACTGCAAATACTGTTCTGCGATTGATAATTATCCACTCAACATGTTTTTGAAGGTACATCACTTTATAAGCTAAAAGGTAAAAATACTTAGCTGCTGTACCCACATTACACCTTTTTGTGTTAGTAGTATGATTACGGATGCAAACTATTTTCGAAGCAATGCTATGAATTTAGAACAGCATGTACTTAAGTCCAGCACCTCCAGTGAGCTGGAAATAAAACTATAAAATACAGACAAGAGATATTTTAAATTTATATAATAACATTATGTTGACATTGCAAATTACAAATATGGGTCTGAATAAAGCCAGATTAACTGAGAAAATGGAATTGAATATGACAAAAATAACCAGGAAAAATATCTCTCATGGGTACTTGTCGATGCGTAGAAACAGAAAATAAACTTTGAATATCAGCTAATTAGTTTTGCATATGCTGTTGTGCTTCTATATCTTCTGTTTTTCTTATGTTGATGGAATAAGTACAGGTACCCGCACGGACAGCTTAGAGCGTTAACGCCCCGCTTCTGGGATTCGGGGAGGCGATCCTGATTCGCATCGAGTCCGCCTCGGTGATTAAGGACGAGGGCCGGTGTTCCGGCCAAACGTAGATGTGGTTTTTAGGCGGTTTCCTACACGCACCAAAGTACTGTGTACTTGAATTAATTTGCGCTGTTTGTTGGACAGAAAACACATGGTTTGGTACACCACACTCAGCAGGAGGAATTTTGTCACTCACAACGAAATTATCTTGTCGAAATCAATTTCTGCACGTTGTTCCCGAAAGAGCATATTCTCATTCCGCTGGAAAACCAGGAATTTCCGCAGCAGATTTCGTGAGATGAAAGCGTATGTGTAACACTTCATGCAAATGCTATTTTAATAGGTACAAAACTCGTGTTCGACGCGTTAAATGGATATGTTCTCAATCCATTCGAAAATCACGCACAGATTTGAAAGTCTTAACGTTTCTGCTGTTAAACAAGTCCCTTGTCGCTGTTCTCTATGCTGAACTAATACAATTACTATGCACTCTTCATCATCAACGGATATTAATCGTAGCTCCCAATAAATACCGTCCTGCTGTCCAGGTCCCGCCTCAGATAAAAGCTATGCAAACATTTAGAAAACGGTCTCACACTTGAACACTGAATTTACTCTAGATGCAAGTGGATGGGGTGCACGATTTCCGTCCAGGTGGAAGTGGTGGCGTTAGGAAGAGCATCAGGCCACCAGCTACCAAAAATACTGCCAAAACCCATATAACAATTATTTCAGACCTAAATAATTAAATGTATAAAGTTATCTGCACTACTAAGAAGATTCTTTGTAACAACTCGAGAAGTGTGCCACGTCTCTACACATATCACTTCCTTCGGCACATCAAATCAGCAGCCGATGTAAGCAAATATATCTGCCATTTTGTATGTAGTTCAGTTCATTGATCAGCATGGATCGTAAAAGAAAATCAAACCTCTGTCTTATAATATGTAAAGGAGGGCTTTTCATGAAGTAAGTACAATATATAGAACACATATAAGTGTAAAACTATGTAATCACAAAAACTTCGTTAACGATATATTTTATAACGCAAATGTAAGACTTCTTGTAAACCACACAACCACAAAATGTTTGTTGCATTTTAGGACACAATGTGAAACTTGTGAAGAAGGCACCACTAACGCCTGGCAATGGACACAGGCCCGAAATTAATAACGGTACAACATTTTAAAAAAACTTGTCTTTTGTTTCAGTACTTCCCACAGTGTAATTTACCATATAAAAATGGCGACACTGTAGTGAAACGGGAGAAGCCAAAGAAGAAGAAGAAGAAGAAGGAGACTGGCGCGAGTAAGGTTGAAAAAAAAAAGTGTTTTGAAAGCTACATTTTTTTAGTTGTTTGTGTAAACTGTAACCCACGCCTAGCGCTCGACTGGACTGGTGTGTGTGTGTGTGTGTGTGTGTGTGTGTGTGTGTGTGTCTTTGTGTGTATGTTTGTGTGTGTGTGTGTGTGTGTCGAACCAGGACGGTCCTCGTCGCCCCAGTTTGACACGTTATTCTGCTGGCATGGCAACTGGACAACAGACTATGTTTCTCTCTAACTGCGTGTTGGTGAGCTGTACGCTGTAGATATCTAGATGCCAACAACGTGGGAAGATATCTTTCTGACCCTTAATTACCACAATGCCCCTCGAACTCCTACCCACGCATCCAGTACGGAAAATTATACACTTTCTTTCCGACTGATTGATTTTGACCCACAGATGAAGACACCGTACAGTGTAGCACGGCCCTGTGTTTCAGAAACTACTACAGCGGCTGTGGTGTGTTGAGCTGAATGAATTCTCAGCGAGTCCCCGTAGGGGATATCTGTGCAACACTAGTGTGATGGGTTGCCTATACAGTGGGGAACCATACCATGTCAGCCATCTATGCTGCAGCTGTGGCTGTATTATGCTGGCGAAGAAGGCGAGGAGTGCGTTGAGAACTAAACTCAGCACCCGTGCAACCAGATGCTGGATCAGTTCTTTTTCTGAATTTCGGAAATGGGCTGTGTGAGGAAGCGACAGGGAAAAGTAAGGGGACGCTATTTCAGCGATGCTTTTGTCGAGATTACCATCCGCCTTGACCGCAAAGCATGGCTCAAACCGTCGTCTCGGTCCAAAGGAAACGACAAAAACTTAATAGCGATTACAGTAGCTACCATTCACAGCAATGCTGAATTTCCACTTGAGCAGAATAGAAGACAATCATTTAAATAACATCCATTTGAAAATTAGATGCCTCCCTAAGAGACAGTTTCCGCTCCTTCCAAGCTATGTAATCAGGGACCGATGAAGCTTAAATTCCAATAAATAGTACTGCCGGCAGTGAATAAATTAATGAAAGACAGACCAGTGCACCCATGGTACATAAAACACGTCAGGACATTGTTGCAAAAGCAACGAAAAAACTCACGTCAGATTTGAAAGCGAGTAAAATTTCCAAGATTGGCGATATTTAGCAGCAGCTCGAAGTTTAGGTCAGACTTCAGTGCGAGATGCTTTTAATAGTTTCCTCAACGAATCTCTGTCCCGAAATATGGCAGAAAATCCAAAGAGATTCTAGTCGTGCGTCAAGTACACCAGCTTCAAGACACATTTGATATCCTCGCTGCATGATAGCAATAGTAATGTTACCGACGATAGTGCCAGTAAAGTGGAACTACTAGAAACGGTTTTCCGAATTTCCTTCCACAACGAGGACGAAGTAAATATTCCAGAATTTGAATCAAGAACAGTTGCCTACACATACTGGATACGCTCAGTGTACGAAAGCAACTGAATCACTTCTGTTCCAGACTGTATACCGATTAGATTCCTTGATGATGTATTACGAGCAGGCTCCATATTTAGCAATGATAAACTTCTAAACGCTCAACGTAAGATCTGTGCCTAAGGACTGGAAAGTTTAACAGGTTATAGCAACACACAAGAAAGGAAATAAAAGTAAGCTGCTGAATTATAGAACCATATCATTGACAAAAATGTGCAGTAAGATTTTTGAAAATATATTGTGTCCGACATTATGAAATGCTTCGACGATCTATTGACACATAGTCACCATGGATTCATAAAATCTCTTTCTTTTGAAACACAATTGGCTCTTTATTCACACGAAGTAACGAGTGCTATCGATAGGGGATCCCATACTGATTCCATATTTCTAGTTTCCCAGAAGGCTTTTGACACTATCCTCTTAAAACCAGCTTCTAATCAGATTGCGTGTTTATGAAGTATTGCCGCAATTGTGCTACTGGATTGATGATTTCCTGCCAGAACGATCACAGTTCACAGTAGCTGACAGTACGTCATCCAGAAACAGGTGATAACGGGTGTTCCTCAAGGAGGTGTTACTGGTTCTCTGCTGTTCCTCATGTATATAAACAATTTAGAAGTCAATCTGAGCATCCCTCTTAAAATGGTTCCAGGATATGCTGCCGCCAGCCGAGATCAAAACCAATTACAAAATGATATTGATAAGATATCTGAACAGTGAGAAGTTGGCAAATGACTATACAATAAAACGTGTGAGGTCAAACACACGAGCACTAAAGAGAATGGGTTACATTTCGGTTCCATTCTCCGCCACACACCGCATTGTGGCTTGAAGAGTAAATTTGAGGGCTGTTGATACTATCAAATACCTGAGGATTACAATTACGAACAGCATAAATTGGAATGAAAACATAAAAAAATGTTGTGGGGAAGGTAAACCAAAGACTACGTTTCATATGTAGAACACGTAGCTCTAGCAAATCTACCAAAGGGCCTGCTACACTACGCTTGTGCGTGCTCGGTTGGAGTACTGCTGCGCAGCATGGGAATCTTAAAAGATAGGTTTTGACAGAGTATATCGAAAAAGTCCATAAAATGGCAGCTCGGTTGTATTGTTGTGAAATTGAGAGTGTCATGGATACAAAACCCATTTAGGCATTTTTCGTTGCGGACAGATGCTTTCACGAAATTTCAATTAGCAGCTTTCTGCTCCGAATGCTACAATAATTTGTTGCCTCCCATCTACGTAGTGAAAAATTACCATCTTACTAACATAAGATAAAACTGAATTCGCACGGGACGTTTTAGGTGTTCGTTTTTCCCACGAGTTGTTAGACAGTAGAGCGGTAGAAAAAAATGGCTCTGAGCACTATGGGACTTAACATCTATGGTCATCAGTCCCCTATAACTTAGAACTACTTAAACCTAACTAACCTAAGGACATCACACAACACCCAGCCATCACGAGGCAGAGAAAATCCCTGACCCCGCCGGGAATCGAACCCGGGAACCCAGGCGTGGGAAGCGAGAACGCTAGAGCACGACCACGAGCTGCGGGCAGAGCGGTAGATAAATAGTATTAAAGTAATTTGATGAACCCTCTAAAAAGCACTCAAGTGTGAATCGCAGAGTAGTCATGTAGATGTAGATGAAATTCGTAATTAATCGAAATCTGTAGACGCGATTTCAGGAGGCGCCAGTTATCTTCTCTTGCGTCTCCTCGCGGACGCCTATGTGCACAATACAATTGATTCAAGAACTGTAATATAAGGGGCGATCAGTAAGTTTCCGTTTGAGGGCACTGCAGCAGCGTATATTCAACGCAGAGGAGCTCCCGTGCCGGTATGTAAGCAGCGACAAGCAGGCAAGAAATTAGTGTCGCGTTGGTGTCTTTCCGACGTGCGTGCGGTAAACAACGGCGACGACATTACCAAATGAGTTCAAACAAGACCAATGTTCTGTTATTCTTTTCTTGGCTGCCGAAAGACAAACACCGGCAAACATACGTCGGAGAATGAAGGACGTGTCTGTCATCCATCGCCGTTTAATCCCAAGAAGTTAAAGAGACAGCCATCTGGTGAAATGATCGTATTCACCCTGCTGTTTGATTATCGGGGCGCATTGCCTGTCAATTTCAAGGAACATCGTGTCTCCATCACTGGGTAACGGAACTGTGCAGCGCTGGAAAAAATAAGGTGTGCAGTTAAGGTGAAACGTCCAGGAAAAAACGACAACGGGTGCTGCTGCTTCACAATAACGTGCGTGTGCATACCGCAGATGTCGTAACACTCAAGCAGGAGACACCCGAGCGCTCGCCCTATAGTCCTGATTTTTCCCCATGCGATTAACACACCTACGGCGTCTTAAAAAAGGCCCTGGAAGGTCGGTGATTCCTGTCGAATGAGGATGTGCAGCCGGCAGTTACGGACTTCTTCCCACAGCAGGACACGGTCTTTTACCAGACGAGTATCTTCAACCTGTTGCATCGGTATAAAGATTGCGTCAGCGGTCACGGGGATTTTGTTTGCCCTATTGGCATATCGATTCTGGACTGTGCCGCCTTCGAAAGGAACCGTTTTGATCGCCCTTTATAGCAACAAAGTCTCATAATTTGACGACATCAACAATTACATGATATAACATCAAAGCGTGCCTTCACCGTTATCGGTGATCCACTTAGCACTACGATTATGAACACATGTTGGCAGCGTGTGGTTATGCTGGCTTGTAGACTTGTGGCAAGCTGTCCCTTTCCATTATTCCCGTCTGCGTTCAGCAAGTATTTCTGTATAGTTTTGCTTTTCCTTTAGTAGAAGAGCATTCCTTTTCTGACTTGTCTTACTGTCTTTCTGTGAATTGCCGGTGCTACTTATGGACTCTCGAATCGTATCGGATTTGTGGTCGCCAGCAGGAGAGTTTAGTCTGTGAATGAGTACCTTCATGTGATTGGGTGTTCTCTACATGCAGTCTGTACACAAGCCCATCCGCGAAGGCTAGAAGCTGAGACGTGTCCTGTGTTAACCACAAGCTCTCCGTTCAAAAAATTAGTTATCCCTACAGAAATCATTACAGACTTAATTTAAGTTTAAGCTACTAGCTGAGGATTAGATAAAGCAATTGCATCAAATTGCGGGGTTCATGGCGTCGGCGTTCTGCCCGTTGTTCCAACGTGTTCCACGTATTTTCTGTAGGATTGAGGTCAGATGAAAAAAATGGCTCTGAGCACAATGGGACTTAACAGCTGTTGTCATCAGTCCCCTAGAACTTAGAACTACTTAAACCTAACTAACCTAAGGACATCACACACATCCATGCCCGAGGCAGGATTCGAACTTGCGACCGTAGCAGTCGCACGGTTCCGGACTGCGCGCCTAGAACCGCGAGACCACCGCGGCCGGCGAGGTCAGATGATTTCGCAGGCCATTCGATATGTAATAGGGTGGGGGCATGTTCGAAAAACCAGTCATACATTCTTCCAGCCCGTTGAACTTCTCTGTTGTCGTCTTTTAAGTGTCCACGCAAACAATGATCTCTTGCGAGGTAACCGACTCCAGATGCCAGCAGTTTCCGCCGCACTGTTTTCTCGCTAACAGGTTGGGATGTACTTTCATTCAGTGCCTGCAGCAATCACATCGGGTTCGCAAGCTATTTTGATTCTCAAGCCACGAAACACGGTACCGGTCTCTTAGTTAGGATCTTTTTCCGACCACAGTTTTGAGGTGTTTCGTGGCCACGCGTGTGACACCACTGCTTGTACATGTTGAACAGTCCACCGTGAAACACCGACAAATCCAGCAACTTCAGACGCCGTTTGGTCATAGGCACGGCCACAAACGAATGCCCCTTTCCGCCACACTGTCACGTCCTTAGATTTTCCCATATTTCCGTACAATGTCCGCTTGAAACATAAATGTCTCACTGTACGCTACTGCCTTATGGTCACGCAGAGGCCGTGTGCACGCGGATGAGCGGATGACGCGATCGCTGCACCATCTGTGAAGACTTAACGATTCATCTGTGCGTATGCACTGGGATGACAGTATGGTTGGCTGGCTGATTTTCGCGAGCGGACCAAACAGCGAGGTCATCGGTCCCATCCGATTAATGGGGAAGGAAATCATCTGTGCCCTTTCAAAGGAACGATCCCGGCATTTTCCTGACGCGATTTAAGGAAATAACGGAAAACTTAAATCAGGATAGCCAGACGCGGGTTTGAACCGTCGTCCTCCTGAATGCCAGTCCAGTGTGCTAACCACTGCGCCACCTCGCTCAGTGAGCTTAGTGTGTAATTCCTTACAGTCGTTGTGCAGACTGAAGAGCGAGCTGCGAAGTGCGTATTCTCTGTTCTCAGCTAAGGTACAAGAATCAACAATAGGCTGTTCCGCAAGTTTATATCTATCATTTCGCAACACGCCTTTTGAATCAGTGACGATGCAATGCGCAGACAAAGGAAGAGTGTTTGTTTTCCGCTAAATGTGATGATAACAACAAACGAAATACAGAAATTAGTAACTCATATAACTAATGCAAGAAACGCAGTGAAACAGAAACAACGTAAATTGACACACACTGCACTGTACTACCTGACAGGGAACTGATTCTTAATCAGCCTGTCCGGCAATGAAATGAGAGTATGGCATTGTTGGCCGGGAGACCCCCATCCGGGGAAGTTCGGCCGCCGAGTGCGAGTCTAATTTCAGTCGAAGCCACATTGGGCGACTTGTGCGCCGGAGATGAGGATGAAATGATGACAACACCACACCGAGTCCACGAGCGGGGAAAATCTCCAACCCGCTCGAGAATCGAATGAGAAACAAACATGTTACCGTCCAGCTAAGCAGGCGACAGTACGACAGTTACAGCGCTCTTTCGGGAAAGGTCACTTTCCCTGTGAGTTGTGCTGCTCACTCTTCAGTTTACTGGTAGGTTATACTTTTCATGCTCTTTTTTCTCCGTTTGGCTTAGAAACTTGGAAACTGATATAATACAAAATATAGTTTTACTATTTTTAACGTTTATTTTTATTTTTCACTTTTTATTTTTATTTATTTATTTTTGGAGGTGATCACGTTCCTCATGGACACCTCCCCCTCCCATCCGTTGTATCCCCGCTTGCCAGAGACATATATCACATATTTAATCCGTCAACATTTCATTAGCATTGCGGGCATTTGGTTAATAACTGCCGTAATGGGTGATTGATTGACACTGTGTCAAGCACTGCGCATTGAACAATTTTTGTCTCTGCATTTTAGGCATGTGAGATTTAATAATCTCGTCCAAACTGACACCAGAAGAAATACCGATAAGGTTAACGTACCTTTAGAACATAATGAATCACTTTCAACACTAATGATAGTAGCTTAGTCGCATGTGAAAGTTTATCTGGGCACGAGGTCATGTAGCTCGGTAAGACTGTGAATGTTATCTCTGCATTAATTTTGTTTTATTCTATTAACCCCACACACAAAATTGACTTGAAAGGAATATATTACGATGACACAAAACAGGTAACTACATGCAACTAGTACGGAGGAATAGCTAATGTGATAAAGTGATACCAACAATAATATCCTTGCTTCGTATTTCATTAATATCTCATATCCAAAGCGTTCATTTTAACTGAAGACAGTGAAATATCTTGAAAACTACACATTCCAATTTTTTCCTCTCGGATGGGAACATGCAATGATAGCACACTCAACCCTTCATAAATCATGAGTTATTTTGCTACCTAGGAAACAGAATCCTTAACTTAATCTAGTTCGTGATCACAAATCTTGATAATATTCTCGCCGTTCTCGTGTGTGCTACTTCTCATAACCTTCACATTTCTTCTATTTAAGGGGCTCCGGAACGCCCTATACTTGCAATGTTAAAATAACGCTTATAAATTACATCTTTCCTCACAAAGTATTTGAGGTAGGAAGTTGAACTTTTTCCAGATTATTTGTTGGAATATGGGCTACAACTTAACACAGGGATTTTACAAAATTTTAGTTCAGTTATTAAAGATGATTTTTTTTTCAATTGTAATGAAAATTCACAACATTTTTTTGCAATTTTTTATTTATATATTCAAAAATATACAGTTTTTTGGAAAAAGGCTATGTTAAATTATGCAGAAGGTACTGTGTAACATTTACTGAAAGTTTGAAACAAATATGTTTGGAAGATCCTTAGAAAACATGTAATTAGTATGAAAAAATAAAAGTTTTGGGAATCGAGCGACAAAGATTGGATTAACTTTTTAGTGCATTCCAGGTCCATAGGATGGATTATCTTCATCCTCTGCAAACTCCTCCTCCAGCTTCCTCTTGTTCCTCCTCCTGTTTACTCTTGCTTGTATTTCTAGACTCTTTACAGCCCTGTCTGCAGCCCGAAGGCGTTCCTTGTCTAAAGCAAGCATCGCTCGTTGTTGTGTTTGTAGATTTTGCTACCATTTTATTCAGTTGCAGTTACTGCAACACTGTTCCAAAAGGTGATCATGTATGAACACTTATCACATTTCAGTTGTATTTCACTAGCAAGTCCTACGTGCTTTATTATGGAGAGTTCCAGACCAACTTCACTACAATGAATACATCTTACACAGTTTGAAAAAATTCCTTTGAGAACCGACATATCAAATATTTCATTCACATCCGATTCGCCCATAAAATATTCATAGTATTCACTCACTGAACCAAGCTTCTTCTGTGAAGTATTTTCTTTTCCACTTTGACTGCTATGGGCAGGTGTACTTGAGAGATTAGGTTCAGTCACATGGTTATCGTCTTTATTGTTTACAGTAATAACACATACCTTTGGCTTTCCAACATTCCTCCTTTTCTTAAAAGCCTTCAGAGGATTTCTAATAACTTTACTTTTACTCATTATTATACTTCAACAAAACAGAGACTCAAGAAACAGAATTAATTACGAATATTTTCGAGATAACGACAGAGTAAATAAACATGAAACAATCGACAATCACACCAGCGATATATATTGAACCATCACAGGTTAGCCACAACACATAATTTATCTCACATCACTAAAACGTACCTGATGAACACGGACGTTAATAATAACACCATTTGACAGCAGTTTAACAGCGCTACAGTGGGTCACGCCCATGTAGAACACATTTCAAAAAAATTTAAAAATAGTTGTAGTCTTCGGAATTGAATAAATTATACATCTATTAAAAGGTAATAGTCTGCAGATTCAGAAAACGCAAAAAAGTAAAAATTGAACTTTTCATGATTTTGAGCCTTTCCGGAGCCCCTTAACCTCAGACCATATTCTTTACTTACTAGACTGCTCATTACATTCAGCAGATACTGTAATTTTTCTTCACTTTTGCTGTGGACATCATTGACATCCTAATCATTTATATCCTTTCACCATGAATTTTAATTCTTTTCTTGATCCTTTCTTTCATTTCTGGCATTGCTTTTTCGATCTATAGACCGAATAGAAGGTGGTGAAGACTACGTGTCTTACATCCTTTCTAATCCAAGCATTAACGTTCCCTCTTGGCTATTGCACCTGTTGAATACTGTAACGTTCTTTATGAATTAATCTTTTGATTACGTTGAATGATAGTGGGACATTCTGTAAATAATTATTGAATGAAAGCTTGGCCAAGGAAAGGATACATAACTGGAGTTATCGGTAGCGTGTTGTAACTGCAAGGGGTGTGCTTACTCTGTGTTATTGTTAGCTAAAAAGCTTTATACAAACTGACTGGGCAATGCAACCAATAAAGAAACTGACTGGGCAATGCAACCAATAAAGATATACAGTCACTGCTAAATACATTCAACTCAGGCACTGGACCCTCTGGCCCTGTTCAAAACTGATAACTTTCGTCCCTGTGCAGACAACAAATAAATAAAATTGTCGTACGTCTAAAGCAGCTGTGGTGGAACGCGATATATTCTGGTCTTTCTGGTCTCGCATGAAGAAGATTAAATATTCGAGTACTAGCTGCAGACTTAGCGGTGTGCAATGCTGACCGTAATACTTTGAAATGAACATGAAAATCTTTTAGCTGATAAATGAAAACATTTAAGAAACATTCAGTGTCTTCGAAAAACGTATGGCCTGGACAGAGCGGCAGTACTGACTGGCGTGAATTGCTAACACTGACCTTTTCAATAGTGAAACTGTATTCGAAGTTGAGTTTGACTTTCCAAAACACCAGACAATTGACATTACATTGCTCAGAAAAATTACAGCCTTTTTAGTAACTGAGACATAACAATGAGATTCATGCAGCAAGAATTACCTAACCTCACTAAAATTACGTGTACCTGTATTCATAAATCTCAGATCCTAGAAACATAAAAAAGGGAAATTTCTAACTAATCTTTACATGAGATCTGTTTATGTGCATTCTGGGGATATTCAACAATTATCAGTCAACTGACCTACACAACCGCCCCGGCAAAACGAAAGTCTTAAATAATTAACATCTTTACCTTGCTTACGAGAAGACGTTCCTATTTCCAGTACTACATGTGCTCTTAATTCCTACATTATAATCTAACACTCGGTGGCTTCACGGAGCACACCACAAAAACTGCCTACTCCATCCTCTTCCGCTCACAGACAGCTACTCAATGCTGTCCGTCAAGCGCGCTCTTACTCCAGCACTACAATCTGACAAGAAGCAGTATCTTTGGCTCTGCAGTCGTGCACTCAGCGATCCCTTTATGTAGCCTATCAAAGACACACATCGTACATTATATAATGGTTACATTTTAGTCTGTATTAGTTTTATCATATTCGGGTGCCACATACAGGTGTACCCCAGTAGACTCCTTTCAATATTACTCGACTTTCTCTATAGCTTACCCGTATTTTTCTTAGAATTTTGATCATTTTGCATTACTTTACATTGTGCATTACTCCAGGTCGACAAATTCAACGAATATGTTTCTTTAGCCGTGCTTCCATTATCAACCAAAACGTCAGAATTGCCTCTCTGGTTCCTTTACCTTTCCTAAGCCCCAGCGCATCCTCAGCTTTCTTTTCCATTCTAGTGTATATGATCCTCGCACTTGTCGGCTCTTGCGAACTTCGAAATTGTGTAGATGATGTTTTTCCTAAAGTCGGATAATTGTATATCGCCAGAATTCTACACACCAAGTGAATAGTCGTTTCGTTGCCCAGTGATTTTATAAATTCTGACGGAATGTTATCTAATACTTCGGCGTTATTTGATCTTAAGTCTTCTACAGCTCTTTTAAATTCTCATTCTAGTACTGGATCCCATATATATTCTACCTCGACTCCTGTTTCCTCTTCTATGGCTTAATAAGACCCCTCTGGTAGACGCTTTCAATGTACTCTTTGCACCTACTTTCGCCTCTGCATTTAACAGTGGAATTTCCATTGCATTCTTGATGGTATTACTCTTGCTTTTAATTTCAGGCAAAGTTAATTTGGCTTTTCTATACGCTGAGACAGTCCTTTCGACAATCATTTCTCCTCCGATTTCTTCTAATATTTCGTGCAACCATTCCACCTTAGCTTCCTTGCACTTTTTGTTTGTTTCATACCTAACTGACTTGCACTTCTGTATTCCGGAATTTCCCTTCCTTTTTTAGAGAGGTTCATTCCTCTTCAACTGAACTGCCTACCGAGGTGTGCCTTAGCGTAGTATCTATAGCTTCAGAGAACTTCAAGCGTATCTCTTCATTCCTCAGTACTCCCGTATCCCATTTCTTAGTGCACTTATTCTTCCTGCTTAGTCTCTTGGACTTTAACCTACCTTTAACCACTACTACATTGTGATCTGAGTCAATATCTGCTCCTGGATTCGCCTTACAATCCAGTACCTGATTTCAGAGTCGCTGCCTGACCATGATGTACTCTAACTGAAATCTTCCCGCATTTCCCGGACTTTTCCAAGTATACCTCCTCCTCTTGTGATTCTTGAGCAGAGTATTATCTATTACTGGTTGAAATTTATTGCAGAACTCAATTAGTCTCTCCCCTCTCTCATTTCTAGAATCAGGGCCATTTCCGCCGTTACCCTTTCTTCTACTCCTGCCGGCCGGTGTGACCGAGCGGTTCTAGGCGTTTCAGTCTGAAACCGCGCGACCACTACGGTCGCAGGTTCGAATCTTGCCTCGGGCATGGATGTGTGTAATGTCCGTAGGTTAGTTCAGTTCAAGTAGTTCTAAATTCTAGGGGACTGATGACCTCAGATGTTAAGTCCCATAGTGCTCAGAGCTATTTGAACCATTTTGTCTCTGTTATGTCTATCTGCTGTGTTTATCAAACTTACGGAAAACGCGACGAACCTACACACCAAACCCAATATATTCACAAAAAGTACTTCCCAGACAACTCTTGTGGACTCATTAGTTAATGTGCTTGCAGTTTTATTTTCTGGGAAAACGTAAAACGTGCTAACTATTTAAATGTGTCGTTCCTGTTGATGCTAAATGTCCTGTTACAGTTTGCGCGGCCCAACATTCTTGCTCGTAGAAAACTTTTGCGGCTTATTCGGACCTGCTTTGTCATTTGCTGAGACCTCTGTACGAGGGTTGACTGAAAAGTAATGCCTTCACCTTCTTAACTCTTCAGCAGTTGGCAGCATTGATATGCGGTAGGTACTTGCTTGTTCCGTAGCCTCTTCTCTACAGCTCCAGTTGGCGGGAATCCTTAGCATTGAACGGTTATGTTGTTACAGTGTAAAGTATGCAACCCTGCCCAGACGGTCGGTCAATGCAATTTAAGCAACGTGCAATCATTGAATGCTTGACACCAGAAGGAGTCACCCGAAAGGAGATTCATCAGAGAATGAAAGAAATTTATGGTGATGGTGTTAATTTTAATACTGTGCGTCGTTGGGCGAGAGGAGTTCCTGGCAAATTTCAAGTCTGTGCGCTTTCATTTCAGAAGTCAGCATCCGGGGTACCCATCGTGCACGGATCTTCAGATAGTCAAGCAAAGCAATAAGGTGACCCACACGTTCTTGTGAAATGCTGATTGTGCTTGCAATTTCTGAGTTATACGACGATCTTCGTGAATCAATCTGTCAACACTTTGCTTGTGAAACTCGGTGGTTGCTGCCACAGGACGCCCAACTCTTTGTTACGCAGATCAGATGTTCCCGCCTCAACATCTTTAAACTTACTCGCCCAACGATGCACAATGCTGCCAACAGTAGACTTACGAAGGTGTAGGCATTACTTTTCAGTCAACCCTCGTAGATATGGTGACTCAAGTGCCCAGTATTGCTGACCTGCCCTTGCCGTGACCACTCGGGTCGGCTCCCGTAATCTGCGGTGGCAGTGGCCCCCCTGGTGCAGCTCACATTTGTTTAAAGACGCACTTATTTCTGTCGTGCTACACACACACACACACACACACACACACACACACAATGTACGCGTGTGCGAACCACAAATATATACTTACGAACAGCTTTCTAAGTTTAGAGCGCACGCAGTCTGGCAAACAAGCAGGCTGCACCAGTATCTTCATGTCCGCCCTTGTAGATTTTGTACTTGGCACATGTGACCTGGGAACCATGCAGGCTGGGCCAGTATCCTCAGGTCAGTCACCTTGGATCGCCATCTTCAGTTGTGTCATCAAAGGGCTATGTCAAAGTCCGCCATCTTGGATTTTATACTTGTGACTACTGCAGTAGATCTTCCATCTTGGATTTTTTGAATTTCTCGTCAACTTTTCGTATTTTCCGCCGTTTCACACATATGGCAACTGGACTACGTCCACTGTGATATCGGAGGGATGGGGGTGAAGGGAGGGGAAACATTGCTTAGTGATGTCGTCTAGGGCAACAATTCAGAGTTTACATCTACATCTACATGGATACTCTGCAAATCACATCTAAGTGCCTGGCAGAGGGTTCATCGAACCACCTATCTATTATTCCAATCTCGTATACGCGGAAAGAATGAACACCTATATGTTTCCGTACGAGCTCTGATTTCCCTTCTTTTATCGTGGTGATCGTTCCTCCCTATGTAGGTCGGTGTCAACAAAATATTTTAGCATTCGGAGGAGAAAGTTGGTGATTGGAATTTCGTGACAAGATTCAGCCGCAACGAAAAACGCCTTTCTTTTAACGATTTCCAACCCAAATCCTGTATCATTTCTGTGACACTCTCTCCCATATTTCGCAATAATCCAAAACGTGCTGCCTTCCTTTGAACTTTTTCGATATACTCCGTCAGACCTATCTGGTAAGGATCCAACACCGCGCAGCAGTATTCTAATAGAGGACGGACAAGCGTAGTGTAGGCAGTCTCCTTAGTAGGTCTGTTACATTTTCTAAGTGTCCTGCCAATAAAATGCAGTCTTTGGTTAGCCTTCCCCACAAAATTTTCTGTGTGTTTCTTCCAATTTAAGTTGTTCGTAATTGTAATACCTAGATATTTAGTTGAATGTGCGGCTTTTAGATTAGACTGATTTATCGTGTAACCGAAGTTTAGTGAGTTCCTTTTAGCACTCATGTGGCTGACCTCACACATTTTGTTATTCAGGGTCAACTGCCACTTTTCGCACCATTCAGATATTTTTTCTAAATCGTTTTGCAGTTTGTTTTGATCTTCTGATGACTTTATTAGTCGATAAACGACAGCGTCATCTGCAAACAACCGAAGACGGCTGCTCAGATTGTCTCCCAAATCGTTTATATAAATAAGGAACAGCAAAGGGCCTGTAACACTACCTTGGGGAACGCCAGAAATCACTTCTGTATTACACGATGACTTTCCGTCAATTACTACGAACTGTGACCTCTCTGACGGAAAATCACAAATCCAGTCACATAACTGAGACGATATTCCATAAGCACGCAATTTCAATACGAGCCGCTTGTATGGTACAGTGTTAAAAAGCCTTCCGGATATCCAGAAATACGGAATCGATCTGAAATCTCTTGTCAATAGCACTCAACACTTCATGTGAATAAAGAGCTAGTTGTGTTTCCTAAACCCATGTTGACTGTGTGTCAATAGACAGTTTTCTTCGAGGTAATTCATAATGATCGAACACAATATATGTTCCAAAATCCTGCTACATATCGACGTTAACGATGTGGGCCTCTAATTTGGTGGATTACTCATACTACCTTTCTTGATTATTGGTGTGGCCTGTGGAACTTTCCAGTCTTTGGGTACGGATCTTTCGTCGAGCGAACGGTTGTATATGATTGTTAAGTATGGAGCTAATGCATCAGCATACTCCGAAAGGAACCTAATTGGTATACCGTCTGGACCAGAAGACTTGCTTTTATTAAGTGATTTAAGTTGCTCCACTACTCCGAGGATATTTACTTCTACGTTACTCATGCTGGCAGCTGTTCTTGATTCGAATTCTGGAATATTTTCTTCGTCTTCTTTTGTGAAGGCATTTCGGAAGACTGTGTTTAGTAACTCTGCTTTGGCAGCACTGTCTTCGATAGTATCTCCATTGCTATCACGCAGAGAAGGCATTGATTGTTTCTTGTCGCTAACATACTTCACATACGACCAGAGTCTCTTTGGACTTTCTGCCAGGTTTTGAGACAACGTTTCATTATGGAAGCTGTTATAGGCATCTCGCATTGAAATCCGCGCTAAATTTCGAGCTTCTGTAAAAGATCGCCAATCTTGGGGATTTTGCGTCTGTTCAAATTTAGCATGTTTATTACGTTGTTTCTGCAACAGTATTCTAACCCTTTTTGTGTACCAAGGAGGATCAGCTCCGTCGTTTATTAATTTATTTGGTATAAATCTCTCAATTGCTGCCGATACTATTTCTATGAATTTAAGCCACATCTGGTCTACGCTTGTATTATTAATTTGGAATGAGTGGAGATTGTCTCCCAGGAAGGCGTCAAGCGAATTTTTATCTGCCTTTTTGAATAGGTATACTTTTCGCTTATTTTTCGGGGATTTGAGGATTACAATATTCAATCTCGCTACGACAACCCTGTGTTCACTAATCCCTGAATCGGTTTTGATGCTCGTTATTAACTCAGGATTATTTGTTGCTAAGAGCTCAAGTGTGTTTTCACAACCGTTTACTATTCGCGTGGTCTCATGAACTAACTGCTCGAAATAATTTTCAGAGAATGCGTTTAGTACAATTTCGGGTGATATTTTATGCGTACCTCCGGAATTAAACATATATTTCCGCCAACATATCGAGGGTAAATTAAAGTCACCACCAACTATTATCGTATGAGTCGGGTACGTGTTTTAAATCAAACTCAACTTTTCTTTGAACCTTTCAGCAACTGTATCATCTGAATTTGGAGGGCGGTAAAAGGATCCAATTATTATTTTATTCCGGTTGCCAACAATGACCTCTGCTCATACTAACTCACAGGAAGTATCATCTTCAATTTCGCGACAAGTTAAACCACTTCTGACAGCGAAAAACACGCCACCATCAACCGTGTTTATCCTATCCTTTCGGAACACCGTTAGATTCTTCGCAAAAATTTCGGCTGAGCTTATATCCTGCTTTAGCCAGCTTTCAGTGCCTATAACGATTTGAGCAGCAGTGCTTTCTATTAGCGTTTGGAGCTCACGTACTTTCCCAACACAACTACGACAATTTACAACTGTTACACAAATGGTTCCTTTATCTACGTTCTTCCCGTGTTCAGCCTGTTCCCTTTGTGACTGAAGCCCTTCTTGTATTTTCCCGAGACCCTCTAACCTAAAAAACCGCCCAGTCCACGCCAAACAGCCCCTGCTACGTGTGTAGCCGCCTCCTGCGTATAGTGCACACGTGACCTATTCAGCGGAACCCGAAACCCAGCCACCCTTTGGCGCAAGTCGAGGAATCTGCAGCCTACACGGTCGCAGAACCGTCTCAGCTTCTGATTCAGACCCTCCACCCGGCTCTGTACCAGAGGTCCGCAATCGGTCCTCTCGACTATGCTGCAAATGGTCAGCTCTGCTTTCGTCTTGCAAGCAAGACTGACAGCCTTTACCACTTCTGTTAGCTGCTCGAAACTAGAGAGAATCTCTTCTGATCCAAAGTGACACACATCATTGGTATCGACGTGAGCCACCATCTGCAGTTGGCTGCACCCTGTGCTCTTCATGCCATCTGGGAGGACCCATTCCACATCTGGAATGACTCCACCCGGTATGTACACGAAGTGCACATTGGATTTCTTACCCTCCTTGTCGGCCAAGTCCCTAAGGGGCTCCCAACTATCAATAATCACAACCTCTGCGATTGCCCAGATCTTGCAGGCTGAGTGGTTTCCTCTGAAACAGGACAGGCGACAGCATCTGGCTCAGCGACAGTGTCAGCCACAGACAGCACCTGGAACATTTTCGTCAGACAAACCGGGGAGAGGCCTTACTTGCGGCCGCCTAGGAAGTCTTTCGCTGCCTGCTTCGCCCCAGGGCGACCTCCCACTCGACCACAGGTGAGTGGTCAGCCTCAATGCCAGCAGTAACTGGGTTGGCCACCGGTGAGGAACGATCGGAGGACTCTGATGTGCTGGAAGTCCGTCGGATCCCCACGGCCGGCCATTCACTGCAGCCTCAAGCTGTGTAACCGAAGCCATCACAGCCTGAAGCTGAGAGCAAAGTGTCAACTCGGCTCGTATCCGCACACAACAATCGCAGTCCCTGTCCATACTAAAAGCTGTAGAAAACTGAACTATGCAGATAAACAGGCTATCGATTCGCGCTACGGAAATCTACCGTAGAACCTGACGAAAATGCAAGAACTGTGTCTAGTAATATGCAGATATTCAAAAACCTGACTACCGAAACACTCAGGTGAAACTAAATAATTTGCCCCTGATAAGGAACTTGTAATATGTCACAAGGTCGATTTACTTTCGGACGCAAACGAAAACGCGAAAACTGTGGCTATTAGATGTTAAATTTACACGCAGGAACTCAAGAAACTAAACTATTAAAGCACAGAGATGTAATAAAATTCGCTCCTGGTTAGGAACTCATAAATGTTACAAAAGCGGTTTACTTATCTGTTGCAGCGTCTGTCGCCGTCGGCTACTGATGCCTGACTGGAGTCGGCCGGAATGTATCTTACCCCACTGCTAATACGGGTTCAGATAATTAGAGGTCGACAAATCTTAATATAATAGGTAATTTTGCTCATAATTTGAGTAGTGATTTTATGTGTTCCAATGCTGAATGCCCAGTACCAAATAACATTTATGCTGCCCCAGTGTTGACGTTTGGACCTCATTTTTGATTGTTGTAATTGTAATAATTCGTGAGTTACCAATTTGCAAGAAGATGGCGTTTTGTTGTAAGGGAGTCCTCTGCGGCAAGTCTGGACGGTCCTTCGTGCGTGACCACACCAGTTGCGCCAGAGAAGCGGTTGTGATCATTAGAGGAAGTTATTGTCTGGCAACAAAACGCAACTGAGAAACCTACCCAAAACTGAGAAATAACTACGTTGGCTATGAAAAGTAATGTAGGTAGTGGCTTCTGCGCAGGCGGACTTGTTTTTCAAAATCTGAGGTACTAACCACCCCTCAGCAGCAGCCCTGCTTCACTGGGGCCTGAGTTGTTCTGCCCTGGAGGAGGAGATTAGTGTTTAACGTCCCGTCGACAACAAGGTCATTAGAGACGGAGCACAAGCTCGGATTGGGGAAGGATGGGGAAGTTAATCGGCTGTGTCCTTTCACAGGAACCATCTAGGCATTTGCCTGAAGCAATTTAGGGAAATCACGGAAAACCTAAATCAGGATAGCCTGACGCGGGTTTGAACCGTCGTCCTCCCGATTGCGAGTCCAGTGTGCTAACCACTGCGCCACCTCGCTTGGCTTCTTTCTGTCGTCAATTTGTAATTTGCAGGCGCTATGTTGAGATAGGTCAACTGAGTCTGTCAGGTGCCAGATGGGTCGATAAAAGAATGCAGTTAATGATCTCATTGCTCGCTTGCTGTGATTATCAGATCATTTGAACTACAAACGCAGCTCGTAATTACAATCGCGCCCCGTCCGACCACTGACTTTTCTCTGCCGCCATAAAACGCAATCTAGCAGTTTCTGCTGCCTGACGCCATCATTACACAGTATCTCTCTCGATTTTCATGTTAACTGTTCAATTTCTTCAGTAGCTTAGCACTCGCTGCTTCGCTGGCGTGGACTGCAAGATCTGCACAGGTTTCAGTTTTCTTTAATCGAATTTGTATGTTGTTGCGCTCATTGCCCACATGTAAATCTACACACTGTGAAAACAGTCTATCTAGTCTTCACAAACTAAGCGCCAGGCATGATATTAAAATGTAATGAAGCTGTTCTTCGTATAAGATTTGCCCATATTTTTTAAAAAAATAATTGAATTTATATGTTCTCACACACATTGTTCGTGTACAAATCAACAGTCCAGAAACAGTCTACCGGGTCTACATGAACAACGCTGCAGAGAGCAAGCTGGAATTTATTGAAGCACTTCTTTGTATACCACATTGGTGATGTTCTGTTTGGTGCAATTCTGATTTGTCGTGGAAACTGTTAAATAGCTTTCACAAACTGCAGCAACTTCTAAACTTTTCATGCTAATAAGAATCATAGAAACATGGTCTTTTCCGAATGTACTTCTGACCAAACAATGATCCTGATAGCTGAAGTCGGAGGTTTTCGTTAATCCCGTCTTTCGAGTTCTTGTACTAATATTTCCATAGAAACTTCCATCCCGTAACATATATTTATTTCTAACCGGCAAGTCAAATATCAATTTTCATAGATTTAGCTTTCAAATGATTTAATGTAATGAAATACTTTTATAAAAAAAAGTTTCAACCCCTGTAAAAACACTGTATTTTTCTATTATCAAGTCATATACCATTTCTATTATATCTATACCATTTCTATTATCAAGTCATACACTAATTTTCATGTACATGGCTGTAAAAATGCCTTTGTAGTTCTTTAATGATTTTTTTAAAAAAGACACATTAAGGGATCGAATTTCCAAAAATGCTGAAACATGTGTTTTGTTTTATTTCCGACCTAGGAAACCAAATACCAATTTTTGTAATTCTAACTTCAAAATTGTCTTACTACCGACATTTCATCCCTGGTTTCTCTCTTAGGGGTGATACTTCGAAAAATCCCTTCCTAAGCGAAATGTACGGTATAAGATAAACACCCTCTCCAAATATTATGTTTTTATTCTTAGTACTTTGGGCTGGGCAACGATGAGTCGGCGGATCATTCAGGACATTTCCCTTTATACAAAGAGATTCAGCGCCCTTTGATTATTTACATGCGTGATTTTTTTTTTCTAAAGATCTCGGCCCAGTAATAATGTTCTGTGTCAAGGCACTTCTGCCACATATTTCAGTGCGTTTTTGTGGTTCATTTTTTGTGAGCTTCATTGTTAATATATTTGTTGGCCTTTAAGGAAAGAGACATAGGCCTATTTAATTACGTCTGTAGTCGACTTTTATTTAAGTAGAGTTGGACTATCCCCTTCCGCGCTTAATCTTTCCACTGTTATTGTGCAGACAAGGATGAACCAAGCCTCTAATAGGATAAGAATTCGAGGTTTTAGGCACCGTGAGGGCTGGAGGTAAGTGAGTGGGTGCTCGTTTCCACACCATACAGCTCGGAAGATTTCGTTTCGGTAACCTTGGTACGGGTAAATGACAGCCTACAACTCACTGTGATGATTTCTGCTAGCCCACCGTACCTAATAGACCAGAGAACTACGTCGTAACTTGAATTTTGAGGTTTATTCAATGATATCAAATAAAGGAATTTTCTCATAGTACATTGAGTGCTAAGAAAATAATTTCTCCCTCCTCTGAAATACTTCCTTTTTGCTAGATTTAAGTAATATGAGGCGTGACCAACACTATGGCCTATCACCGTTGCCTGCTCCGTCCGGAAGTGAAGCTTCAATACGCGCAGCTGTTCAATTTGTATCCGTTCAATTGACTGGTGCGGCACGTCTTCAAGGTACCCAAAGCTTGCCAGAAGTTGGAATGAGGGCTGTAACATGTATGTTAGATAACAAGTATACGTAACTGCTTAAGATTGTGCAATATTACGCAAAACCTACTCTATGCACTGAAGAATAATATGGGGTCGGAATGACGTGGAGATTCCATCGTGCCACCCAGGTGAAGTGTCGCGGCGTCACGGCGTCACCCACGTCAGAAACTTGCGATTGGCTGAGTTAGGCCCACATACGTACAATAAACGAAATTTCCGCAGCTTTGATTGGTTGAAACGCAGAGGATCCCTTGTTTGGTGCTAGCAGCAGCATTCAGACAGCGGAGGCACAGTAAACTGGCGTATATATGGTGGCTCTGATCAACTGTTAAAAATATTATTACAAACAGTGTTCATAATCGCATACTTAACAGCAGATCAATCGAGAGGTCACGCGAAGTGTGTTGGAAATGTTGGAGGCACTTGAAGTGTAATCTGCCTACAACTGCAGAATGGAAGTGGTAACTAATGTTGTGCAACATATTAAGTGCACAGTGAACTGTGATGTGAAAAAGCACAGGAATCATTGAATCATTAAATGGTATCCCTTAAAAATATCACACTGTGTGTTCTTTCCTGCTATTCAAGTAGTTAAGGATTTCCTCGAAATATCACCTTTACACCACTACCCCACAGCCAGCTGCTTCTACAGCAGCGAAGAGAGGTATCTGAAGACGCAAGATTTGTGGAATTAAAAAAACTCGAGATTCGATGTATTTGCTTTGTAAGTGGCCTGTTTAGGTTTTTATGTTGGTAACGCCACGTAGTGCTCTGTATGAAAATCACTGACTGTGCTGTGTGCAGTCTGTGGCTGGTTGGCATTGTTGGAATATTCGCTATTGTAGTGTCGGGCTGTTGGGTGTGAACAGAGCGCCGGCCGGAGTGACCGAGCGGTTCTAGGCGCTTCAGTCTGGAACCGCGCGACCGCTACGGTCGCAGGTTCGAGTCCTGCCCCGGGCATGGATGTGTGTGATGTCCTTAGGTTAGTTAGGTTTAAGTAGTTCTAAGTTCTAGGGGACTGATAACCTCAGAAGTTAATTCCCATAGTGCTCAGAGCTATTTGAACCATTTTTGTGAACAGCGCGTAGCGTTGTGCAGTTGGAGGTGAGCCGCCAACAGTGGTGGATGTGTAGAGAGAGAGATGCCAGACTTTTGAGAGATTGCCCGCATCTCGTGGTCGTGCGGTAGCGTTCTCGCTTCCCACGCCCGGGTTCCCGGGTTCGATTCCCGGCGGGGTCAGGGATTTTCTCTGCCTCGTGATGGCTGGGTGTTGTGTGCTGTCCTTAGGTTAGTTAGGTTTAAGTAGTTCTAAGTTCTAGGGGACTTATGACCACAGCAGTTGAGTCCCATAGTGCTCAGAGCCATTTGAACCATTTTTGAGAGATTACTATGAGCGGACGATCTGGACGTGTCTCTACCAGAAAAATTAAATTTGTAAACATGGATGTCATGAACTGATATATATATATATATATATACACGATGACTTTTGAACATTATTAAGGTAAATACATAGTTTGTTCCCTATCAAAATCTTTCATTTGGTAACTATGCCTATCAGTAGTTAGTGCCTTCAGTAACTTAGAATCTTTTATTTAGCTGGCAGTATTGGCGCTCGCTGTATTGCAGTAGTTGGAGTAACGAAGATTTTTGTGAGGTAAGTGATTCATGAAAGGCATAGGTTATTGTTAGTCAGGGCCATTCTTTTGTAGGGATTATTGAAAGTTAGGTTGTGTTGCGCCAAAAATATTGTTTGTCAGTTTAGTGATGATCAGAATAAGTAAAGATAAAACTGTTTGAGTACATTGAGTTTTGCTCACCTGTTTGAAAATCAAATAACGTAGAAGTTTACCAGCACAGTCATTCATAATTTTTCTAAGGGGACGCTTCATAGCTTATCTCCAACAACAGCTTCTCATGCAGAGTCACTCTGTTGCAACTAGAGGCTGCGACACGTCTTATGAACGCAAAGAGAATGTTCTGGAGGTTGTACGTCATGGGATATGGCTAGATGGAGATTCTTGGTAAGATGATGAGCTGGTAAGGCAATATAACATCAATGGAGAGGGAGGGGCGGGAGGCAGGGAAGATGGAGCAATGTATACTTCGCCTCATAATTTACTAATAATTACGACGACTTTTAGCAGGTGTTTCTGCTACGTGAGTTTAGGCTGTGCCTGCGCTCTCTGAAAACTCACGTTTAACTGCCGATTTCACGCCTAGGGCCGTTTGAGAACACTTTCCGACACAAGCGACTTATCATTTGGCGCCTTAATTTTCACCTTTTCGCTCGCACATGTTCACTTGTGTCCATTTTCCCTGCAAAATTGCGATACACGGTGTACACAAACCTCGCACTTGGGGACGTCCCTCCCACCAGCCCCAAGCGGCGGCATTAATATGTCGGTTGGGTCTTGGGGTGAAGCCGGCCCTGGTCACATTGTTAACTGTTAATAACAGATCTAGCCGTCTCGAAGCAAAGTCTATTTCCGGGCCTTAGATCGCTTACCTGCTTACACTTACTTTTTATTATACGTACCAAGGAGATAAAATATTAAACCAGTAAAAATATTGGTGACAGTCAGGACAATATATTTGTAGGTTACTGAGTATTCAGTGTTCCAAGAGACTCGAAGTACCATTTCGATACTACCTGAAACGTTTAGTTACATTTTTCTTACTCATGCAGTTCATCTGCGTCTCGGATGGAGTAGGCAGTATTCTCAGTTCTCCAATTCCTTCGTTTCACACGCTACAGTTTCCTCCCGTTTGACAAATGGCCGACTTTTCGATAGGCAACAGTGTCACAATGGTCGTCACGGCACCATTACGCCACGGCACCGTCTCATCAGGCTGTAGTCCTGCCGTGTGCCACGTCAAGTCAATTCAGGTCACGTGACTGAACTCGCATGGCTTTCCTCAGCTGTTTCCTCGCGAGAACTGCTGTCTTTGTAGGATGATTCTCAATTGTTTTACGCAGCAAGAGCACATACACAACGTGGTGGCTTTATACGATGCTGGAGTCCATATTTGTACGAAAATGACATTTATCTGACTCGTATGGTTGCGGCTTGCTGGAACAGCCTGTCTATTAGAGGAGGGAGACAGAAGTGCAAAACAACGCAAAAAAGACTGTGTGTCTGAAAAATTGTCATTACATGGTACAGGAGCGGAATTTCACATGACAAGCACCTCGAGGAGGAGTAAGCTGCATTTTATAAATATTTTAGAACATTGAAGCACCAATTTTTCCGTTTGTTACGACAAATTGCAATCAGAATTACTAAAAGCAACACAGTGCTACGAGCTGCCAGCCCGTGAAAAATTGGTTTGTTCAAGGTAAATTTAGCTGCCAGTCCAGTGCAATTATTTGTGCATTAGTCACATCCCCCTCAATACTTTCCCTTTCTAGATTTATTAGTTTCTTTTACATCTTATTTAGCTTTTAATAGTTGAAGTACCTTATTTGTACTGAGGTTAGCTAGTAAAACCGCATAAATGCTTGAAAAACACAAACCAGAGAGCTACTTAAGAATAAATAAGCCTGCCAAAAATACATAGTCACACAAACAACCCCAATACGTTACTTCATGTCGGCAGGTTTCAGTCCATATCTTTATCAAACATTACAAACGCCTGACAACATAGAAATTAATTCCACTTATAAACAGTCTGATTCTATTCACAGTACTGTTTTTCACTTTAAGTTGCAACCATATTGCAATCAGTTTCACTGTAAAATATTAAACAGCCACATGTATAAAAAAAATCCACATTATAAATGTAGTAGAGGACACGTAATTTAGAAGTGCTATTGAAAATCTATTACAACACAAATGTGATAAGATTTAAGATGTTTAGGAATCAGACCTCACACAGTCTTTGTTTGTTCCACAAAACTTCTTTCCTATCAGAGTTTGAGTGCTACCTGTCGCTCATGACGTACAGGCTGCTGCCCCACTGCTTCAGTTATCCTTCCGTCACTGATTATAAAATTATAAAGTGTGACAAAAGATATAACGAAACGAAACAATTTACGACAAATAACAAAATTAACAAATAACGAAGACGTAGGATAACAACTGATTTCAAGCATGACGAAACGAACTATGGAGGATGAGTCACTGCTGTGTGTTGGGAAGAAATGAACTTGGTCGTCACGTGATCAACAAAGCACGATGACGTCAGCCATTGAAACATTCCTTTCGAGAAATCTTGACGGTGTCGTGACGCACCGTGACGGCAAATGTGGATGTCGCCATTTGCAATGCGTAACGGAATGTTTTGATGCGACGTGACTGTCAGTGTGAACTGGCCTTTAGCAGTTGAATACCAATGCTCTGAATTGGCCAACACCAGTGGCGCGCGAGAGGAAAGCCGTATGACTTCTGGGTCTTTTCCAGAAAAAAAATATTCTTCTCATGAAGTTTAAATAAATTATAGATAATGATTTTACATTCGTTTGTATTAATTTCGCAAATACAAGGATTGCTCACAAGCACACTCCGAACATTTCACAGTACGAACTAATTCCTCTTTCTTTGTGTGTGCAGAACAGATACACTTCTTGCAAGAAGTGCAAGCTTGCACGTAGTAAGGCCTTTGCTCCTGGCACACAAATAACAGCGTCCTTTCTTCGGCAGATTATGCCCAGCTATATGTATTACTTTCACTAGCGGCTCTGTAATAACGTTTCCTCTGCTTAGAACACTTTGATGTTGATTACACTCAAACCCAAAAATTAACACTGCTGTTGTGTATTTTGAGGGTAGGCCTACAGCATTTTTAGCGCGTCTTTTCACGCTGAACTCGCAAAGTCCTTGAGCAATATCCTTCAGGTGCTGCTTTCTTCCATAAGTTTTTATGCGATGATTCTTTGGCCACTCCCTGTGTGTATCTTGAAATACAACATACGCTAAAATGTCAACCAAGCTGAAAAACACCGTCAATTGCCATTGCCACAATGCTCGCCGGCAGCTGTTAATTCTTACACACGTATCGAACGTACCCACTCCATACTTTGTACATTTGTAGAATAGGGTGTTGCCTGGCTTGTCTTCCGTCACATTCATATCGTGATGTTGGATTGGCAACACTGGAACAGTATGTCCTTCATTAGGCACGTAATTGACTTAAGTGACATCATCACTAAAGGCAAACCGAACTGTTCCCGGTGTAGCTGTTCTTAGAGAAACAGGACGAAGCTCTGTAGACACTTAGCGTTTGTCACTTCGAAGAGTACCAGCCGTACATCAGATGCTAGCGGAACGTTAGTGAACTTTCTGTCCATGGTAATATTCCTTCCTGATTGTTTCAAGTGACACATTACAAACGAACTCCCAATTTTTTAGGGCCGCTGTTATGGTTCTTCTCAATGGCATGATTTCCAGCATAGGGAACCCTACGAGGTAGTATTCGTATCTGAATCACTTGACACGTTCACTTCTGTGCCATATTGTCCTATATTTGTTGGAATATATAGCCCGAATGGGCATCACCCATGGAAGGTTCCAAGTTTTCCATCTTCCATAACTGACTCACTAGGATAATAAAACTCAGGAAATTTACTATCATGTTCCATATATAACTGTTAAGAGCAAATCTGTCGGTCTGTTTTCGAGTTGCTCGAGCTAGAGCATCATCAAAAGGAAGGCAGTATGATGGGGGTTGCCATGCGTCCTTACCTATCGGGATCATCACCGTTATGGAACTTCTTGTCCCGGCATCCCGATAAGACCCAATTTTGCCCCTATTTTGCAAAATGAACCATGGACCTTGTCGTTGGTGGGGAGGCTTGCGTGCCTCAACGATACAGATAGCCGTACCGTAGGTGCAACCACAGCGGAGGGGTACCTGTTGAGAGGCCAGACAAACGTGTGGTTCCTGAAGAGGGGCAGCAGCCTTTTCAGTAGTTGCAGGGACAACAGTCTGGATGACTGACTGATCTGACCGTGTGACACTAACCAAAATGGCCTTGCTGTTCTGGTACTGCGAACTGCTGAAAGCAAGGGGAAAGTACAGCCGTAATTTTTCCCGAGGGCATGCAGCTTTACTGTATGATTAAATGATGATGGCGTCCTCTTGGGTAAAATATTCCGGAGGTAAAATAGTCCCCCATTCGGATCTCCGGGCGGGGACTACTCAAAAGGACGTCGTTATCAGGAGAAAGAAAACTGGCGTTTTACGGATCGGAGCGTGGAATGTCAGATCCCTTAATCGGGTAGGCAGGTTAGAAAATTTAAAAAGGGAAATGAATAGGTTGACGTTAGATATAGTGGGAATTAGTGAAGTTCGGTGGCATGAGGAACAAGACTTTTGGTCAGGTGAATACAGGATTATAAATACAAAATCAAATAGGGGTAATGCAGGAGTAAGTGTAATAATGAATAAAAAAATAGGAGTACGGGTAAGCTACTACAAACAGCATAGTGAACGCATTATTGTGGCAAAGATAGACACGAAGCTCACGCCTACTACAGTAGTACAAGTTTATATGCCAACTAGCTCTGCAGATGATGAAGAAATAGATGAAATGTATGATGAGATAAAAGAAATTATTCAGGTAGTGAAGGGAGACGAAAATTTAATAGTCATGGGTGACTGGAATTCGAGAGTAGGAAAAGGGAGAGAAGGAAACATAGTAGATGAATATGGATTGGGGGAGAGAAATGAAAGAGGAAGCCGCCTGGTAGAATTTTGTGCAGAGCATAACTTAATCATAGCTAACACATGGTTCAAGAATCATGAGAGAGGGTTATATACATGGAAGAACCCTGTAGATACTAAAAGGTATCCGATAGATTGTATAATGGTAAGACAGAGATTCAGAAACCAGGTTTTTAATTGTAAGACATTTCCAGGGGCAGATGTGGACTCTGACCACAATCTATTGGTTATAAACTGTAGATTAAAACTGAAGAAACTACAAAGAGGTGGGAATTTAAGGAGATGGGACCTGGATAAACTGACTAAACCAGAGGTTGTACAGAGTTTCAGGGAGAGCATAAGGGAACAATTGACAGGAATGGGGGTAAGAAATACTGTAGAAGAGGAATGGGTAACTTTGAGGGAT
Source organism: Schistocerca serialis cubense (assembly GCF_023864345.2). NCBI lineage: Eukaryota > Metazoa > Arthropoda > Insecta > Orthoptera > Acrididae > Schistocerca > Schistocerca serialis. The sequence continues at coordinate 459,456,601 of NC_064642.1, forward strand.
GAAATAGTGAACGCTGCGGAGGATCAAATAGGTAAAAAGACGAGGGCTGGTAGAAACCCTTGGGTAACAGAAGAAATATTGAATTTAATTGATGAAAGGAGAAAATATAAAAATGCAGTAAATGAAGCAGGCAAAAAGGAATACAAACGTCTCAAAAATGATATCGACAGGAAGTGCAAAATGACTAAGCAGGCATGGCTAGAGGACAAATGTAAGGATGTAGAGGCTTATCTCACTAGGGGTAAGTTAGATACTGCCTACAGGAAAATTAAAGAGACCTTTGGAGAAAGGAGAACCACTTGCATGGATATCAAGAGCATTGATGGAAACCCAGTTCTAAGCAAAGAAGGGAAAGCAGAATGGTGGAAGCAGTATGTAGAGGGTCTATACAAGGGCGATGTACTTGAGGACAATACTATGGAAATGGAAGAGGATGTAGATGAAGATGAAATGGGAGATATGATACTGCGCGAAGAGTTTGACAGAGCACTGAAAGACCTGAGTCGAAGCAAGGCCCCCGGAGTAGACAACATTCCATTAGAACTACTGACAGCCTTGGGAGAGCCAGTCCTGACAAAACTCTACCATTTGGTGAGCAAGATGTATGAGACAGGCGAAATACCCTCAGACTTCAAGAAGAATATAATAATTCCAATCCCCAAGAATGCAGGTGTTGACAGATGTGAAAATTACCGAACTATCAGTTTAATAAGTCACAGCTGCAAAATACTAACGCGAATTCTTTACAGACGAATGGAAAAACTGATACAAGCAAACCTCGGGGAAGATCAATTTGGATTCCGTAGAAATGTTGGAACACGTGAGGGAATACTGACCCTACGACTTACCTTAGAAGAAAGATTAAGGAAAGACAAACCTACGTTTCTAGCATTTGTAGACTTAGAGAAAGCTTTTGACAATGTTGACTGGAATACTCTCTTTCAAATTCTGAAGGCGACAGGGGTGAAATACAGGGAGCGAAAGGCTATTTTCAATTTGTACAGAAAGCAGATGGCAGTTATAAGAGTCGAGGGGTATGAAAGGGAAGCAGTGGTTGGGAAGGGAGTGAGACAGGGCTGTAGCCTATCCCCGATGTTATTCAATCTGTATATTGAGCAAGCAATAAAGGAAACAAAAGAAAAGTTCGGAGTACTTATTAAAATCCATGGAGAAGAAATAAAACCTTTGAGGTTCGCCGATGACATTGTAATTCTGTCAGAGACAGCAAAGGACTTGGAAGAGCAGTTCAACGGAATGGACAGTGTCTTGAAAAGAGGGTATAAGATGAACATTAACAAAAGCAAAACGAGAATAATGGAATGTAGTCGAAATAAGTCGGGTGATGCTGAGGGAATTAGATTAGGAAATGAGACACTTAAAGTAGTAAAGGAGTTTCGCTATTTGGGGAGCAAAATAACTGATGATGGCCGAAGTAGAGAGGATGTAAAATGTAGACTGGCAATGGGAAGGAAAGGGTTTCTGAAGAAGAAAAATTTGTATAGATTTAAATGTCAGGAAGTCGTTTCTGAAAGTATTTGTATGGAGTGTAGCCATGTATGGAAGTGAAACGTGGACGATAAATAGTTTAGACAAGAAGAGAATAGAAGGTTTTGAAATGTGGTGCTACAGAAGTCTGAAGATTAGATGGGTAGATCACATAACTAATGAGGAGGTATTGAATAGAACTGGGGAGAAGAGGAGCTTGTGGCACAACTTGACTAGAAGAAGGGATCGGTTGGTAGGACATGTTCTGAGACATCGAGGGATCACCAATTTAGTATTGGAGGGCAGCGTGGAGGGTAAAAATCGTAGAGGGAGACCAAGAGATGAATACACTTAGCAGATTCAGAAGGATGTAGGCTGCAGTAGGTACTGGGAGATGAAGAAGCTTGCACAGGATAGAGTATCATGGAGAGCTGCATCAAACCAGTCTCAGGACCGAAGACCACAACAACAACAACAACTGTTACGAGCTTGGCTCAGGTACTGAAGTAACACCATCTGTTAGCACGACAATACAGACTCAATTAATCAATGAAAAGGACCAGTTTGATTTGGTTCTGCAATATTTCTTTTATTGTGTTAACCGGTTTCCGGCTTACAAGGCCATCTTCAGACATTTACATAAGTGATACTGTAGAACGAAAGCAAACTGGCGCTTTTCATTTATTATAATGTTGTTCTACCAAGAACCGACGGAAGATTCTGTTAGCAGTCTCAATTAGTTTTATTTATGTGAACAAGTTTACGCCAACAAGGTCGTCTCGCAATGGCGTTGCATGTTGCGTATCCTGTATCGACGATGCAAGCACCACTTCGATCTAGCGCCATTATTCGGGAAAATACCAGAGTCCTCCAGGAGTACGGGGCTGGAACTGTTTAAGTAGCGACACGCAGAAGAAGCAGGTAGTTCCCATTTGAACAGACGACTCTTTCTAAACGTAATACAAATAATGAATGCAAGTTAGTAATGTTTGAAGTGCTTATTGCGGGTATATAGCGCGTGAAGTATATTCTGACATTTACTTCGATGACTAAAGTGTCACTGTCGACGGTTTACCCTCTAATAAACTTATCTTATTCCAGCTTACGAAAATCCCTAAAGATGGAAAGAGAAAGTCTCGCTTTTCGGACTGTCAAGGAAGGGCGTATTGATCAGGAACCGTTGTGTGAGATTTGTAGCTGTTTCATCTCAGTAACTCACGGAGTGTAAGGCAGATGTGAGGCATAACATTTGTAAGAAGTATCTACATATAAACTCGTGGTAGCATCGACATCACAGTCTGTTTCTACGTTCGGGAAGAATTGCTCGTTGCCGCTGCGGAAATAACAGCTTATGCAGTTGTCAAGCATCATCAGTATCTGAAGAACTGTTCTTCAGTTCTCTTGACTGTATCGTAAAACTAAATGCCACAGTGAACCGTGATTCCAAATTCGCCGCAAAAGTGTATAGCCAGAACCAAAGCTAGAGCGAGTTCTGTTTTACGGAATAAGCACCAACTTATCGAGCCATTAGGCTGAAAAGATGTTTCCTTTAGTTGTTCAATACTTCGGTGAAATTGACGGAATCCGGAATAAACTGTTGAAGTTTGATTCGCTAAAAAAAGAAACATCGGAGACAACTGCAAAGTTTAGTCTAGACACATTAAAAGAACAGCAAATTCTATCAGACAAATTAATTGTCTTGTGGAGAAAAGGCCAATACCAACTTCGAAGGGTTTCATCTACGCGGTCAGCGGAATGTGTTTTACCAAATTAGAGGAGGACTCTGAAAAGATGTAGAAGGAATTGGATGCACTGCCCATATCCTCCACAGTACTATATCAAACGCTGCTGGAGTCTTAACTGCCGACATTCAAATAATAGTCATGAAAATATTTGCTTATTTAACAATGCACACCTTAAGGACAGAGAAGCTAAAAGAGTTCTGCTCATTGGTTGATGCCAATCCAATCGTCGGACTCTTCTACCTCAATCAAAAACAAGATGGCTGTCGTTAACGCTCACAGTTCAGAGAATTCCTAGGCTTTGGATTCTATTAAAACGATTTTTTGATGCCGAAGACAAGCCACCTAAAATAATTTCAGATTTTTCAGTAGCAAACAGTGAAATTTATTTCATGTTTCTTCAGTCAAACTTGGCTCTGTTAGAAAAAAAAATAAATAAAAAAGCATGGAGAAGAATAAAGTCTTGATGACTGAAATGAGAGATAAATTAATCGAGACTCAAAGATGTCTGAATGAAGGGAAGAGTACCAATTTTATTTGCGTGCAAACAAAGATGAATTTGAACAAATAAGAATGAGAAACCTAAGGAAGAAATACTTAATTTGATTCCGGAATTTGAGAGAGACAATGACTTTTTGTACCATAGCATTTGATCACTTAGAGAAATGTGCTGTTTCTTTTAATAGATATCAAGTATTTGATTGGAAGACACTATCTGAAGCCCCTTACTGGGTGATTATTGAAAACACTATTATATACATGATAAAGTGGTGGTGTTTCTAGGAATATATCTGAAGAGCTTTGTAGAAGGTAAGAGTGACTCGAAGAATGGAAGACTAAACACTCCGTGGATGAAAGGCGAATTTACTTTCCTGAGTAAACCGAAAATGCTGAATGCAAGTGCCAACTGCTAAAATTATGCGAGTATTTGTTTTTAGTTCTCGCACACAGCGCCACATTTTCGTTGACGTCGGCTCAGTGGACCGATGAAAGAAATCGGCTGCTGCCTGCGAACGTGGAATGCATCTTCCAGTGTCAGTTTAACTACAAGCTGACTTGCGTGGGCTTTTAGAAATAAGGCAAAAAGGACTTGCTGAAAAAGGTGAAATCTTCCGAAATTTTTTTTTTCTTCTGCTTCTGTCGCAACAATTTCCATGTAACTGTTTTCTAAATAGAAAGTAATTATATTAAATAAAACTTTTACTTCATTTCTACACCCCGATCTCAGTGTCCTGACGAGATTCCAGCCTGGCGTAGCAACCGTAAGTAAGAGCCTGAGTCTGCACTTAAAATAAAGCTCAGTACACCAGAAAATTTTCTTTACTAAATATAGCACTTAACTGTCTGTCCTTCTTCTGGCTATGGACTTCACAGTTCAAAAGAAATCGTTTCTGACACAATTTCCTCCCTTTTAAAAGCTTTCTAATTTTTCACGAAAATATCTTCACATCATTCCCAAACAAGGTCCAGCTTTTGGCTGGTATACATCACAATGTTATCCAAGATTTTGTCATAAAGTAGATGAGAAGTTTTACATGGTGTATCTGGTTTTATCCCGTCCTTTTCTGTCTTCCATACCATGCCTGACGGAGCCGCCTTTCTGTCAAGGTGATCAATGTGTCTCCAGCCTGGGTCGCCTTGTTTTCCGTTGAATATCTATAAAAGTATAAAAACAGAACCGGAGATCAGCACACTAACCAGTCACCTACCGAAGCAGGTAGCCAATAATATCTGTGAACAGTGATAAAGATCAGTATTCGACCTGTTCATTTTCATCCGACTCGCTGCTATGAGGAACTACTTGATCTTAATTAAGTTCCACGACAACATTTTCTGTTTCGCTGCATGAACTTTCGGATAGTTTCCTACTAAATCCATTGTATGCGTGCATAGGCAAATTTCTTATTTCGTTATCTGTCCATTTCATCTTGTTATACATTCCATCAATGTGCCACAGAAAAAAAAGGCTTCCTCTCACCACATTGATTACCGTTGACTAAGGGGACTCTTGCGCTGCTACACATTCATATATAACGGTTACAACTATGAATGTAAACCTAAAACTCTTCTTACCATCAATTGTTCCAATAATCATTGTAATAAATGTCAGGCATTAATTAAATAAAATACTCAACACAGTGTGAGTTGTAGCCGAAAAGCTTCGTTAGGGTCAGTCACTGATCCGAGCCCGCTACCCTCCCCCCACTTTCGACAATTGTACGCAACTGTAAAACGGAATTTTAAAAGGGATAATAGGCCGAGCGACTAGAAAGCCGTTCCTCCAGTATGCCTCCAGCGGCCTGACTTGAGACACTGACTTGAGAATTCAATTCGGAATTTTTTTTTTTTTATATGACGATTTCAATTCTTGTAATTTCAATTGTTACGATTAACGTCACTGTAGCCACGGTGGATGTCCATCGGTCTATAAGAAAGAAAAATCTGTTTACGAAAGAGAGCCCTCTCTCAAATCGAGCATTCACCACTTGCTAGGACAGCAAAGAAGTGCTTCTGTGTAATGGCTTCATCAGTAACGACCCTCAGTGAAGAAAGCAATGAATGATTAACGAACACAATGTAACGACGCTCGGTAACGTTTGTAATGAGTGATTAACGAACACATTGTAACGCTGCGTGCCCCAACAGCACCGAATACATACGATGTAAATATAATCTCTACTTTATACAGTCCCAGCCTGCGTACGCCGTAGACATGCAACGCTGTATGCCCGCTGATTACACAACACATGACAGTCGCGCTCCGCGAACCGGCGAACCCGTTCGCCCAAGGCTCGCACAGCGGCCAGGGTAGCAGGAGGACCCAGGAGGTAGCAGAGACTGGCCGGCGGCAGGAGGCTCCTGCCTCCGCCACGGCTCCCGGTGCGGCGCTAGTAGCGCGCTAGCGGCTTTCACAGTGTATTCCAGACGGATCTGTGTAAGTTGCTGGCAGCACGTTGGCAACGCTGCGCTGCTGGCTGAGCCCGTGCTACAGCGCTTGTGGTGTGGTATCACTGCGTCGTCAGCTGTTCGCCCACTTACAGGAAATCGTTGACTCGTACCGTGGCTGCAGGGAGAGTTACAGGCGGAATGAATTCACGAAGAAATGCACCGTGTGGCGTGCAGAAGTATTCAGCAGTGTTGTGTGTGTATTCGCTGTAAAGGAAGCAGTTTCATCGCGTTTACAAGCGTAAAGGGAGGACAGAGCGAGTTGCGTGTTGTTTATTGCTTGCGGCTGTGATGAAGGTTTCAGATCTTAGTCGTGTTCACAACATAAGTAGAGAGGTGTGTTTATAGAATAAAAAGAACGCGTTATGCAACTAGCACAGGTGACTACAGACCAGTTGCTATAGCCAGTACCGTCAGCTGTGTAGAAAACAAATGTGATACACGTATAGACAGCAGGCTGTATAGAGGCGTGATACTATGATTTTACGGCGAGGTGAAGCGTTTCGCGGTTTACCATAGCATAGAATTTTTTTGTTATAGATGTTTTGGCAATTTGAAAAACCACCCTACCTTTCACAAGAACGGAGTTACCAAATTTCAGATTTTGCTAACTCGTTTGGCTAACCTTTGCAGAAGGAGTAACATAGTGCCACGATCGTGTTAAAGTACTTTTAAGCTCATTATTACTCTCAAACTAATTAAAATAACATCCCACTCAACCAATACTTGTATTAGTATTTATTGGAAAAGCTTTATCGTTCTTCTACAGGAATTAAAAAAGTGTCTGGTGAAATTTACAGACATTATTGTTGAATTCCTGAAACGTGATTAAAAATCGTCCGATGTTTAAAATGATCCTAACCATGATGTTGTATTCTTGGCAATATTGAGACACACTTGGGAAATTAAGTGTAGCTCCATTCTCCATACCTTCAATTAATAAATTATTTTTCAAATTAAGTTTTTTCAACACTGATGGAGCTTTGTTTGAGATATGACGCCTACTGTGAAGTACTGTTCCTTCGACTACAAATGTTCTATTTATTCTTAATTTTAATAACATCATTATTCACAATTGGTTTGATATAATCCATAAAATGATAAATTACACTTTAGTATATCTTTTCTAATGGCATACTCTCATTTCATTTAAGAATGCTTAAAATTGTCGATGACTTAACACGCTAAATTCTCAGACAGATATAATCAGTCGTGCAGTCATAATTTTCGTGGACTGTGATGTACCTAAAAATAGTAGTATAAGGTCATACAAGTCACATTTATGTTCTTCAGGTGTAGTTAGACTGGATATGATTAGTAAATACAACCACTTAAACTTTACAAGCTGCATTTAGAAAAGGAGAATACAGCATTTGTTTATGTGATGATTAAAGTATGAGAATGTTATATGCACATTACTGTTTCCTTCTACGACACATTGCTTACTTGGCAGACAGATGTTTGTTCCTATCCTTGAAGCACACTTCGTAAAATGTTTCCCCCACGTAATTTATGCCCTCTTTTACTTCATAATCGCAACTCACTGCATCATGTCACACCTTTTGGTGATACGCAAGAAATGAAGGTGACCTTCAGCTGAGCAGGTTGTTTTCTGCAGCGGCATTTGCTGTGAGAGGGCGATCTTCTGCAGTTTCAGACTTTCTTCTTTCCTCGCCTTCCTTGTGGTTGCCATCAACTCTTCGCCCACCAGTTGCCGCCCGCAGTTGAGAAGAATGCACTTGTAAGCATTTACATCAACATTGTGTCTGAAGTGGTTCGAGCGCTACTACCTCTACATAGTGCCAGTGAAATTGTGTGTGTGTGTGTGTGTGTGTGTGTGTGTGTGTGTGTACATAATAGTTCTGTAAAAGTGCGCTCATAGCCGGGGTACAGGGGAGGGGGCACGGTGCCCTCCCGATGTAGCTCTCAGGGAAAAGAAAAAACATAGTATACTCAGATGTTAGTCTTTCAATAAGATGATTTGAGTGTCTCCATTACGGACGTTTTTAAGATGGACGGGACTGTAACTTTTTTATGGCTACTTAAAAGTTAGTGCAATTACATATAAATATTTATCAAAATATTTTCATCTTCCCTCAATTACCATTTTACAGAAATATGTGGAAAACTAAAATGCGATATTAATGACAAAAAATTTCATGTGCTGAAAGAAGAAAAATTTCATTTGTTGAACGAGAAGATGAATGATTTTTCTCAAAGTGAAAATCCTGAAATCTGTATGGACGAAATGGCGTTAACGTCAAATTTATCGTATGATGTTTCATCAGATGTTGTCCCTGCTTTGTGCCAAATGTAATGTGACTTGTGCTAGCTGTAATTTAAGATAAGCAGGTAAATAAGAAGAAAGCCTCACAGGTGGACTAAGTGCTACTTCTGAGAAAGAGGTTCTTAAGCAGATACTTACTTTTTGATACCTGTAAGCAGGAAAGATAAACACTGCAGGTACATACACTCAAGGCATAGAAGCAAGGACAAGACGAAAAGGAGAAGTAGCACCTAATCTTTAATAATGTAAAAATTGTGTCTAGTTTAGAATAAACTGAAATGCGTCCGAAATGCGCTAAAAGAAAAAAAAACTAGTGAGAAAAGCTACAATCGGCACAAAACATCAGAAATTACGCTCCAAGCACGTGGATATGATGATCAGTTTTTTCTAAACTTAAACACATACAGTTCTAATTAATTCCTCGTCTTCAGCGATTTTCGATAATACAAAGACTATGCTTCTGTGGACGGCATGTGTTACACAGCACTAACATTTTATTATTATAGACTGATATTAACAGAAAGTGGGATATTACTTTAATTACATTTCTCTATTAATGTTGGAAAATTCACCACCATGTTCAGTGAATTGAAAATATACAAGTAACAACATTAAAAACAGCAAGTTCTCCGTTTATATCACGTCATTCTTCTGCTACTACAGGCTAGCCACTTTGGAGCGCTAGAATCACTTCAACTATCAGTAGAATGCTCTTTTTGCCCTGCAGAATTTCGCGACTGTTTGTCAGACAGTTCTACCACCGTAGCAAAGTCTGATACCATCTCACAGAGCCGTACAGAGGTCGTCGCGACACGGGTGTCTGCCAAGGGGGCAGGCACAGAGAGGCAGGAAAAAGGGACCAGGGTAAAAAAAAAAAAAGAGGAAGAAATAACGGTATAGGAATTAACCAGAGAGGTACATGAGTTCTCCTACCCCTCGTTTTCTGCCTTTTCACTAAAAGAAGAAACCTCTCGCTGCCCGTGACTGTAAGTACACCCTGCGGTGACTGTTATTTCTGCAACGTCATTTCGCGCAAGTAGCATCGTAAAATAGTGAACTTCCGAACGGACGTCTGTCGCTAACAATGGTTTTGCGACAGGAATGGTATTGGTTTACATAGCAGTCACCTACACAACTCACTCGTGTTAGACAGTGAGGTTCCTTTTGTAGTTCCCTAAGATACCAAAGATCGGCGAGAAGATGCTGAAGCGAATATCGTATTTGACTGAAGGCTACCGAGGACTGGACCGCGACGCGACGGTGGAGAAAAGAAGCTAGAAAGGTGGAGGAGATGTTACGTAATTTACTTGTCCTTGCAAACCATTATTTCTGTTTGCCTTCAAGTTTCGGTTACTACGATCTACTGTGTGAATAAATAGAAATTACAGAATAAGCCTTCTGCTTCTGCTAATAATGTTACAGTAGGTGTTAGTCATCATGATTATAGGCAGCTGTACCCTGTTCATCTAAGTTGAACCATAATTTAAACAAACATGTGCTCTGCCATTGGTCATCGGCTGCATTGCTCAAGCCTCTGGTGTCTTAAAACCACTGAAAGTAGGCCTACGTGTGTATTAGGTTATTTTGTTGTTATTCTAGCGCGATTTAATGCCTGACAGACGCAGATCGTTTAACCTTGTGATTTCCAACCTTGGGGTGATTACTCCATGGGGGATAACATGAATTTTTCTGACAAGGGAACCTCCCCATCGCACCCCCCTCAGATTTAGTTATAAGCTGGCACAGTGGATAGGCCTTGAAAAACTGAACACAGATCAATCGAGAAAACAGGAAGAAGTTGTGTGGAACTATGAAAAAATAAGCAAAATATACAAACTGAGTAGTCCATGTGCAAGATAGGCAACATCAAGGAGAATGGGAACTCAGAAGGGCAGTGGTCCCGTGGTTAGCGTGAGCAGCTGCGGAATGAGAGGTCCTTGGTTCAAGTCTTCCCTCGAGTGAAAAATTTACCTTCTTTATTTTCGCAAAGTTACGATCTGTCCGTTCGTTCGTTGACGTCTGTGTTCACTGTAATGAGTTTAGTTGCTGTGTTTTGCGACCGCACCGCAAAACCGTGCGATTAGTAGACGAAAGGACGTGCCTCTCCAATGGGAACCGAAAACATTTGATCGCAAGGTCATAGGTCAACCGATTCCTCCACAGGAAAACACGTCTGATATATTCTACACGACACTGGTGATGGCATGCGCGTCACATGACAGGAATATGTTGTCGACCCACCTAACTTGTACACTTGGCGATGGGTAAAAAGATTCTTCTACCTTGCCCGATTTAGGTTTTCTTGTGGATGTGATAATCACTCCCAAAAAAGTGATGAAAACATAAGAGCTTGTTACATAAACTGAAAATGAAAAATTAAACTTTTCACTCGAGGGAAGACTTGAACCAAGGATCTCTCGTTCAACAGCTGGTCACGCTAACCACGGGACCACGGCGCTCCTGAACTCACATTATCCTTGATGTTGCCTATCTTGCACATGGACTACTCAGTTTGTATATTTTGCTTATTTTTTCATAGTTCCATACAACTTCTTCCTGTTTTCTCGATTGATCTGTGTTCAGTTTTTCAAGGCCTATCCACTGAGTCAGCTTATAACTAAATCTGAGGGGGGTGCGATGGGGAGGTTCCCTTGTGAGAGGTAAAATGGCCATGTCTGTCTACCAAACTAAATTATTTTTTTAAAGATTATTATTATTATTATTTTGTAAGGCTTCAGTATTGATTACTGATGCATGTCTGTTGATAAATCGCTAGTATCGACGCACATCAGAGAGGTTTGCCCGCGCCGGCTAGGAAAAGGGCCGTGCTGAGAGTAGCGCGAGTGTTGGTTGTAGACGGGCAGTGGAAGCAGTCGCGTGTGCGAGCGAAGAGCTGAGGGACCCGCCGATTTGAAGTACAACACGCTGTCGATTGGAGTCTGGTGTCCGAAGCGAAAGAGAGGAAGCGGCGGTGGCCGTCACAGTCGGGAAGTGCAATTGCGCTGGTGCGGCAGAACCTTGGCACAACCAGCTATGAGCCGAGGACGGTGGTACATTTCACTATCCAGAGGTTCGGAGCTCCCCATGGTTCTTCGGTGGTTTGTCTCCTTGAATTTGGTTTATTAACCGTCAGTGTTTAGTGTCCAAATATTTTATTTGAATAGACAGTACAGAACTGTAGCGGTTTGAGAGTAACTGCCACAGTGTGTCAGCGCACGTCAATGTATTTGAACATTTGTTTCAAGTTAAAGTATAAATATCACAGCGTATTAATGGCGGAAAATTGTACTGAAGCGGCTAGCACAAACCGTTTGTATTTGGCAGTAGTTGTCATCGGCTGTTAGCGCCCGTAAACGGAAGTGAATGTGTGTCTCTAGTTCGAGAATATGTGCTACTATCTGTTCGCAATGGTTAACTCATATGATAAGCACTGCCCCAGACTGTAGCGTTAATAAAATGAGTTGAATTTTGTTCTGATCAAAGTATGTTATACATGTTTGCTCGGGGTGTATATGTTACCAGCCAAACCCGATTTTAGGATGGACTAGTTTCGCCTAGGTCAAACTCTTTCATCCTGTTACCGACAGGATAAAACAGTTTAGCCTAGGTGGAATCGGTTTATACTAGTTACAATTTACATGCTTTAGGATGAATTGGTACTTCCTAGTCTGAACTAATTTCAGCTAGGTTGTATCTTCTATAAGCTTTTCAAAGTAAACTGAAGAAAGGAATAGAAATAAAATAGTCAATATGATTCATTAAAGTTATTTATTAAATAATCAGTAATTGCACATCTATCACTAGATCAAATTAGATATATCCATGCACAGAAATCACCTTATCTGCAATTGGCTCATTTACAAATTTTTTCAAAGTTATCTTTGGTGGCACTTAGAAGTGCAGAGTACTTTGTTTTTCTTACAATTGCATTTCTTCTTCTTCTTCTTCTTCGTTTCACCCAACTTTGGGGTACGTTGAATCAATCACTTCTGTGTGTTCTGTGCCTTTCTTTTCGCCCAGTACTGCTTCATTCTTTCTGATCTTGCTTTTCTTTCCTCATCAGAGATGACAATCGTTCTTTTCTTTCTATTTTGGAGCTGGAATCCCTCTTTTCTGTCTTTGCTTATCATTTTTGCGGTCCTGTCTGTGAGCATTTTTTCTGTGATGTGTAGTTCTCTTAAGTCTTTCTCTGTTTGGATAAACCAATTTGGTTTGGATTTTTTATTCCTGAAGTAGTCAAACTTTCTTTTTGTAAGTCTATTTGGGTTCATTCTGAGAATGTGCCCATAAAACTCAATTCTTCTTTTCCTCATTGTATCCGAAAGTTTTTCTGTGGTTTTGTAGAGCGTTTCATTTTTGGTATGAATTAGTTTGTCGTTATGAAATTTGGGGCCTAAATTTTTTCTCAATATTTTTCTTTCTTTGATCTCTAGCCTTTCAATTGGGCCATGGTTAGTGATAGATAATGTCTCAGCTGCATATAGTGCTTCTGGTTTAATGACAGTGTTGTAATGTTTTATTTTTGAATTCCATGAGAGGGACTTTTTATTATAAGTATTTTTAGTAAGCTGAAAGGCTAGTTCAACTTTGTTTCTTCTTAATTCTATTGCTTTTTTCTCAAGGGCGTTCCAGCTAATCCATTCACCAAGATATTTGAATTCTTTAACAATTTCGATCTTTTGGTCTCTTACTTTAAGATATTTCATTGGATTTTTTATATTTGTGATTATTTTGGTTTTTTCAAAAGAAATTTTAAGGCCTATTTTCTCTGCTTGTTTCTGTAATTCGAGGATCTGTTCTTTGGCTTCTTCCCATGTTTCAGCTAGTAGGGCCATATCATCTGCAAATGCTAGGCAATTAACCTTGATGCCTTTGTTTTTTGTTCCTAGTCGGATTCCACTATTGATTTTCTTGTTCCATTCTCTTACTATTTTTTCTAGGGCACAGTTAAATAACAATGGAGAGAGTCCATCACCTTGTCGTACTCCAGTTTTTATCTTAAATAGGTCTGAGAGTTCTCCCATAAATTTAATTTTGGAGTATGTGTTGGTGATGGTTTCTCTAATTAGGTTTGTAGTTTTATTGTCTAGGTTCAATTCTTTTAATATGGAGATTAGAGATTCCCTGTCTATGGAGTCGTACGCCTTTTGAAAGTCAATGAATGTGATGACATACGCTTTTCCTCTCGATTTTTGGTAGGCCATAAGATTTTTGAGGTTTAGAATTTGTTCTGGGCAGGATCTTCCCTTCCTGAAGCCTGCCTGGTATTCTCCAAGTTGACAATCTAGCTGGGGTTCTGCTCTGTTCAAAAGGACTTTAGACAGTATTTTGTATGTTACGTCAAGGAGCGAAATCCCTCTGTAATTGTTGGGGTCTGTTCTGGATCCCCTCTTATGAATTGGGTGAATGAGGGCCATCTTCCATTCATCCGGAATTCTTTCTGTTTTCCATATTTCTTCAAATATGTTTTGGAGAGATTCTATGGCATTTCTATTGACATTTTTCCACAGTTCAGCTGTAATTTGGTTCTCTCCCGAAGCCTTATAGTTTTTGAGATTCAAAATGATCGATTGTAGTTCCTCGACGGTTGGTGGTTCTGAGTTAGGACTTGTTGAAGTTGAGTTGCTGAAATCCATTTTTTCAATTGGTTCTTTACAGTTGAGAAGGTTTCTGAAATATTCCCTCAAAATTTTGCAATTATCCCTGTTGTTGTGTGCAATATTACCATTTTTATCTTGTAATTGGAGTGTCGGTGGGCTGTACTTGGTTATTTTTTGTTTAAAAGTTCTGTAAAAGCTCCTAGTCTTGTTTTTGTTGAAGTCTTCGTTGATCTGCAAAAGGAGTTGATCTTCTTGTGCTTTTTTAATTCTTTTGAGGTTTTTACTCACTAGTTTTCTTACACTCAGGAAATTTTGCCTATTATATTCATTTTTCTGAGATTGCATCTGTTGCCATGCTTTCTTCCTTTGCTCAATAAGTTTGTCACATTCCTCTGTCCACCATGCGTGTTTTTTGATTTTGGTTATAGGTGCTATTTGTTCAGCTTTGGTTAGTAGGCTTTCCTTCATTTGATCCCAATTTCGGTTCCTTATATCTTGAGTCGCGAGGGGAAACTCCTTCGAATTCATTATCTTTTCTGGATCGTATCTTCTGCTTTTGGGTTTACTGTTTCTATCTTTCCTTTTGGGGATAATTTTGAGTTTTATTTTAGAAAGATAGTGATCAGAATCCAAGTTTGCTCCTCTGAGTACTTTGACATTTTGTATTTCTGTATGGTGTTTCCATTTTATCGCCACATGATCAAGTTGAAATTCACCGAAGTGTGGGTTTGGTGAGGTCCATGTCTTCTGTTTTCTGGGTAGTCTCTTAAAGGCTGTGGATTTCAGGATCAAGCCATGCGCTTGGCAGAGTTCTACTAATCTGACTCCATTTTGGTTAGTTCTATTGTGCGCTGGGTAGTTTCCAACAATATTTTTGTATTTCTTCTCTTTTCCTACTTGAGCATTGAAGTCCCCCGTAAGTATGATGTTGTGTTTGTCTGGGATCTTTTGCACCACGTCATCTAGTTGTTCCCAAAAACGTTCCACCTTTTCCTTATTTTTCCTATTGTCTTCATTTATGGGGGCATGTGCATTCACAATTGTGTATACTCTATTAGCAGATTTAAAAGTGAGTGTGGAGAGTCTTTCCGATTGTGATTGAAAGCTGATAATGGAGTCTAAAATACTTTTATCTATTATAAAGCCCGTTCCGAGGTGGGGTGTGTTTTTCATTATTCTTTTGCCTACCTTTCCTTTGTATATTCTGAAACCTCCGGAATCAAAATTGTTTTCATCTATGTATCGAGTTTCTTGTAGTGATGTTATGAGTATTCTATGATGTTTGAGGGTATCTGTAAGATGTTTTAATTTTCCTGTTTTTAAAAGAGAGTTTACATTGAAAGTAGCTATGTAACTTGTTTTTTTACATTTCAATTTGCTTGATGTCTTATCATGTCCCGATTCATCTCTGTGCAATGCTGCAGACTCCCCAGAATCCGATAGTCTGCTTGCGCACCTTGGTGCGGTGGATTGTCCACCTGGGGTAATTTGTTTCACATTACACTCTTCCATGATTGATAGTATTATGTAAGGGGTGACTCTTCGAGCCACAAATTTACAACCACGGTTGTTAGCCCTGGAGGTTTTTCCCAGCCGCCCCTAACCTGGGGAACAGACGCTGACCAAAGACCGCCCAATGTGAGACAGTCGCCTTTGGATTTCTGGTCCTGTGTTGGTCCACGGGTGGTATTTTATTTCCCACCTACCCTACATATCTGTAGAGCTTTCCCCTATCCGCCACCTGGGGACGCGCCCGGTAGGGGAACAGGTTCACCCTCGGGAACAATTGCATTTGTTGTACAGTTTTTCATGCAATTGCATTTCATAAAGCCTTGCCCTGATCCAACAGAATATTTTGTGGCTGCAGTCCTTAAATATATTTCAATGTCCTGGTTAATACCTCCCACGTCTAAAAACTTCTGAATGCAAACGTCGAAATCAGTTCTAAGTAAATAAAAAATAAGTTAAAAAATATTTTTAATATTTCATTACAAAGCATTATGGAAAATTTTAATAAAATTATACCTCCAATAATATTTTTGAAATAATCCATGCTTGGTGCCAGCTTTGTAGAGCCCTCATCAGTCTTTTGAAGTATTACTACAGTTATGTTTCGAAGGTCACCTCTGCCTTTATCTACATCTGGAATAGGTATGGTAAGCTGTCTGGTGGATGGGATTTGTCAGAGGAAGCTTTCATTCTTTGAGCTTGTTTTTTAAATTTTCTGTCGCAATTTTTCTAACATTTTGAATGTCGTTAGTGTTAATTTTCACAATGTTATCATCATCTTCGTACCATTCAGTGTTGCTGTCATCTTCGATTGCCTTCTTTAGGTCATCTTCATCCTGAATATCATTTATTTCTTCAGGCAACGAGAAAGTGGGAAGTCCTACTCTAGGTTCGATTCCGAATAATGTTTTGTAAGGTGATTATTTCATGCAAGAGTGGTAAGCTCGATTTTTCATGAATTGGACATGCCTTAATCCTTCCGACTACTACGTCGAATTGTTGTCCTTTAACCAAGAACTTATGATATTTTCAGTGTCTTGGTTGGCACGTTCAACAGAACCATGATTGTGGCTGTGCCTTTGTTTCCCATGCACAATTTTCAGTTCTGACCGAAGCTTTGCGAGTTCACTTATAACATTATTGACAAATTCTCTACCATTATCAGATTGAAGAATGCACGGCGCCCCTACAGTTAGGAATATGTCATTCAAATGATAAGCCGCTTCTTCAGCCCTCTTTGATGTTAACGCACGAAGGAGAACAAATTTTGTGAGATAGTCTTGGTAAATTAGAATGAATTTTAAATTTTCGTCTGGTTGTGTTTGGAAATCAATCAGATTGACTTGGCATCTGATTTCATTTCCGAATGAAGAATTGGCATATCATTTCCTTTGTGATGTTGGCATACTTTTTTGATGTCTCGGCTAACATCCTATCGCGACCACCGCGTCCCACACATACATGAGCTGCGTCAATCACATCATAAAGTTCATCACCTGGAACAAAGTATTCTATATTCCCTTCACACCGAGCAAATGAGTTTTTTCGCATCACCAATTTTCAAAACAGCAAATCATTACAGTCTTCTTTCTTGTAATGATTTTCTTTTTTCCAACTTTTCCGCATCTTCTACTTGTTTAACAAAATGGGCGTATTCATCTACTGATAACACATTATAATGAGAAGACCTTTTGTTTTCACTCTGCAAAATTTCCTCCAGAAACTTTTCTCTCCACAACTTTTGATTGGCTTTTCTACTACAGGAAGGCTCATCCATGATGAAACGCCTCACAATAATTATACTAGGATTATAATAAAATCTTTTAGACACAACCAGCAACCGAACACGCGCACTCCTTGATGCAAAATATCGTTCAAAACAAAGAACAGTGCGAGGGAAGAGCGGTTGAGAGGCGCGAGAGGCGAGCCAGGGCTAATTCGGGGATTCCCTGTTCGTACAGGCAGTGACATGCATTCCGACTAGGCAAAATTAGTTCAGTTTCTTCCAAAGCATGTAAATTCAAACTAGGTTAAACCGATTCGACCTAGGCTAAACTGTTTTACCCTGTCGGTAACAGGATGAACGAGTTTGACCTAGGCGAAACTAATTCATCGTAAAATCGGGTTTGGCCGGTAACATATACAGCTGTTCATTCTTTGAAGGCAAACTGTTCTAGTGAACTGCTGCCTTTCAGATAGTCGGAAGTTCAATACTTTCCTTTAGAGGAAGAGGAATTCCAGCTGTGGGGTAATGCCCGTAAATTTCATCTTGAGGAAAGTCTTAATATTTTAAAGTGTTTAATATTCGGCATATGTTTTTTAAGAAAGAGTAATTGCTGCAGTGGGGTAGCCCCCGTAGTTCTTAGCTGGAGCTTTTGTTAAAAAAATGATAGTCGTTGGTGTGCTAGCGCCCGTAAGTTTATTATTAAGTTCGTGTTAATTTTAACATAGTAGTTGCTGCAGTGAGATAGTCCCCGAAAATTTCACTTTAGGGAAAGTTTTTAAAATAACTGTTGTTCAATGACAAATTGTTTGTAAATTTGTTTGTTAATAAAGTTATATTTCAAAGATGCAGTGGCTTTTGCTCCAGAACCTTACGTTCTAGCTTACCAGCTCTAAGGTACTTCCGTCTTTTCACCGTGCATGTAAAGGTGGTATCAAGTACATAAATTACCAATTATATTTGTTTCGAATACTATCATTAAAGCATGACACATTGTGTTGGAAGTTACTCTTGAGAAATGTATGTATGGACCGCATGTTCACATCATCCACCAACGATACATATCCTTTGTTTTGTACTGTGCATGTAGACAGCAAAGTGACACATGTAACAAATGCTAAATATCTTACGAAAATTTCTTCTCCACGTTATATGTTTTTTCCTGCAGTGGGCAAGGAATTGCTTCATTAGTCACTTACAAACACATAAACGAACTAATAGAGAGTATAACACAACAGCAAAAAATGGTTCAAATGGCTCTGAGCACTATGGGACTTAACTTCTGAGGTCATCAGTTCCCTGGAACTTAGAACTACTTAAGCCTAACTAACCTAAGGACATCACACACATCCATGCCCGAGGCAGGACTCGAACCTGCTACCGTAGGGGTCGCGCGGTTCCAGACTGTAGCGCCTAGAACCGCTCGGCCACTACGGCCGGCTAACACAACAGTAACTGCTATAGCGCTGTAAACAGTATTACTATTATCATTATAATTATTATTATTATAGGCAATGGTCAGATAAAGAGCATTGGAAGGCTGACGTGTCCTAATTTCAGTCAGTTCAGAAGTAAGTAGTCCGGCATTCAAGCGATATGCAAATGTTAAGTAAAACACACACACACACACACACACACACACACACACACACACACACAAACTTGGTCGTTTGTAGACGGTGGTGCGGGTGAAGAAAGTGTCGCTAGGGAGGTGAGTGATGCAGCTCTCTCCTCTCAGAAGGAGTTGTGGGTAACACTCGTGATGCACTGGGAGTTGCTTCATTATTTATTTTAGCACACAAGCTATAGAAACACAACACATGGAAAAGAAACGTTATCGTGAATAATTAGGTAAAAACAGAATTTTGACTTTGACATCAACGAAACAGAAAGGACGAGAATATAGTTGCAGCATGACTTCCGATATCTAAATCTACATCTACATTCATACTCCGCAAGCCACCTGACGGTGTGTGGCTGAGGGTACCTTGAATACCTCTATCGGTTTTCCCTTCTATTCCAGTCTCGTATTGTTCGTGGAAAGAAGGATTGTCGGTATGCCTCTGTGTGGGCTCTAATCTCTCTGATTTTATCATCATGGTCTCTTAGCGATAAATACGTAGGAGGGAGCAATATACTGCTTGACTCCTCGGTGAAGGTATGTTCTCGAAACTTCAACAAAAGCCCGTACCGAACTACTCAGCGTCTCTCCTGCAGTCTTCCACTGGAGTTTATCTATCATCTCCGTAACGCTTTCGCGATTACTAAATGATCCTGTAACGAAGCGCGCTGCTCTCCTTTGGATCTTCTCTCTCTCTTCTATCAACCCTATCTGGTACGGATCCTACACTGCTGAGCAGTATTCAAGCAGTGGACGAACAAGCGTACTGTAACCTACTTCCTTTGTTTTCGGATTGCATTTCCTTAGGATTCTTCCAATGAATCTCAGTCTGGCATCTGCTTTACCGACGATGAACTTTATATGATCATTCCATTTTAAATCCCTCCTAATGCGTACTCCCAGATAATTTATGGAATTAACTGCTTCCAGTTGCTGACCTGCTATATTGTAGTTAAATGATGAGGGATCTTTCTTTCTATGTATTCTCAGCACATTACACTTGTCTACATTGAGATTCAATTGCCATTCCCTGCACCATGGGTCAATTCGCTGCAGATCCTCCTGCATTTCAGTACAATTTTCCATTGTTACAATCTCTCGATATACCACAGCATCATCCGCAAAAAGCCTCAGTAAACTTCCGATGTCATCCACAAGTTCATTTATGTATACTATGAATAGCAACGGTCTTACGACACTCCCCTGCGACACACCTGAAATCACTCTTACTTCGGAAGACTTCTCTCCATTGAGAATGACATGCTGCGTTCTGTTATCTAGGATCTCTTCAATCCAATCACACAATTGGTCTGATAGTCCATATGCTCTTACTTTGTTCATTAAACGACTGTAGGGAACTGTATCGAACGCCTTGCGGAAGTCAAGAAACACGGCATCTACCTGGGAACCCGTGCCTATGGCCCTCTGAGTCTCGTGGACGAATAGCGCGAGCTGGGTTTCACACGATCGTCTTTTTTGAAACCCATGCTGATTCCTACAGAGGAGATTTCTAGTCTCCAGAAAAGTCATTATACTCGAACATAATACTTGTTCCAAAATTCTACAACTGATAGACGTTAGAGATATAGGTCTATAGTTCTGCACATCTGTTCGAACGTCCCTTCTTGAAAACGGGGATGACCTGTGCCCTTATCCAATCCTTTGGAACGCTACGCTCTTCTAGAGACCTACGGTACACCGCTGCAAGAAGGGGGGCAAGTTCCTTCGCGTACTCTGTGTAAAATCGAACTGGTATCACATCAGGTCCAGCGGCCTTTCCTCTTTTGAGCGATTTTAATTGTTTCTCTATCCCTCTGTCGTCTATTTCGATATCTACCATTTTGTCATCTAGAGAAGGAACTACAGTGCAGTCTTCGTCTGTGAAACAACTTTGGAAAAAGACATTTAGTATTTCGGAACTTTACTTCCGGATTCATTGAACGCCTCTTGCATAGCCCTCCTCAGTCTACATTTCGCTTCGCGTAATTTTTGTTTGTCTGCAAGGCTTTGGCTATGTTTAAGTTTGCTGTGAAGTTCCCTTTGCTTCCGTAGCAGTTATCTAACTCGGTTGTTGTACCACGGTGGCTCTTTTCCATATCTTACGATCTTGCTTGGCACATAACTCATCTAACACATATTGTAGGATGGTTTTCAGCTTTGTCCACTGATCCTCAACACTATCTGTACTTGAGACAAAACTTTTGCGTTGAGCCATCAGGTACTCTGAAATCTGCTTTTTGCGACTTTTGCTAAACAGAAAAATCTTCCTACCTTTTTTAATATTTCTATTCACGGCTGAAATTATCGATGCAGTAACCGCTTTATGATCGCTGATTCCCTGTTCTGCGTTAACTGTTTCAAATAGTCGGGTCTGTTTGTCACCAGAAGGTCTAATATGTTATCGCCACGAGTCGGTTCTCTGTTTAACTGCTCAAGGTAGTTTTCAGATAAAGCACTTAAAAAAATTTCACTGGATTCTTTGTCCCTGCCACCCGTTGTGAACGTTTGAGTATCCTAGTCTATATCCGGCAAATTAAAATCTACGCACAGAACTATAACATGATGGGGAAATGTACTCGAAATATTTTCCAAATTATCTTTCAGGTGCTCAGCCACAACAGCTGCTGAGCCAGGGGTCCTATAGAGACATCCAATTACCATGTCTGAGCCTGCTTTAACCGTGACCTTCACCCAAATTATTTCACATTTCGGATCTCGGATATGCATTGACTGACAACAAACCAAATATAAAAATTTTGTTAGAAAAACCATCTTATCTTACATCATATTAAAATGAAAGTATTCGATGAAAATTCTTTTTCGTCATAAAGTTTAGTTCGCCTTAACGTTGCTGGTGGTGGAGCAACAGGGAGGGAAGGGGGGAGCATTATTAGCTAATGTCTGACTGCACTATGGGATAATGATCTAAGAAAGGTTGGGTAACATTGGTCTAACCTCTAACGAACACAATTCTTCTAACGAATCTCACTGGGTGGTCAGTTTCGCTGTACTGTATTTTTATTAATCCTTCAAGGTATTGAAAAAAAATTGTGAAATATGCTTAGCAAAAAATTGCAGAAAGGCATTTTTTACAGATGAGAGGAGGAGGGTACATTTTTGACTGTTCTACCAGAGACGCAGGATCACTTTGTTACGGTTACGCTAACCTGCTGCAGTCCACATCATTGTACGGCCGTTGTTCGTCTTGTCAGCTTCGAGCGCTCCAAATTCATGTCCTCTGCTGTACAGTGTCGCTTGAGCGTGACGGTCAGTGTGAGGTGCTGTAATGTTTTTCGTGTCGACCTCATCTAGAGCCAGCACGACGATACTAGGAAGGCGAGCTCGTCATGCTTGCGCACCTTAGTTTGGGCGAGCGACAGCCATAGACACAGGTATTTGTGCAAGTTTGTGTCAGTAGGATCTTTCAGTCGCCATTTAAGGTGCTGGCAACGGCTCCATTTCAACGACGCGGTAAACGTATCTTTGCAATACACAGTAACCCAAAGACCACCCTGAGTGGTTGTGAATTACTAACAATTTAATCACTTCTGCTAATCGAAATGACGCGGTCTACAACACATCAGATAGACAATTAAGACCTTCGGCCTATTCCATGAATGTGGGACGGATGTGCTCTCTATTGATACTCCAAAGGTAGTACTAATACAGCGTAGCTACATTATTCGCTGAAGATATAGCCTGGTATGACTTAACTGGGAATTGAGTTAATTTTATGTAGTGATAGGCGGGCAGAAGAAAATTAGGTGGGGAACTGCCCTCATTCGAATTAATGGTGAGGCCAGTGTTTTTAAAAAATTGTGCTAATTATGGACTGTGACATAAACTTAAGGCTGTAGGTAACAGTGTGTTGCACAGTGGCCTGTGACCAGCCAGCCACAGTTATCTGCTGTATCATTTTAACTCTTTACACTGTTTTTTTTTTCCTTTTTTACTCAAGTCTTACATCTGATAACGTGACTTTCGTTGTTTTGTGTGTGTGTGTGTGTGTGTGTGTGTGTGCGCGCGTGCGCGTGTGTGTGTGTGTGTGTGTGTGTGTGTGTGTGTGTGTGTGTTCGCGAGTGCGGGTACGTTTTTAGGCCATTACATATGTTCTCCTTTTGCAGTACACGACTTAATAATTTTGCGATCTCGTCTCACAAAATTACAGTATAGATGCTAAAGACATTTCTGTCGTGTGTCCACATTGACATATCACCACCACCACCACCACTTCACTGCGAAATGCACAGCTTAAACAGTGAGAAATGTTGCCTTTCTCGTTTTTCGCAACGTAGCACCAATTAGCAATATATCTGGTTAGCTAGATCGTTGCGAATTTCATGGCAATATATATATTTTGTAAATTAGGCTCTGCGCGAGTAACTTGTGCCGTATACTTGCTATATATACCTGTTACCACAAAGGACATACTGATGTGACAAAATTTACAGACGTAAATGGCACATTAGCTGGTGTCCCAGGAAGAGTAAAGCAGAAGCATGTAGGTAAATTAATCATGCTGTTAATTACTATGTAAACTTGTATGGTTATATAAGTTCTGGTACTGAAGACAAAATGTGCTAGTTACTTCTACACTTGATCCAGATTGGTGTTAAATTACTTCGTTTTCATGGGTTGTGGATATTTTGACCAGAGATAGAGCATACATGTTGCCCGTGACGACTTTTAATTTGTTTTACTTATTTGTCTGAAATGATTGTGTTGAATTACTGGCTTCGTCACTCTAGAATGTGTAGCATTATCCGTACGAAACGTGAAGCTCTTTGGGATGTCCTCCATCATTACTCCTTCCTGAACCAACAGCGAAAAACTAATTGCGTGTTTTCGATAACTGTACAATTCGCTAGCAGTTCTCCAACTGTGTGCATGTCATCGATGACATAATACCGTAATGCAGTTTTCCGCAAATATTGAATTACATGTTGTGTCCAGAGGCGTTATTTCTCCTGGATCCAAATATTATACAGGTATATGTAGCCCGATCATAGGGTGCAACAATTTCAAGTGAAACTCTTTTTAGCTATTATCTGTCTCGAGCACGCAGGATAATCAAAAGTACATTAGATATTCTGGAAATAAAATGGCGAATCTGCTGTCGTATCATTACGGTTGAAATGGATACAGAAAGTTAATGATTATGTTTAGTGTGGCTCTAAGTAACTATTAGTCTTCCATCACTGGGAATACTCATTTAGTACGTTATATTGTTCTACAGGACAGGCAATTCTACGTAGTACTTGATATGACAGGATGATGACGTCATTGATGTAAGACATTATGATAAAAGAAATTGAAGCCGAGAATCAGACGTCTGACTGCAAAGACTTCTTCAGCAGCGGTGCTGAAAGACTATTGGCAAGCTGATGCAGGCAGAAAGCGTACTAAAGGTTGCAAATAAACAAAAGATCTTCATGCAAACTGAAAACATTACATCTTCTGACATAGGATAAAACAAGTTCCGATTGAACCTCAGCAGATGACATAAAATATGATAAATATTAACCACTGCATGCTGCTGTGTTTTTCTTTGACTAGACGTTAAATGTCGTTAAAAAATAAAACGTCCATTGAAAAAAATTATAATTACGTCAATATAAAAATGTTTCAAGCATTAATCATACAGCAAACGCGTGCCCCTTTGCCTGCTATCGCTTGTAAAAAAACTTTGATGTACTGTCTAGATCCATTTATGAAATACGCCCCGTGTTAGGACCTCGTGATCCACTATCTGCATAGGTAGAATTAGCGCACTC
Source organism: Schistocerca serialis cubense (assembly GCF_023864345.2). Classification (NCBI taxonomy): domain Eukaryota; kingdom Metazoa; phylum Arthropoda; class Insecta; order Orthoptera; family Acrididae; genus Schistocerca; species Schistocerca serialis. The sequence goes on from NC_064642.1 coordinate 459,481,288, forward strand.
CACGCGACGCTCCTGTCGACGTACAAGACAATGTTTTTACACTGGACCGTTCTGTTCTTAACTTAAAATACCATTTAGATATATTAGCTACATTTCATACGCAGTAATATATGAACTAAAATAAACAAAATGCAGAGTCTAGACAATGCGTTTTTACCGCTGCAGACTCGTAAAATTTCGTGCAGTGGGTTACTTAATTTCGATGCATCATAGTATGATGAACAATGATAAGAAATCCAGTCCATTATCGAGCAAGAATATGAGGCTGTAAGATGGAGAGAAATTAATTTATTTGCTCAATAGTTTTCTCAAGATGTACGAAAAGTGTTTCATTGCGGTTCGCACACCGGTTCCAGTGCTTGTAGAAGCGTATATTACAATCACGCAGGAAATGAAGAAAATTCGTGACCCTCTGAATGTGTGCTTTAGCTTGGAGCTGGAGAAGCGTTTATTATAGACATAGAGGCCATCTGCTCATGAAGCTGCTCAAGAGAATCGGACCTGAGTGATATGAGTGGTTGCCGGCTGGGTGACAACGCAACTTCGCATGCATGAAGGGACAGGAAATGCAGTTATCGCTTGTGTTAAAGGTCAGAAGGTACTGATTGCTTTTAGGCTCAATCATTTTTTTCTGTTATGCGCGGTATGTCAAGAAGGCATAGAAGCTCAGAAGAAGAAACTGATATTGTTTTGTTATTACAGACTGGTAGGTAGTAAAGCAGGCACAGGGGGTGCTGGAGTGGAAACAATGAGTCCAGTAGTGCATACACATTTTAATTTTTAACTTATTCCAAAAGGCATAAAATAAGCTTTATCAGTATTAGCATATTGACCAACTTCCAACATGATGAACTTTCTACAGTAAAATTAGCATTAAATAAAGCGGCAAGGCATCAATCAACCTTACAATACTGCACTCTTAAAAAAAAATCTTCCTTTCCTTAAAAAAAAAATACCAGAAACAAAAAACACTCAACAGACCACAGGGTCGTTGTTTTGAATGGCCAGTTACAACAGCACAAGCCGCTTAGCCAACTTGGTCGCACAACCGAACACTGCGTCCTAGGCAGAGCACTTAGACTACCAAAAGTTAGATCTCAAACGTAAGAAAACACTCAACACGCAGAAGATGGTTACGAAACTAAGCCTTGCTACGTCTACCAGTGGGCAATTTACAAGCATGGGCACTGTCGTCAACAAAGGTACTAGTGGTTAAATTATCTACACAATCATAGCTAGCGTTCGTATGCCAATCTATTTTTCAAGACGAACAGAGAAGCATGAACCTTAAACGTGCCTCCGAATACAAATTTCGCACACGTAATTTTGAGGTACGGTTTTCTCATATCGGTGCCTTTAAATCACTAGAATTATTAATCTAGCAAAGAGTTTTGAACTCTGATTCGCCTAACACGTTAACTGGGATAGTCCCATAATAACTAGCAAAAACTTTTTTTCAGCTCTCAGCAGAGTCTCACAGAAAGAAAAGCGTGCCTTTAGCACAACAAGAAAGCCCAGTCAATTTCCTTTCTATATTCTTAACGCTACGTTCAGGACGGCCCGGCAGAGTCAGAACCAAACAAGGTGCTCGCGTGAGGCACTATTAACGCTGCACACAATGGCGTCAACACCATGTCTGCGTAGAGCACGAGCCCACTGGACAGTCCTATGTGGAGCAGCGAATGTGACTTATAGTTTAATATCAATTCGAACAAGGCTGCAACGCCGCCCCGGGCCGTAATTTTATTTTAACGTCGATAGTTGACACATCGGATATTATCGATAATATCTTTAAATTGCTATTGATGTATCGATTAACTATCGATTGCTATGCGCAGGTATTTCAAATGAAAAATATCTTTCTAAGAATTTCCATTGCTTAAAATACCGGTACAACAATACAAAATATGCAAATTTTGTTTTATAAAAAGTAAGGTATTTAAATTCTTGTACTTTAGTCAGTTATTTAAAATACAACATTAAAAGATACACTTGAGGTTTTTAAATTCTGTCGGCCGGAGTGGCCGAGCGGTTCTAGGGGCTGCAGTCTGGAACCGCGCGACAGCTACGGTCGCAGGTTCGAATCCTGCCTCGGGCATGGATGTGTGTGATGTCCTTAGGTTAGTTAGGTTTAAGTAGTTCCAAGTTCCAGGGGACTGATGACCTCAGATGTTAAGTCCAATAGTGCTCAGAGCCATTTGAACCATTTTTTTTAAATTCTTTTCTTTATACTGTTGTGTTTTTAAGTAATTATTTCTACTGACATGGAGAAAACCATCTCTTCAGGAACTGATGTCGTTGGACATCCCAAAAATTTAACGGCCGTGACACGAAACATCGTATTAGATTTCGCACAATATTCTAATGCACAAGCATGCTTGTCTATTATAGGTTTTTCAAAATATTGATGTAGGTCAGTTATGGAGCTACTGACCGGTGTAACGACATTGACGTTACGCTGTTGTTAATTGGACAAAACATCAGATCATCCGATTTCAAACTGTTAGACGTATCAGTAAACGTATTAACGCAGGTATTATTCTTGTAGTTGATGCGATGATAGCAGTATACTCTTTCTGAAGTAGTTGTGCAGCGTTCTCTGCCTTTTGAAATGTTCTGAAACAGTTTTTTTAAACCTGGTAGTAGTAGTAGTAGTAGTAGTAGCAGTAGTAGCTTTATTCATCCGTAGATCTCTTTTTACAAGTATATAGGACATGATCAATTTAAAATAACCTAATTCGTATACACATATATTTACAGACTTCTAGTTAGAGTTGGGCTCAGAAAGAGGAAGAGGTGTTAGTGTTGTGCTATGCTTAGCTTGGGGTGGGGGGGTGGGGGGTGGGTAAGTATTTCTAGAAAGGAAAAAAGGAAAAGAACGTAAAGTGAAGGTGTTATGTGGAATATTGGATATTTTATAATCATTATTATTATTATTTATCTGTGTAACATTTTTTACCAAACCCCTACTCTGTTTTAGCTAAGTGTTATTCAATGTATAAAATGTATTGCATAACAGCTACCTTTTTGAATACGTGTATTTTTGCAATTTCTTTAATCTCTCTTGGTAATTTATTGTACAGTTTTATTCCTTGGTAGAAAATGCTGTTTTGAGTTTTATGCTTACTTTTTCTTGGTAAATGTAAGTTGAGTCTATATTTTGTTGTATGGTCATGAACAGAGCTGTTCGTGCAGTAATTAACGATGTTATTTTTGATGTGTACAACTGACTGGTAAATGTATTCACATGGAGCAGTTAAAATCCCCAGTGTCCTGAACAGATCTTTACAATGAGCTCGACTAGTATTTTTGGTTATTATTCTTGTGGCTCTTTCCTGGAGTTTGGAAATTGTGTTCATATGCTATCTAATGTCACAAGCATATTAAGTTAGTGTTAAATGGTTTCACTCTTTCATTGACTGATTTAATCAGGGATATAAAACACTTCGGCCTTCATTAGCAGTTAAGGTGCTTTACAAGTTTGAAAACTTTGCAGCAATACCTTGTGTAAGAGGTGTAATTAAGGAAGCAGTGATGGATGACTCCCCTGAGATTGTTGTTGTTGCTACATCAAAAGGTTCAAGAAGATCTATTATCTTTTGTAAAGCTAAGTAATTTTTCTGCTGCGAGGGTAGGCAGTGCTTTTGAACTTACATTGATCGCAATCAAAAGCTCAATTCGTACTTCTAAAATTATTTTGAGCGTGTGGAACGAGCTGTTCCATCAACACGGCACCTCTTGTATCAGACTCAGTTCTTTTTTGTTTGTGCTCTTTTTTGATCATTGCGCAGTTTGTCGCTGGCTAGTGTACAGTTATGAAAGAAGGTCACAATAGCCTTTGTTTTCAATAAAATTTTGGAAAATATTTGTGCTTTGAAACAATCTTGTACTGTTAAGTTGATGCAGTGGGCAAAACAGGGTGAATGTCGAATCTTTAAGATTTAGGCAACTTTTTCGTAACTGCAAGGCGTTGTCTGTAACCATTTCCACTGTCACGGATATTGTATTCTAGTAAGATTTGATTGATGGCCTGAAGAAAAGTGTAATTTTAAAGTAACCTGTCAGTATGTCCGAAATCTTGCATAATATTGTCAAAAATTTCTTTTTTCCAGCGTCTTGTAATCTGAAAAATTACTTTCACATAAAAGAAACAATTCTCATACAAATTGGGCCAATATGTTACTTGCCGATGTTACGTTGCGCTTCAGCACGGGGAAAGGAGGAAAAGGAAGGAGAAGGAGGGTCACCATAAGGAATAGGGATGCGGGAGGAGAAGTATTCACTGGTGTGCCACGCAGTGCGCTACCCTAGGTGTGCATGCCTGCTGATGAACTGCAGTAGATACGGTATAAGCTGCACATGGGAATAACAAGATTGCATTGAAGAGATCAAGGGTGGCTTCTTCACTCATTGTTTTTCCTCAGTTGAGTTGAGACTCAGTACAAGACAAAAAGGCCATCTCTCTACTGCAGGGCTACAGCTCCTACATCGCTGAGATCGGCAGCACTTGAGATCTTAGTGCAGGCGACATAAAATGTGTAGGATGTAGAAGTTTTCTTGGGTTTTACGCCTTTCGTCAGGGGACGCGCACGGAGCGGTATAAAGAGCACAATACGGTATTAATGAAGGATAAGGAAAGGTGCGGCGAGAGACAGCAGTGCTGGCACCTTCACCTATCATACCGATATATTCCTAAATCATACCCGCGCCGCTCAAAGTTTGCACTTGACAGAACCTGATTGATAGCGTTTCGTCAGCTTCACTGTAGTGGCGATACAACAGCGTCAATTCCACAAAAGCTGTGAGTTTTCTATTGACACTAGAAAGTTCCGATTCGGTTAGTAAGGCTTATGTTTACAACTTCCTGTGGTTAGTCTTTTTGGCATATGCATTAATACTGACGCTTATCGATAAACACTGAAAATTTTAATCCTGTTCAGATTCGCTAACACAATGGAAACACTTCCGCATAAATCGCTACAAAAGTAAGTTGTTTACATACTCTGAAGGCAGCAACACAGTAGTTGTGACGCCACTGCCAGCTGATTTTGCTGTGCTGTATTATTTTTGGTTCAGACAGTGTTGAGGTTCGCGTTAGTTTCTCACTTGCTGGTCTGCTAGCGCACAAACTCTTAAGTGAAAACTTTGGTCGCGGAAGTAACAATGTTTAGAGGAAGCACATTATAGAGACATCTATGGTGTTGCTTATTTGTAGTAATGAATAAGAAAATATATTAACACTGTTGTAATGCAATTATTCAATGATTTGTTACGGTTGGCAGTGTGCGTAAACAGAACACAAATGACACGATGGGTTCAGATTTCTATCGACAAGAGCGGCGAGGGGGGAGCGGGGTCGGTGAGTGGCGGGGTGGGGGGGGGGGGGGGGGGGGAGGGGGAGGGGAGGGTGCTTGAGAAACTGTCAAGAAATACCTTAAAAGTTACGCCGACTTTACTACCGACACATACCGATCACAAGAATGCAACGAAACGCAGCGTGGCATTGACGAGTTAAAGAAAGAAAGATTTAAAAAAAAAAAAAACGTCAGTTTACATGTGTATAGTGTCTGCGTTGTGATGACCAGCAGTTTTTGTCACTTTTAAATGGGAAAAAACTAATTTTTCGTCTATAATAAAGTGGCAAGTCAATGGCAGTATGCCTTCATTCGCGTTGTTTTCCCCCATGTCCGTTGTAACACCAAAAAAATTAAATTTTCTACTGGCTTTCTCTAATTTATTTTTCTCTCTCCCTGTAGTTTTGAGATAAGTAAACATTTAAGTGTGGTTTTATCGGGCAACTCCTATCTGCTGTCTAAGGGATAAAACAATTTTTTCAAATCTTGGTGGTCGGAAGTTCTGTACAGCAGCATATCGATAGCAATCATTTGTGCACAAAGATAATCAAGTTCTTTTTCTACTTTTGAACTGGCATCGTACAATTGACTTGTTTCCCGAAACATTTTTGTACTTCCTCCTTTCATCAATCAATTGAAATATTTCTTCTGTTACACATGGTTTCTTCGCAGTTACCTTCTTTGTACCTGTTTTCCTTCCCAACTCCGGTGATAACCCTTTTCACAGATGTCCATTCCTCTTCAACTGTACTGCCTACTGAGCTATTCCTTACTGCCGTATCTATAGCCTTAGAGAACTTCAACCGTATCTCCTCACTCCTTAGTACTTCCGTATCCCACTTCTTTGCGTGTTGATTCTTCCTGACTGTTAAACTTCAGCCTACTATATTGTGATCTGAGTCTACATCTGCTCACGGGTACGCCTTACAATCCAGTATCTGATTTCGGAAGCTCTGTCTGACCATGATGTATGTAACGTAATTGAAATCTTCCCATATCATCTGGCTTTTTTCAAGTATACCTACTCCTCTTGTGACTCTTGAACGGCGTATTCGCTATTACTAGCTGAAGCTTGTTACCGAATTCAGTCATTCTCCTCTCTCATTCCTTGTCCCAAGCCCATACTCTCCTGTAATCTTTTCTTCTACTCCTTCCCCTACAACTGCGTTCCAGTCCCCCATGACAATTAGATTTTCATCCTCCTTTACATACTGCATTACCCTTTCAGTTTCCTCATACACTTTCTCTATCTGTTCATCTTCAGCTTGCGACGTCGGCATGTATACCTGAACTATCGTTGTCGGTGTTGGTCTGCTGTCGATTCTGATTAGAACAACCCGGTCACTGAACTGTTCACAGTAACACACCCTCTGCCCTACCTTCCTATTCATAACGAATCCTACACCTGTTATACCATTTTTTGCTGCTGTTGATATTAAGGGTACTCATCTGACCAGAAATCCTTGTCTTCTTTCCACTTCACTTCACCGACCCATAGTAGATCTAGATTGCGCTTTTGCATTTCTCTTTTCAGATTTTCTAGTTTCCCTACCACTTTCACGCTTCTGACATTCCACGCCCCGATTCGTAGAACGTTATCCTTTCGTTGATTAATCAATCATTTCTTATGGTAACCTCCCCCTTGGCAGTCCCCTCCTGGAGATTCGAATAGAGGACCATTGCGGAGTCCTTTGCCAATGGAGAGATCATCATGACACTTCTTCAGTTACAGGCCACATGTTCTGTTGATGCACGTTACGTGTGTTTAATGCAGTGGTTTCCATTCACTTCTGCATCCTCATGCCGTTGATCATTGCTGATTCTTCCGCCTTTAGGGGCAGTTTCCCACCCCTAGGACAAGAGAGTGCCCTGAACCTCTTTCAGCTCATCCGCCCTCCTCGACAAGGCCGTTGGCAGAATGAGGGGCATTTATTACGCCGGCAGTCTTCGCCCGCCAATGCTGATTATTAATCAAAATTTAAGCAGCGACGGGATTCGAACCCAAGACCGAAGACGTTTTGATTAGGACTCAGACGCAACCCCTACATCACAGGTGTCGACTCTATTAACTATGGTGCCTTATGTAATGCCGGTACTGACGCCTACAAGCCAGTTCTCATCGTGCTGCGTTGTACTCCACTAATCGGTGGTTCTACTCTGCGGAGGACCTGCAGCTCGATGTTGAATTTGCTGCGCTCTGGACAGAATACGAATGCTATACTGGAACTTGGACTCAGACGTCACTAGGCTTAGTATGTCAACGCAGTTATTTCCGCCGGAATTCTGCATTTCACTTGCGCTTCCTGCACATCGGTGTAACCACCATCAATTTATATAATTTTCCGTAAAGTGTTCATCTACAACTTGGCGCTTGGTAAAAAAATTATTTGTATCAGTGTTACGTCAGTAAACCGTAGAACGGTGATGTATTTATTGTGTTATTCCTAGTTATCACACTACCCAAGCAGACTCACGACCCGTCCTCACAGCTATACTTTTTTTGTTAGCATTTAAAATAGATTCAACACAGTTCATATTTACACTGCACACGAAAGCCGAGTCCCGCACAGTCAACAACCAACTAAATGCAAAGTGCCGTTTGTCGAAATGATTAAACGAAGGTAGTTATGTCTGCCAACATGATCACTTGAAAAGAATATAAATGCGGGCCTGAGATCCATAAGCTCTTAAAGCACACCGCCGTCGATCCCACATTTAAGTGAATATCAGAGAAACCAGTGATACAGCTTTTCGTGCATTTTCGTATATGCAATTTGGGCCTACAGCACGGATAAACCTGACCAACAGATTTCAGTAGCATGAATAAATGCTACAGTCTCACAATCAGCGATGATATGCTTTAGGGCATTATGATTCTCAGTGCCTCAAATGCATTACTGTATGAAAAAATTCTTAATTTAATACACTACAACTCACTCAGAAACCCACAAAATAGGTTTGTCAGTACAACGTTAACATATACTGACGCCTTATCTAATTTTACTATAGTACACTATGTAATAAAAAGTATCCAGACACCGCCCCCCTTCCCCCCCCCCCCCCTCAAAAAAAGGTTTTTCATATTAGGTTCATTGTGCTGCCACTTACTGCCAGGTACTCCATATCAGTAGTCATTAGACATCGTGAGAGAGCAGAATGGGGCGCTCCGCGGAACTCGCTCACGGACTTCGGACGTGGTCGGCTGATAGGGTGTCACTTGTCGTACGTCTGTACTCGAGACTTCCACACTCCTAAACCTTCCTAGATCCCCTGTTTCCGATGTGATAATGAAGTGGAAACGTGAAGGGACACGTGCAGCACACAAGCATACAGGCCGACCTCGTCTGCTGACTGACACGAGACATCCAACAGTCGAAGACGGTCGTAATGTGTAATAGGCAGCCACCTATCCAGACCATCACACAGGAATTCCAAACTGCATCAGGATCCATTGGAAGTACTATGACAGTTTGGCGGGAGGTGAGAAAACTTGAATTTCATGGCCGAGCGGCTGCTCATAAGCCACACATCACGCCGGTAAATGTCAAACGACGCGTCTCTTGGTATAACGAGCGTAAACATTGGACTATTGAACAGTAATAACGTTATGTGGAGTGACGAAACACGGTACACGCCGCGATCCGATGGCAGGGTGTGGGTATGGCGAATCCCCGGTGAACCTCATCTGCCAGCGTGTGTAGTGCCAACAGTAAAATTCGGAGGCGGTGGTGTTAGGTGTGGTCGTGTTTTTTATGGAGGGGGCTTACACCCCTTGTTGCTTTGCGTCGCACTGACACAGCACAGGCCTACATTGAAGTTTGAAACACCTTCTTGCTTCCCACTGTAGAACAGCAATTCGGGGATGGCGATTACATGTTTCAACACGATCGAGCACCTGTTCATAGCGCACGGCCTGTGCGGAGCGGTTACACGACAACAACATCCCTGTAATGGACCGGCCTCCACAGTCCTCACATTAATCCTATAAACACCTTTGGGATGTTTTGGAACACCAACTTCGTGCCAGGCCTCACCGACCGATATCCATACCTCTCCTCAGTGCAGCACTCCGTGAAGAATGGGCTGCGATTCCCCAAGAAACCTTCCAGCACCTGATTGAACGTATGCCTGTGAGAGTGGAAGCTGTCATTAAGGCTAAGGGTGGGCCAACACCATATTGAATTGCAGCATTACCGATGGAGGGCGCCACGAACTTGTAAGTCATTTTCAGCCAAGTGTCCAGATACTTTTGAACACACAGTGTATACAGTGAGCGAATTAGAATATCTGAGGAGTGTGATATCATCTAGCAGAATTTATACCGAGCGTACGGGGATAAAAGTCTGCCACTGTATGTTACTAAATTGCTGTAAGCACAATAGCACTTAACATCTGAGGTCATCAGTCCCTTAGACCTGAAACTACTTAAACCTAACTAACCTACGGACATCACACACATCCATGCCCGAGACAGGATTCGAACCTGCGACCGTAGCAGTAGCGTGGTTCCAGACTGAAGCGCCTAGAACCGCCGGCCGCAGCGGCCGTCTGTATGTTAGTACTTGGTGGCACTGACGTAAACATCGTGAACCGTATTTGTTGTTTACCAAATCCGTGTGTATTTGGCCTATAAAGCAATTACGTCACGCGAGTTGTGTATGTGCAAAAGCTCCTTAAAAAGTGCACAATTTATGGTGTAATCACGACCCTGATGCCAAGCTTCACGGAGTCTAAAGAAGGAGTAGCTCGGTGGATTTCAGTGGCATATCTTTCAGATTTCAGCATCTATGTTACCTTTAACACCATTCAATGGAAAATAATCAGTAACTCTGCAAGCCGTCGAATGTTAGTTTTCACGTGCTCTTATGCTCTTACACAGCAGCAGCCGCCCCTGCAGGTATCTCAACGACCACATGGTGCTACATTTCACGCGTGACACGATGTTGTCGTGGTGGTACAGCTTGTGAAACAAATGTATGAACATCTTCCTCAGATAGTCCGCCCACTACACATATACTTTGTACTATAAACCACGCATATGTTACTGTAAAAGTGAGGCATATACATCACATATGCTTAACTACCTCATGGAAATGCCTTCTCCAGACTACAGGCAGTTACCGCAGTGGAGTAATGGACGAATAAGTTCTTCATTATCCATTTCGCACCAGAAAAACGAACTGATTAACAGCACAACACAACAGTAATTATCCAGTAGGTACTACATAGCTGTAGTGTCTACACAGTATTATTATTATTATTAGTAGTAGTAGTATTATTATTTGTGGTAGTGATCATATACTAAGCGTTGGCAGACTGAAGTCTGCCGATTTTTGTCAGTTCAGAAGGAAGGACTCCATCGACCAAATGATTTACGAACAGTAAGTATAGCACACACATTCTGACGTGATTATTTTAAATTGATGTGCAGGTGTGAGTGAAGCATGTGACGCTAGGAAGACGAGTAGTGGAAGAGGAAGCATTTTTTGTAACAAGTGTCGACCCTCGATGTGGATAATTAGCGTCCTCTTCGGAGAAGGAATTGCAGGTAGTACTTGCGATGCACTGAGAATCGCTTCATCATTCTATAAAAATAGTTTTCCTTCACAGGCCCCACAATTGTTCATTATATCAAATCATGTATCAACAGTAACTGTTATATGCTGAGAAACAAGGCATATTATGTTTACTCTCGCTGATAAGTAAAGAACAAGAATTGAATGGCGTATATGTTGTTCTCGTTTAATAATAACGCGCAATTTTTTGCAACTAGAAACGCACTCTTACTCCACGGTCGGGAAATACTGCACATTTCCATTGCTTTTTTTACTAAGTGCGAAATTCATTTTAAATTGTAAATATGACTTCCGAACTCTGTTATGTAACAGGCCAAATTCAGGTGAAATGGCTCTAAGCACTATTTGAGGTCATCAGTCCCCTAGACTTAGAACTTCTTAAGCCTAACTACCTAAGGACACCACACACATCCACGCCGAGGCAGGATTCGAACCTGCGACCCAAATTCAGATGAACTGCAGTTAGAATATAACTGCAATACGTGAAGTTTCCTTCAACGTATCGCTAATTAAACCTTAAGTGCGCAATCGTGCGCCACTTTACCTAAGTTTTGTTTTTACTTTCAACTCTTTTAGAAAATATGTAGCATTAATAATTTGCTTTCTGCAATGATGCATTTAATTTGTGGCGCACCGTATTTTTATCAGTGTTTGTTCAAGTAATAATTTAATAATGCTTCATTTTTATTAAGACTAGCTCCAAATTATAAAATTTGCGGAATCTGCGTTGAAAAATTTTCAGAAATGTTCTACGCATGTGGGGTAGGCCCAGCTTTGGGAAATTCTGCTAGGGTCGTGGATCATGGCAATGGATATTCCCACTCGAGAATGGCAATAGCATCACATGGATGATTCCTTTCTGTGGGCGTCCCCAGTCTCTGAGGCTGGTTCACTGTTTTTAATAATTCGGAAATAATCATGGAGAAAGTAAACTGCTCTGTGTTTTCAAAAACGTAATATTACGTGGGCTACATATGATGTGGAGATTCTGGAAAAAATCGTTCATAAACGACAACTATAAAGTTATGAAGATGTAATGTTTTGCTCTGTTTCTCGCAGACAGTTCAAACAGAACCCCAGTAATGGGAACGACGCGAGTTTAGAGACTTTTCCCGACATCTACCGATCACAGCCGGGATGCCAGGGCATTTACTGTTTTATACTAGTGCTAGCATGAATTTACGTGCTTCACACCCTCTGCCTACTGAAACTGACCTGAAGCAAGAGATTTACTGTTACTTTAATATTCTAGTGATTCTCGAGCGAAGTCATTTCACAACATTATTTGCAGCTGGTGAGCATGAAGCCCCTTTTACTCGATCGACTTACTTGTCCCAACTGCCTACTCGAGACAAGCGAGTATACTGCAACGCCGCTGGCGCTGTATTCCTATACTAAGTCTCCAAAATTGCTTGTGAGAGCTGTTCGCTGTGCAGTTTGGTATATTGACAGTGAGGTTATGAGGGTTTATCCTTATTACCAAAACATCGAAATTTAGGAATAACATGTAGGAACAAGCAATGAAAATAGTTTATAAATGATCAAAGCAGAATTCATAGTGTAGGTTCCTGTCAAAGGCCTTTGGTGTATTCTTTACACTTCTGAGAAGTGAAAGACTAGGAAAAATGTCATCCAAACATTTCAGAACATATACATTTGAAATAATTATCATTAAACACGTCTATCTATTTAGTTCTTATTTACGCAGAGTCTGGGCTTTTTCTCTGTAAAGCGTAATAGCTTTCTTTCCTTCAAAAACTTCGTCTCTCTTGTAGGAGAATATTACAAAAAAAAAAAAAAAAAAACCAGAATCTTGTGTAACTTTTCGTTGTCACCGAAACAAAACAAACAACACAATAAAGATTAAGAAGATACAAAAACACAAAATCGATTACCGTAATAGGTGTCTGCCCGGGCAGAATAGGTTAACTTCCGGTGTTAGCAGACGCCACTGTTGATAACCTTCGTTTCTGCGCATGCGCAGCGTGCAGCATACTCGGAAATTTAGAAGTCCAAATTTGGCACAATCTATGGATCATTGACGTCATAGATACTCTCGCGTCGTAGTAGATTGCTGACTTGCACCGGCCCGATAGTCGCTCGCGTAAAACGGGCTTAAGGGAAATAATATACAGAAATAAGATGCACTAGTGGTCACACAACCAGAGCAGGGTGTGGATGAGACTCTCCTCAGAGAAGAATACAGATATATTGACATCTTGCATCGTAAAAGTAGAATACATCTAGAGATTGTGTGTTATTCTGCACAACCATAGGTGAGCAGTAGTTTTAGCAAGAAACTGAAGCAAATGAATCAGGTTACTGTTCTCTAGATATGTTTTTCATGGTTTCAGAGCTGAAAATTTACCTTTGAATGGGTTACTTTTTTCTGCAAGTCAACCTATGAAATCCCTATTAATTTCATGAAAACATAAGAATAGCCTATCTTGTTGCTAACGATGCCACATTAATAATTCTTCGTACTCGCCAGACTTGTACGTTTATAATTTGAATCTGTGTATAATTCTATGTCTAAAGTGGGGTAATTTGGAACAACTATAAATAATTTATATCGATTCAAAAAACGGTTGAGGCCAGCACTGATGATCACTTTTGCGTTGATGACTATAGTACAGTAATAATCTACAACTAAGTTTAAACATCACAGAGGAAAAACATGTCAGAAAATATAATTCTTCAGATTTTAACATTCTAAAAATGAAAGATTTTATTGCAAGGTCCCTAAACTGACTGCGAGAAACAAAGAAAGTATTATATTTTCATAATTTTATAAAATCATAGTGCACATAGCCTGTGAAATACTGAGTATTCTGTATACACAAAACAGTTTACTTTCTCCATGATTATTTCTGAATTATTAAATGTAATGAACTCGCCTTCGTGGCTCAGGAGGCCCACAGATGGAGGTATCCATGATAATGCCATTGCCACACGAGTGGCAATATCCACTGCCGTGATCCACTCCCCTGACACAGCTGCTGAAAGCTGTTTCTCCCTCACATGTATAAAACTAGATTCCTTTTTCATTTTGTAAATTTTATAATTTCGTGACTACGTTTAAGAAAGATGAAGCATTGTTAAAATATTACTTGAACGAACTGAACTGATGAAAATGTTGTATGCAACAAATCAGATGCATCATTAGAGTCAGTAAATTAAAAATGCTACATATTTTCTAAAAGAGTTGCAAGTAAAACAAAAAAAAAAAAATATTTCCTTGTTCACAGCAGCTGCTGCAAATTGGACTATCGATGCCTTAGTGTGTGTCAGTTTCATTCGCCGTAGAGTAACAACAAAATGCTGAATACGATGGTTCCCAAACTTTCTGAGCGCAAGGAAATATTAACTAGAGCCTCCGCCCCCCCCCCCCCCTTCCCCAATAATCAACATCAGCAGCAAACTTATTACTAAGTATACTGAACCCGTTTCCGAGGCCGAAGACGTTCACAGAGTGGATGTATCCATTTTATACTACTGACATTCCAGTGGCAATATCCACTGCTTGGGATCAGCGCGGTTACGGACTTGGATCACGGAGCTAGGTGAACAAGATGTACTGCAATGACAGGCACCACATGAGCTACCGGAAAGACGCTGTGCTCAGATAAGGTCAGCAAATAAAATGGCCGTGGGGTTTTGTCTGCCGTAGGCTTTCATCTCACAGGCGGGAGGCAAACAGTGGGCGGGCATCGGCCGCCTAGGGGACAAAATTCCCCGGATGCTCCCCCATTACAGCGCCGGAACGCCAACTGTCTGCAGGGGGGAATACTGGTAAGCGGTGAGCGTGGGCCCGCCCCCGCCACGCCTACACTTAACTGCCACGTCTGCCGTGTCGGGAAGGGGAGGAGGGAAGCAAGCGTGTGCAAAGTAGCGGCCGCGGGTCTAAGTAGCCGCCGACAATCGGGCTCCCCTCCCCTGGAGGCCACACCCCCGCGGCGTCACGTCGGCGGCGGTCAGCGGCCGCGGTCTACACCCACGGGGCGGGCGGGACCACGCCCCACGGCCGGCGGGCCGCCAATTGACTGTAGGGACGGTCGGGAGGCGGTCGCGCTTCCACCAGGGCAGCAGCAACTGCCAGGAGGTAGCGGCCCGCCGGCGGCGGCGGCGGCGGCGGTGGCGACCTGCGCTCTGCGCACGCGCGCGGGCGGCGAGGCCACTGACTCACCGACCGCCGCCAGCCCAGCTGCCGCATTCGTATTCCTGGCGTCGCGTGATGCACACGGCAGCGTGTCCGCCATCTATACTTACTTGTTCATCTTAAGTATAAACCTGATGTAAATAATCACAAACGCGATTACTGGTCAGCAGCCGTAGCTCTCTTACACTGGTGTTGTTCCGCTCTTGGAAGTAGGTCCCACTTATGTATTAGATACCTTATTACTCTGTCACAGTGTTCGATTTGTGCTTTTACCAGGGGGGGGAGGGGGGGGGATGTCTTAGGGGGTTAGTATAGTCATATATGTTACTAGCCTGGACCGTGGCTTTACCCATGGTTAAACAGTTATTTATAAATAGATGTTAATGCCGAAACTCACTAATCACGCGTAAGCACTATCAGAAAAGCCATCCCTTGTTACATCTTTAAAAGTACATTATAGGCAAAGCTTATTTACAAAATCGTCTATATACAGGTATACGGGGGGGGGGGGGGGGGGAATTCAAAAAGTAAAGGCACATTTGTGAAAATCTCTACTTATTCTGATGATGGAAAACTGAAACATGCGTCATTTTTCTTCATAACCTCCCTGGACTTCAATGCAGTTTTCCCGACGTTTTAAGAGTTTTTTTACTTCATCAGAAAATACGTTTATCGGTGGCATCTGTAACCAATTTTAACCGTGCGACTGCTACGGTCGCAGGTTCGAATCCTGCCTCGGGCATGGATGTGTGTGATGTCCTTAGCAGTTAAGTCCCATAGTGCTCAGAGCCATTTGAACCATTTTTTTGTTACTTTCGATAATATTATGTCCGACTTTCGCTCACATTTGTTTTGGCAAAAGAAAGTGGAGCTGACACAATGTCACTTCGCTAGCATCACAATACAGCTAAAACTGCGACAGAATCATGAATCAGTGGTTTATGAAACGAGGAACAAATCAAGTCAAAAGCTTATAAGAAAGCGCATTTCGGTATAACAATAACCGTGTAACTATAACAATAACCGTGTAACTTCTTTATTTATCTTGTTGCAATCGCTCAGTAATTCTCATTTCACCGGCTATCGATGACTCTTAGAAAATTACATAATTTCATCGCAAAGGCTACAGTTCATGGCGTATCACGGTAGATGATGAAGCTCCGTGCGTTTGGCATATGGAAAAGCACTCTCCCCTTTGCGTGCTGTCATTGGCCAAAATCTCTCTCCGATATCTCGCACCGTTTATGAGATACGAGGCACGTCAATATTTCGTTAACGTGTGCGTGCACGAGCGGAAGTGAATGCGCTATGTACAATCCATTTTCTTGGTATTGGAGTTAGATATTGATCTCCTTGCACGTTCACAGAAAAATTCAATAAGTTAACTAAATTTGGCATGCAGCAATATATGGTGTAACATACCCCAAACGCAAAGTCGTAGCGACTCCTATTTTTCATTGGAAAGCATTCCAGTTTCATACTGTGCATTAATTATTTGCAAAACGTGACAATAACTAGGGCGATTAACGAAATAATAGGCACATCGTCATGAAGCTGACATACATATCTATAATTAATGTAAAACTAATTTTTTTACCGAATCGTTTCTTTAGAAAAGTGTGAGAAATATTGCGGACATGAGCGTGTCGTTCTGCCCGATTATCGCGTCAACCACCGGCCCGCAGAAAGTTCACATACACCCTCGAACGAGGCCCGTCGTAGGTATTCGCGCCCGTGTCTACTTGCTCAGAGGCCGGATCGCCGGTTCCGAGAACTGCCTGTTAGGGTTTGAAGGTAGTGTCTCTACTAAAGAACAGGAGGGGCCTGGAAGTATTCAATAATCCGTCGATAATATTACTGGCCCGCTGCAAAAATCCGCTTGTGCCTGGCCAGCTATTGTCAGTATGCCTATATCAGTAATAGGGAAATAAGGTACATCTTCCTGTCTATAAGGAAAATTTAGCGAGCTCTGAGAAGATAGACATCCTGTGCCTATCTGAGCATCACATAATTACAGCGTTAGATAAGTTACGTATAAAAGATTACACTCTATTGTCTTACTTACGCAGAACTAATATGGGAAAAGGAGGAGTTGTTGCATATGTTAAGGCAGTATACTCGTATAAGTTCAAAAACACTAAGGCACGTAGATTTTGTAGTGATCAACACACAGAAATGTGTGCTTGTGAATCAATACTAAAAGTTTTTCACTTTTAATTGTAACTCTATATAAATCCCAACTTGGCAATTTTTAACTTTCTGTGAGGAAATTAGATTTCTTACTATGCTATCTGACAGACAACACAAAAAGCTTATTGTCTCTGGTGATTTCAGTGTAGAAGTACTAAAGGTTGCCCACCAGAAAAATTATCTGAAAACCTAATTTGGATCCTGCAATTTAATCTCAGTAATTAACTTTCCAACTCTTGTGGATAAAATCAGTAGGACCCTAAATAATAATGTTTTCTTTGGTGAAGTGCAAACCGAGAAAATAACCGTATAACAAATGCTCTCTCCGATAATGATACGCAGTTAGTTAGGATACGTAAGAGTAAGATAGTGCCTTACAGTATTTATACTCCTCGGTGGAAATCAGTTAGAATAATTAATGACTCCAGAACAAATATTTTTAAGAACAGTTTATAAGAGATGAACTGGGATGGAATTTATAACGCCGGCCGGTGTGGCCGAGCGGTTCTAGGCGCTTCAGTCCGGAACCGCGCGACCGCTAAGTTCGCAGGTTCGAATCCTGCCTCGGGCATGCATGTGTGTGATGTCCTTTGTTTAGTTAGGTTTAAGTAGTTCTAAGTTCCAGAGGACTGATGATCTCGGAAGTTAAGTCCCATAGTGCTCAGACTCATTTGAACCATTTTTTTTTTTTTTTTGAATTTATAACGACACAAATGCTGACATAAAATATAATCTATTCCACTATTAATTCATCTCATTACTTGAAAATAACGTTGTGCATAAGCTAATCGTAAAGAACAATACAAGCCTTCTAAAAAAAATATGGATAACTAGAGGGATTTAAGTATATAGTGAAAGGAAAAGGGACGTGTAGACATCCTGCAGTAGTTGCTCGCTACAAAAACTGTTCAAAAATACTAAGAAAAGTTATCAAAAGATCAAAGCACGTCCACATTATGTCATAGATCAGTAAGTCTGACAACAGACTTAACACTTTATGCAATGATGTGAAACAGGAGATGGGAAACGTGGCCATAGAACAGGATATTGAATCAACTGGACTGACTATGAATGATGAGTCACAGGTAGTAAATGTGTTTAATAATCATATCTTAAATACAGAAAATTTAGGGTGACGGTTCAAGAGAAAAATTACAGCAGTATGTTGAAAATGCAACTCTCATAAAATTCAGTCATTTGAATGTGCCACTAATTTCTCTCTCTAAAATGAAGATAATTATGTGTTGTCTCAAAAATGAAAGCCCATCGGGATTTGATAGCTTTTACAACAGAGTACGAAAGATTTGTCCCATATAGTAAGCACTGTCTTATCTGAAATATGTAATGTCCCACTAACTCAAAGTATTTTTCCAGAAAGACTGAAATATGCCATTGTTAAACCCCTCTGTAAGAAAGATGATAGGAGAAATGACAATACATACCGACCTATTTCCCTTCTGGCATTATTTTCCAACGGCCTTTGAGAAGGCAATGGATTCTAGAATAGTAGCAACAATAATGTCCTGAGTGAATTCACTCACCAAATTTTACAAGCAGTAAATTACAAAAAAAGTGCCGTTTGTTATTGCCTGTGATCCATCTAAAGCATTCACTGTGTGAATCACAATATTCTCCTAGATAAACTGAGGTTTTATGTAACTGATTTTACAGGCAACCAATGGATAATGTTACATAAACCAATAGATAGCAGAAAATTGTACTTTGTTCTTCGACGAATGTAAGCAGCTGAAATTCTTCTGATTCGGAAGAAATCACGTATGGCTTTCTCCAAGATTTAATCTTAGTTCCGCCATTGTTCCACATATATGTAAACGATGTCCCGTCTAATATACAACCAGCAGAATTAATTCTTTTTGCGGATGAACGATTATTGTAATCAGTATAAGCATACATACAGCAGCAGAAGAAATTGCAAACAATTTTCCTACAAGTGTCATTGACTGGTTTTCAGCGAATGATCTCACTTTCTGTTGTTAAGGCACAACATATTCAGTTCTACACATCTACACCAATGATAAGAGTAACGTATAGTGAGAAAATAATAAATAGGGCGGTAACTTCTTAGGTGTCTATATTAATGAGAATTATGGAACTCTTAAAACAATTTAATTCAGCCGTATTTGCACTTCAAACCATTGCAAATCTTGGAGACAGATAAATAGGTAAGTTGAACTATTTTGCATAGTTTCATTCAACAGTGTCGAATGGAATAACATTATGGAGTAACTCATCTTTAAGAAACAAAGTCGTCATAGCTCAGAAACGTTTTGTAAGAATAATATGTGATATTCACCTACGTTTATCTTGTATACATCTATTTAAGGAGCTGAGAATTTTGATTACTGCTTCGCATTATATTTATGCCCTCACGATATTTGTTGCAAATTGTCCTGTGCAATTCAGAAGGAAAAATTACATACAAAATTACAATACCAGAAGAAAAAAATTACATTCATTACTCCATATTAAGGTCGTCTTTAGACAAACGGGGTGGACAACGCTGCAACTAAAATTTTCTTATCGCTTTCCCGATAATGTAATGTATCTTACATCCAGCAACTTAAAATTTAAAAAGAAACCGAAAAAGTTTCTTCTGTGGTACTCCCTCTGCTCTATAGAATAAAGTTTATTATTGTAATGTGTAAAAAGTAGTGAGTAGAAATTAGTAAATCACATCTGTATATTTGTAAAAGAAGAGAGACCTATCATTGTTCAGCGTGTAGCCGTTGCTGTCCATGCATCAGCACGGCTTTACAAAGCATCGCTCCTGCGAAACGCAACTCGCCCTTTTTCACATGATACCTTGCGAACCATGGGTGAAGGGTATCAGACGGATGCCATGTTCCTTGACTTCCTGAAAGCGTTTGACTCGGTGCCCCACTGCAGACTCCTAACTAAGGTACGAGTATATGGGATTAGTTCCCAAATATGTGAGTGCTCGAAGACTTCTTAAGTAATAGAACCCAGTACGTTGTCCTCGATGGTGAGTATTCATCGGAGGTGAGGGTATCATCTGGAGTGCCCCAGGGAAGTGTGGTAGGTGCGCTGTTGTTTTCTATATACGTAAATGATCTTTTGGATAGAGTGGATAGCAATGTGCGGCTGTTTGCTGATGATGCTGTGGTGTACGGGAAGGTGTCGTCTTTGAGTGACTGTAGGAGGATACAAGATGACTTGGACAGGATTTGTGATTGGTGTGAAGAATCGCAGCTAACTCTAAATATAGATAAATGTAAATTAATGCAGATGAATAGGAAAAAGAATCCCGTAATGTTTGAACACTCCATTAGTAGTGTAGCGCTTGACACAGTCACGTCGATTAAACATTTGGGTGTAACATTGCAGAGCGATATGAAGTGGGACAAGCATGTAATGGCAGTTGTGGGGAAGGCGGATAATTGTCTTCGGTTCGTTGGTAAAATTTTGGGAAGATGTGGTTCATCTGTAAAGGAGACCGCCTATAAAACACTAATACGACCTATTCTTGAGTTCTACTTGAACGTTTGGGATCCCTATCAGGTCGGATTGAGGGAGGACATAGAAGCAATTCAGAGGCGGGCTGCTAGATTTGTTCAAAATGGTTCAAATGGCTCTGACCACTATGGGACTTAACATCTGAAGTCATCAGTCCCCTAGAACTTAGAACTACTTAAACCTAACTAAGCTAAGGACATCACACACATCCATGCCCGAGGCAGGATTGGAACCTGCGACCATAGCGGTCGCACGGTTCCAGACTGAAGCGCCTAGAACAGCTCTGCCACCATCACTAGATTTGTTACTGGTAGGTTTCATCATCACGCGAGTGTTACGGAAATGCTTCAGGAACTCGGGTGGGAGTCTCTGGAGGAAAGGAGGCGTTCTTTTCGTGAATCGCTACTGAGGAAATTTAGAGAACCAGCATTTGAGGCTGACTGCAGTAAAATTTTACTGCCGCCAACTTATATTTCGCGGAAAGACCACAAAGATAAGAGAGATTAGGGCTCGTACAGAGGCATATAGGCAGTCATTTTTCCCTCGTTCTGTTTGGGAGTGGAACAATGAGAGAAGATGATAGTTGTGGTAGGAGGTGCCCTGCGCCACGCAGCGTATGGTGGATTGCGGAGTATGTATGTTGATGTAGTTATATTTACAAAGTAATCCGTGGTGTGAATGTAAAACGATCTGTTCCACTTCGTTATGGTTTATTGAGCAAAGGATCCATCGAACTAACTACGTACGTAACTAGCTACTCTCCTATGGATTTCTCCAGTTCGTCTCTCTCTCTCTCTCAGCTTTAAACCAATGTTGCTGCCCATAAAGACACTCTGGCTTAATGACTCTGTTGTAGTGTCTTGATTCTGTGTATGCTGAGAAACATTCTCTCTCATAAATATCTTTTATAAACGTAGTAGTATTAAGATATTAAAAGATTTTACAATATGTGTTGTTGTTTTTATTATTACAATTATTAAAATCATAGCCGTCTGTGGCACATTAAAGTGATCCCTCCCTCTGTCTCCCCAACGTACCTAAAACCGGCGCCTGCCCCTACCTTCTTCTTCGTAAATAAATGCATTAACGGAAGCAAACAAGGGTGTGAAGAATCTTTGATTGTTAACCCATAATGATCTGCTTCATAAGAATACTTTTCAGTGAAGCGAACGAACTGAACGGTGCAAGAGAACCAAGCAAGCAGACGTGTGTGTGTATGCACTGCAACAGCAGCAACCAGTGCGCTCCATTCCAGCGTGCGGGCAGGGGAGCAGAAAGCTCCAGGAGATCTGCCGCTGGAGGCGCGCCGCTCGATGGACGGTCGTTTTTTGTGGCAGTGAAAGCCGACTCCAGCACACTGCAGCTGCGTGCTGTCTGACGACGACAAGAAGAAATAAACGGTAGGCGGCTCGAATACGGCGTGGTGGCGGCGTAACGGACGTGTCACAGTGAGAGTTCCAGAGTACAAGGAAGCTGTGAGGTCCAGGGGGAAAAAAGACACCGGTTCCAGGCGGGCCTGCTGCAGCGTGCGGCGGAGTCACGTGGAGGGTCGGCTCCAGGCGCACAGCCAGGGTTACAGCAGGCTCGAGGAGGTGGCTCGCTGGAGAAGTCGCTGGAGAAGGCACTGGAAGCTGGTTTCCCTCCCGCCAAGCCGAGGTCGCTGGCCACGGCCGACCCACCTCTCACTTCACTCGCACCTCGTTACAATTACTCTGTCCTTCCAAACCTTAAAACTGCAACACCATAAAGCGCCATGCAAACCATAATTTATTTTATTTTTTATGTTATGCCCTTCATTTTAACTACATAGTCAATTATACAAAGGTTTATACACGTTGTTGTTATTCAATAGTACAATTCGGTTCAGTAATAATTCAATAACATAATTCAATAGTACAGTGGTTATATAAGGGTTACTGTAATTTATTATCATATGAAGAGTGTTTCACTCTTCTGTCTGCTCAACATCTACTCATTCTTTCGGATGTTTTGTTCCTTTCTTCGTCTGACATCACTCTTACTTTTATTAATCATCGCTTCTAGAGTGTTTTGTGGTTTTCTAGTACTATGGTTTTCTCTTGTTGTTTTTTTTTGGGTCATCTACTGTAATTTGGAGTTCTCTTAGGTGTTCCTTAATATTTGTTATCCATTTAATGTTACTCTTACTGCTACACATTTTTTTTATTATTCCGTTACAGCGTTCTCATCAGTTGTCCAAAGAATGAGATGCGTTTGTTTCTGATCGTGCTAATTAGTGGGTCTGTTTTCTTGCGTATTGTTTCGTTTGAAGCTATTCCCCAATGCCCATTTACTTGATACTGTTTATTTATGCGTGTCCTAATTATTATTCATTCCGCCTTTAGTATTTTGACAATTTCTGCTGCATTAGTTGTTTTGAAGATGGTTTCAGCTGCGTTTGTTAGTTCTGCTTGTGTAACTGTCTTAAAATGTTTTAATTCTCCATCTATGGTTACACTTTTTATTGGATGTATTTTTTGTAGCGTTGTTTTTTTCACGTTTCTTTTATGTTTGGCCATGTTGGTTTTTTATTTGGTTGTACGTTATTATATCACCTAAATATTTAAATTTATCAACAGTTTTAATTTCGTGTTCTTATATTGTAATTTTATTTTCAGTTGGTTGGTCAGCTAGCAAAAGCTCTGATTTTAGGATTATATTCTAAGGTCGATTTTTTGTGCTATTTCTTGCAGTGGTTTAACTTGTTGGCTGATTTCTTCAACTTTGTCGACTAGGAGAGCATGACCATCAGCAAATTCGAAGCAGTTCAAAATTACATTATTTTTCGCACTTTCAATTCTTATGTTATCTGGGTTATCCTTGTACCGTTCTCTCATTATATATGCCAGTGCAGAGTTGAACAGTAATAATGATAGTGACCTTGTTTTAAGCCTCTCTTTATGAGGAATGGTTAAGAAATTTCTCCTTTAAACTTCACTTTCGATTTGGTGTTGATTAGAGTAAGTCCTATTAGTTTAATTAGTGTTGGATGGAGCCCCAGATTCCTCAATATTTTTAATGCTGAAGGTCTATGGAGAGAGCCATGTGCCTTCTTAAAATTTACAAATGATGCTGCCAGAGGTTTGTACCGACTCCTGTGGGATGCCATAATCAATTTTAAACTGATGATTTGCTCTGCACAGCTTCTCCATGCTCTAAAGCCCCCCTTACATTCCCATACCTCCTTTTGCTTGATTCTTCCGTACAGAACCTTAGATAAAATCTTGCAAGTGCATTCTACGAGAGAGATTCCTTTGTAGTTTTCTGGACTTCCCTTTTCCCCTTCTTGTGTAGTGGCTGGATGACGGCTATGGTCCACTTTCTGGGAATTGTTCCGTTTTTGTTGGAGCTTGTGAAAGGAGTTCTTGATTGTGTCACATGAATATTCCCACTCCAGGATGCTACTCCAGGCGGGAGTAAAATGAAGGTGCGCAACGGAGAATAATAAACGCTAAAATGAAGATTTGGCTCTGTCTGACTACCCCTTCAAGCAGATCTTTGGATCTCTTAATTCTATAAAATAGAATCTAAACATAAATAAAAGGTGAAGTCAACTAATCCTATTAAATGATAAACGTTGTTCCTGCTTATATATTTATTGTAGATTTTTAAAAAAAAGCTTTATGTTACAAAGTTTACATTTGCTAAGTAAGGTTACAAATCAATTGCCCAACTCTGTCCCTTATTATGAGTGCACGGTCTAATATCAATAACGCTAAGTGACTAACATAATCTACGTACCAAACACTAGAAGACACTACATTCAAAGATGATCTGCGGTGGTGTGGAACCTCAGTGGAAATAAGCTAACGTGATCACAACTGTTTAGCTTTTACAGCCCTAATAAGCCGAATCAGTTTGCGGTATCACCGTATGTACTGCGTCCGGTGCGTCGAAGTGATGGTTCTCGTACTCGTCTGCGACGATGGAAGAGCTCCAGCCACAAAATAAACTCTCTCAAAGAGTGGGACAGTTAAAGGCGGTCCTCTGACTACTATACTCTGATACTGTCTTCTCCTCTCTGTGTTCTACAGACGAGAAACGCGTACACCCAGCCGCAAGGACGGAATTCAGATAACGTCTCAACGAAAGTATAGGCAGAAGAAGTGCTCTCAATCACTAAACGCTGCGTACTCAACGACGACTTCCAACCTGGAGGCGAAGTCCAGAATCGTATAAGTTCACAACAGTACAGTGCCTAGCCGTTCTAACAATAAAATCTCGTGAGAGCAAAGACAGCAAGTCCGTCCGTACCGACAAGAAGCTGATACTGAGCGACCGTCACACACGGGAGCTCAAAACGGAAGACCGCGTCTCTCCTAGCAGGACTTGGCTCCCCACCATCGTAATTCTGAAAACGAATCATATTCCTGAAACAACGGAATATTCTCCCTCTCTACAGACTCTTCCGAACGCCGACCAACCATATTTTAGTCTTCTGTCGTCCAGCGCGGAAAGTTTGCGAGGAAGTACCTATACTCTTACAATGGTACTCTTCTGAGTAAAAATCCTTGGAAATAACCCAGCCTGCGTGGTTTCCGAGGTGCAGCTTCTTCGTTCCTCTGACCTGCGTCCAAGATTTTCAGCGTTTCTGGAGTATAATCCTTCCCGTTCGGCTACAAACCGGCCGGTCGCGACTCCATAGTGCTGTGTTCAAGCAGGACCAACACACCTGTATGGGCCTTCCACCCAGGGATTCAGTTCCTCCAGCCGTTTGATTTCCACTGGCATTCCAATTTCTACTAGTACAGGCAATCATTCATTACGCCGTTATCATAATAAAGACACTCCGCCACCTTTCATGCAATAAGCGTTAACAATTACTTACAAGACGTACGTGATAATGTCAGTCTCCTCTATATATTCATATATACGATGTACAACCTATCACATGATACCTAATTGTGTTTGTAGATCACGGCAAAGTATGTGGATGAGTTCTTGTAAGGTGCGAAATTATAGCCACCTTACACCACATTTCAACAAAAATCTGGTCTCCTCCACATGCCTTGTAATTCTTTTGTCCTTTGATGGAGCTTCCTACTTTTTGGAAAGTTAGAGAGTCTAGTTTGTCAGTTTCTGTTGGAGCTTCCTACTTCTTGGAAAGTTAGAGAGTCTAGTTTGTCAGTTTCTGTTTTTATTGGGGCATTTAGGTTGATTCGTAAGAAGTCTTAAGGCTGTTCACAATTCAAAAGCTTGTTAAGTTCTTTTGCAATGATTTCAGCATTTTATTTGTTACTTTGTACCATACCTAGCTCTTTATCTTTCAGTACTACCGTAGGGGGTTCACACTTTTATAGTTGTTTCCCAAAGATTTTGTAGTACATCCCGGGATTGGTTTTGTGATAATTATCTTGTATGGAGTTTAATATGTCTTTATGGAATCCTCTCTTAAGTCTGTTAGTGTTTTGTATGAATTTTAACTTTCATTTTTGAGTTTGATGGCATTTTCCTCTGTTTTTTGCGTCTAGAGCTTTAACCATGCTTGCTGTCTTTCTTCGTGGAAGTTGTCACTTTGTGGTGTCCACTATGCACGTTTTCTTCGTGGGTTCAAGAGAGCTAGATTCTCGGCCTCCACTTTTGAGAGTTTGTACGAGTCTTTTAAATCATCTATTAATTAATGGTTTGTCATGTTTGATCAGCTGATGTAGATGTTACCACCTGTTTGTCTTGTTAGTTTACCATTCTTATTCTTTAATTGAGTGAATTTGATTTTAATTTTAGCTAAGTAGTGGCCTGAGCCAGTGTTTACTTTTTTCAGTACTTTAAGATTGTAGATTTCCTTATGGAAATTTTTGTCCATGCAGACGTGGTCTAGCTGCTACTCTCCTTTCCTTCGTTCTTGGAGCTTCCATGTTTTACGTTTACTGGACTTCGTATTGAAATACGTTGATTTAGGTATTGTTTTTCTTCTTTAGGGACAGAAGCTTAACATATGTCTCAAAACAACATGATTATTTGGATAGATGAGCCAAAATATTTGTTTATAATAACAAATCTGTATTTACTACAGACTGTTTCGCCATTTATCGCCATGGTCAAGTACCTGCGAGCACAGTTTTGGTGAGAGCGTGTCTAAATTTGAATGTCATTTATATTAAAGTAACTATATTGTACTCACGTCTAGACTAATGTAATTTGATATATGCCCGGGTTATCATATTTCGATGTTCTAGTGGTGGCGGAACGTAATTTTATGGAACGGTTGTTATTACATGTGACACCTGTAATAGCTTTTACATTGGCCAAACAGGAAGAAATTTTAATGCAAGTTATAAGGAACATATTAGAGAGAGCGAAAGTAATCGATCGAGCTTCTTTCTACACTTGAAAAATCGAAATCACGCTGCTGATGTGATCTAAATAAACTCCACATTTTGCACAGAATACGAAAAGGTTTTGCAGTGAACATTCTTGAAGAACTGGAAATCTATTATACACACGAGACAATACCCGCAAGAAATGTAAAACGAGGGTACAGAATTTAGACAAAAGTACTACCTCAAAAACTTTATTGAACATCTAGAACACGAAAATGGATAAATCGGAAGTAACATATGCAACAACCGAGGTTATCGTAACAAATTTTAGGTAGTAGAATAATATCGCTGTTCATCTGTATAGTCTTTATAAATATATAACGTCGTTAGAGTGGAACTGTCAAACTACTGTCACGCCGTAATTAACGTTTTGTTTTCAATATATTGCGTCATTTAGCATTTTATTAAAACAGTGACAGTTATAACACAGTTCACTAACTACGTAAAATGGACGTCACATCAGTCTAGAAATGAGTACAATACAGTCGCTTCAATATAGGTGACATTCACGGTTATACACACTCTCACCAAAATTGTATTCGCAGGTACTTGACAACGCCAATAAATGCCGAAACGGTTTGTCGTAAATAAAGACTTGTTATTATAAGCAGCTATTTTGATACATCTAATCAAATAGATATTGTTTTGTTCCCTGCAGAGTCCTGCAAGTTTTTGATAAGTCTTGTTTGTAAAGTTAAGTGCACGGCATTAAAAGATTTCTGCGTTCGTTTTATTTATTCTGTTCTCAGTGTATTCGAATAGGTCCCAAAATTTATCTTCCTTGAGAACGTTTTTTCATTTGTGGGAGCATTACCATTTATTATTGTGTAAGTTTACTCATTGCTTTAAAAGTCAATAGTGCAGTTCTTGGTGAGGATCCTCGAAAATCAGTTATTGAATCTATTAATTTTATGTTCACTATAATTGCTGCTCCAAATTGGGGACACTTCTTAATGACCCTCTGTTCTGGTTTCCCATTATAAATTCTATGTCCTAGTGATTCGAACTGGTCCTCTATCAGATGTCTCATTGCTTGGAGCACAATTACACTCCTGGAAATGGAAAAAAGAACACATTGACACCGGTGTGTCAGACCCACCATACTTGCTCCGGACACTGCGAGAGGGCTGTACAAGCAATGATCACACGCACGGCACAGCGGACACACCAGGAACCGCGGTGTTGGCCGTCGAATGGCGCTAGCTGCGCAGCATTTGTGCACCGCCGCCGTCAGTGTCAGCCAGTTTGCCGTGGCATACGGAGCTCCACCGCAGTCTTTAACACTGGTAGCATGCCGCGACAGCGTGGACGTGAACCGTATGTGCAGTTGACGGACTTTGAGCGAGGGCGTATAGTGGGCATGCGGGAGGCTGGGTGGACGTACCGCCGAATTGCTCAACACGTGGGGCGTGAGGTCTCCACAGTACATCGATGTTGTCGCCAGTGGTCGGCGGAAGGTGCACGTGCCCGTCGACCTGGGACCGGACCGCAGCGACGCACGGATGCACGCCAAGACCGTAGGATCCTACGCAGTGCCGTAGGGGACCGCACCGCCACTTCCCAGCAAATTAGGGACACTGTTGCTCCTGGGGTATCGGCGAGGACCATTCGCAACCGTCTCCATGAAGCTGGGCTACGGTCCCGCACACCGTTAGGCCGTCTTCCGCTCACGCCCCAACATCGTGCAGCCCGCCTCCAGTGGTGTCGCGACAGGCATGAATGGAGGGACGAATGGCGACGTGTCGTCTTCAGCGATGAGAGTCGCTTCTGCCTTGGTGCCAATGATGGTCGTATGCGTGTTTGGCGCCGTGCAGGTGAGCGCCACAATCAGGACTGCATACGACCGAGGCACACAGGGCCAACACCCGGCATCATGGTGTGGGGAGCGATCTCCTACACTGGCCGTACACCACTGGTGATCGTCGAGGGGACACTGAATAGTGCACGGTACATCCAAACCGTCATCGAACCCATCGTTCTACCATTCCTAGACCGGCAAAGGAACTTGCTGTTCCAACAGGACAATGCACGTCCGCATGCATCCCGCGTCACCCAACGTGCTCTAGAAGGTGTAAGTCAACTACCCTGGCCAGCAAGATCTCCGGATCTGTCCCCCATTGAGCATGTTTGGGACTGGATGCAGCGTCGTCTCACGCGGTCTGCACGTCCAACACGAACGCTGGTCCAACTGAGGCGCCAGGTGGAGATGGCATGGCAAGCCGTTCCACAGGATTACATCCAGCATCTCTACGATCGTCTCCATGGGAGAATAGCAGCCTGCATTGCTGCGAAAGGTGGATATACACTCACCGTACTAGTGCCGACATTGTGCATGCTCTGTTGCCTGTGTCTATGTGCCTGTGGTTCTGGCAGTGTGATCATGTGATGTATCTAACCCCAGGAATGTGTCAATAAAGTTTCCCCTTCCTGGGACAATGAATTCACGGTGTTCTTATTTCAATTTCCAGGAGTGTATTAAAATTTTTTGTTTATTAATTCGTCTGCGAAATTCTTGAGTTTTCCCATCTTAAGTAGTGAGTTTATGTTGTGTGCTACTATATAATTCATTTGCTTATGTTGCAACTTCTTTTTGTGTGTTAGAGTACATTTGGGTGCTTGCAAACACTTCGATTCGTTGGTGTATCCTAGTTAGCTACCCACTGCATCCGATGTACCCTTTACCTGCCTTTTCCGGCAGAACGGTGATATTTTTTCCCTAAAAGGCGTTTCCATATCTGACTTTCAGTGGTAATTAAAAGATCATAGTAGGGTTAGAGTGTGGCGCAGACCCTGCGAAATCATGGACCGAAGTTGTCAATAAGGCACTGTGCAATCTCGTGGTGGCTCCTTAATGGAGTGGGCTGTGTTTGCACGGAATGGACACAGTCTTACAGAGCCGATCATTGACTGGAAATGGTTATTTTCAGCTAATCGGAGACAATTTTCAGCCATTCATGGACTTCATGTTCCCAAACGTCGATGGAATTTTTAGGATGACAATGCGCCAAGTCACCGGGCCACAGTTGTTCGCGATTGGCTAAAAGAACATTCTGGGCAATTCGAGCGAATGATATGGCCACCCAGATCGTCCGACATGAATCCCATCAAATATTTATGGGACATAATCGAGAATAGTTTGTGCACAAAATCCTGCACCGGCAACATTATCGCAGTCGTGGACGACTATACTGGCAGCATGGCTCATTTTTGCGGGGAGGGTGGGGGGGGGGGGGACGGGGGGGACTTCTAACTACCCGTTGAGTCCATGCCACGTCGATTCAGTTGACTACGCGAGACTACTGAGCCTGCTACAGCGCTCCTGGTGTTCTATTTACGTACTGAATGTCGTCTGTCTCGACTGATTGCTATCGTTCACACGTCGGCGCTGAAGTTGCGTTTGTTATGAGAGAGCTGTCTGCTGTGCAGTTTGGCAACTGAACAGTGAAAGTGATGGTGAAAGTGAGGTTACGAGGAGGGACTACCCTTGAAAAAAGAAGAAATAAAAGAGGGGACAAGTGCGATTAGGACTCGAGTATTTAGGGTCCGTACAAATTTAGCTATGTCTATTGGTAGTTCATATCCATGCTGGGAATCGAAATCTCGACCATTTCTGCCTGGCAAAATATCTTTCCCGGGAATTCCAAGACTGTATCAATATCTCTAAAGTCGTTCCTGACGTCAGCCCGGACACACAAAAAGAAGCGAGATAAGACCTTCAGTTCAAATGTTTGAAGAAAGAAAATGTAATAAGGTATTTTTTATGTAATTACTAAAAGATGCCTACTCTTTCATTTTGTTTTTGTTTGCAGTAATATTTTTCTATTATGATTTTAACGAGGATGAATACAAAGTAAGTTCTACTGGCAAGAAGATTTAACAGTTTTCGTTTTCGCATTTTTTTCTTTTACTTATGTCGTGGAACGTTGCTTCTTGTCAAATTTCATGGTTCTAGGTTAATGAGAAGTACTTTGTAGCTTTTATGAGTAAGTCTGCGAGTCTAAAAGTATGTGACGTAAATGACCGTATTTTTTATCTGAATTAACTTCGAAGCTTAAATGTGTTACACCACAATCGACTGTAGATCATAATGTGTGGCATAAATTTGAACTGATACATCTATCCTTCAACAAACGGAAAGACAGACAGTCGGGAAAAAAATCGTGTGACATAAGTACAAATTAACAATTTTCAGATGTTTTCCTTTACTTTTACTGTGAAACCCGGTTTGTTGCAAAATTTCATGGTTCTAGGTCACTGGGAAGTACGCCGTTGGTCTTGGTGAGAGAGTTTGCGATTATCAAAATGTTGTTGTTGTTTTGTTCTTCACTCCAGAGACTGGTTTGATGCAGCTCTCAATGCTACTCTATCGTGTGCAAGCTTCTTCATCTCCCAGTACCTACTGCAACTTACATCCTTCTGAATCTGCTTAGTGTATTCATCTCTTGGTCTCCCTCTACGATTTTTACCCTCCACGCTGCAATCCGATACTAAATTGGTGATCCCTTGATGCCTCAGAACATATCCTACCAACAGATCCCTTCTTCTAGTCAAGTTGTGCCAAAAATTTCTCTTCTCCCCGATTCTGTTCAATATCTCCTCATTAGTTATGTGATCTACCCATCTAATCTTCAGCATTCTTCTGTAGCACCACATTTCGAAAGCTTCTATTCTCTTCTTGTCTAAACTATTTATCATCCACGTTTCACTTCCATACATGGCTACACTCCATACAAATACTTTCAGAAACGACTTCCTGACACTTAAATCTATACTCGATGTTAACAAATTTCTCTTCTTCAGAAACGCCTTCCTTGCCGTTGCCAGTCTACATTTTATATTTTCTCTATTTCGACCATCATCAGTTATTTTGCTCCCCAAATAGCAAAACCGATTTACTACTTTAAGTGCCTCATTACCTAATCTAATTCCCTCAGCGTCACCGGACTCAATTCGAGTACATTCTATTATTCTCGTTTTGCTTTAGTTGATGTTCATCTTGTATCCTCCTTTCAAGACACTGTCCATTCCGTTCAACTGCTCTTGCAGGTCCTTTGCTGTCTTTGACAGAATGACGATGTCATCGGCGAAGCTCAAAGTTTCTATTTCTTCTCCATTGACTTTAATTCCTACTCCAAATTTTTCTGTTGTTTTCTTTACTGCTCGCTCGATATACAGATTGAATAACATCGAGGATAGGCTAAAACCCTGTCTCACTCCCTTCCCAACCACTGCTGCCCTTTCATGCCCCTCGACTGTTATAAAATAAGTGACGTAAATGACGGTATCTTTTCACTATATTGCATTGTGAGTGGGGCTGTGATGTCTTGCCCTTCGGTTGATGTAAGACAGCTCTAAACGGTCAGGTAGCGTCACTAGAGCATCACCTGAAGGAGCATTATGCCCGGACGACAATAGGTTCCTGAGCTAGATAAGCTCGAGAGGAGCCACGTAGTGGGGCTACGGCAGACTGGGTCGTCATCCGTAGAAATGTGCGCCACACCAGTCGTACGGATACCACAACTGTTCCGTGTTGGACATGTAGAACTCGTACTTCCGACACACGCCACAAGGAGGGAGCAGGGACGGATTGTCCGCCACGTGCGTACAGATCCAATGGCAACGATCGGGGCCATTCAGCGGGCTGTCTTCTACGTGACGTCCCGTGCAGGTACCACCGGCAGGCGGTTGCATAGCCCAGGGCTCGCTGCACGCCGGCTGTTGCGTTGCCACTACTCACACCCTCACGAGGGATGGGAAAAACCGACCGGTTAAAACCGATACCGGTATTTTAGTTCTAAATAACCTTTATTTTTGGCTATGTGTTTGGTCTCGTTCATAACAGGAATTTTTTACTTTTTAATGATAACGGTTATAAAACCGATATATCAATTTGTCATAACATTGGTGCTGAAACGTTTCGTTTTGGCTTTTTCCCAGAGCTTATAAGTTTCACAGTAGGACACAGATAAATACGGTGAAATGTCAACAGACTTCTACCTAAACTTACATATACAGCGAAGCAATGTCCTTACTTATTAAAGGAAAGCATTTGAATTACAAATATTTACGTACAATTCAGCAAAAAAAAATTATATATCAGTAGCAGGTGCCATGCATCCATCATTTTCGGTGTTATACGTGCCCCATATTTCATGACCTTTTTTCCAGGAGAGAAACAAGTTCAGGGAATGTAAAATTTAACAAAAAGGAAATGCAGATGCATTGTCCTCAGACCTTGTTACCAAGCAGTGTCCTCGTTCCTTTTTTTCCTTATATGCTAACCGAGTGTCATAAGAAACGAATAATTACAGCCAGTTTATTAATGAACTATTTCACTTTTAAGAATTTTAGCCTCAGTTTACTTTCAGCTAACTGTTGTACAACAGAGGCTTCAGTATGTGAGTAAAGTAAAGCAATTTCATTTTTCAAGTTTGAGACTCTATCACTGGAAAAAATCCAAATCTAAGGAAACGCACAAATTAAGAGTGCGCAAGTTTTATTTATTTTACATATAGCTTGGAGCACATGGCAGTTCGGTTCGTACGTATTCTATTATTTATTTCTGTTCAAGTCAGTAAAAAAAAAGGCTCAGTTGTTCAGACTATAATTTGAAATCCAACTTGAAGTTCAATAGTAACATATAGTTTAATTGCATATTTTCAAATCATTACTCGATTTTTTTCAAAATTTAATGAGAAACACAACGTAAGAGAGTCTTCTCATTATCATTACATACTCATTAAAATTAGCGTAAAAAAAAGTGACAACCTTCAGTTGCCACGTCAGTGTTTAACAAAACATGTTTTTTTCTTTCCCATTAGGTGACCATTAATTATTTCCTTTTTGTTCATTAGTGTAACTCTTGGATTCATGATCAGTGGCCGGCCGGTGTGGCCGTGCGGTTATAGGCGCTTCAGTCTGGAACCGCGTGGCCACTACGGTCGCAGGTTCGAATCCTGCCTCGGGCATGGATGTGTGTGATGTCCTTAGGTTAGTTAGGTTTAAGTAGTTCTAAGTTCTAGGGGACTCATGACCTCAGAAGTTAAGTCCCATAGTGCTCAGAGCCATTCGAACCATGTTCAGTGGTACCCCTTTCCTTTCCAGCGTTGTTCGTGAGTGAATGCACAAAATAACTTTCATTTTTCCAAATTATGACCCTGTTCGGTTTAATTACTTTTTCTTTTAGTAGTCTTTTCCATCAGAAGGGTCTGATGTACACTTTCCTCCTATTTATCGGTATTATTTCTTTGGGAAAGATAGCCTTATGTAATTAGTAAAAATCCTTTAGGCATACATGCGATGCACGGTCATATTTTATATCGCAAGCAGGATAGGCTGGTTAGTAAGGGGAAGGTTACATGTCACGGAGCACATTAGGAGCACTAACAGTGAACGACCAGCACAGAACATCGTCCCGCACACCATTACACCAGGCTGGTGAGACGAGTCATTGAATGTTATTGTTTCGGATTAAATGAGTCACCGGCCGCTGTGACCGAGCGGTTCTACGCGTTTCAGTCCGGAACCGCACTGCTGCTACGGTCGCAGGTTGGAATCGTACCTTGGGCATGGATGTGTGCGATGTCCATAGGTTACTTAGTTTTAAGTAGTTGTAAGTCTAGGGGACTGATGACCTCAGATGATGAGTCCCATAGTGCTCAGAGTCATTTAACCATTTAAATGAGTCAACTTGCAGATCAACACGTTATGGAACAAGTATTTATGAACAGATTGAAGAATAAATACTGGCTCCTGTACTAATTCATATCGAAATTTTCACTCTTGTCACTATATTTTGCTCATTACCTTGCTTCTTCACTTGATTTTATTACAAGAATATTTATGGTGCGCTGTTTGTGACTACATAATAAGCCTTTATCTCCTAGTAGCCCGTGGAAAAATGGTTCTACAACCTCAGTTTTCACCCTTTAGCACTGATTATTCGTAATCCACAAATAGTAGTATAATCCTGTATTGCAATATGATTTTTGAGCAGAGATTTAAAAATTACGATCACTGAGACTTCTCTGGTGAAGTTTTTGTACTGTTCAACCCCTCATTACCTTTCTAAAAGAGCAGTGATTGGGGGGAAGGACTAAATTTTCTTATATTTACCTGTTTTATTTGATATTTTCATTATGTGTATCCTGAAACGTATAATGTGAAAATATGAGGGAATTTTACAATTTTTCAGTATTTGCTCGATACCTATGTTTATTGCTGAAATAATAGCAGCAAGAAACCGAAAATCGGTAATTTCAGAAACCGGTTATTTGGAGCGGTTTTAACTGTCATGTTTAACAGAAGAGGAAAAAAACCGGTATAGCCACAATAGAGATAAGCGCCATCCCCAAGTCTCACAGCGTCGCGCCCGACCTGCCTGTTGACAAGGGCCCTGCAGAATGGGAGCGGGCCACCTTTAGTGAGGAGCCCCGCTTCTGCCATAGAGGTGACGACCACTGGGTCTGCATCTGGAGGAGCAGTAGAGAGCCGTTTGTGGTCTTCCATCAGTCGTTTCGCCAGCGTGGTGGAATGGTGTGCGGAACGAGGTTCTGTGCTGCCCGTTCACCATTAATTCTCTTGATGTGCTGCGTGACAGCCATACGACATGTGGAGCAGGTCCTGCAACCAGTGGCTCCGCCGTCTGTGAACACCCACGACTGTGCCCTGTTTCAACAGCACAACACTCGTCCTCATACTGCTGCCGCATCCCGAACGTGCTTTGTGGCTGTGGATACCCCTCAATGACCAGCCACATCATCCGATCTCTCTCCGATCGGGAATGTGTGTGTGTGTGTGCGGGGGGGGGGGGGGGGGGGGCGCTATCGAGCGTGCCATCAGGGTTCCACCTGTGCCCACCAGTTTGCAGGAACTGCGCGTTCAGGTGCAATTGACGTAGGATGACTGTCACAGGACTACATCCGAGGCCTGTACAACTCCATGCCGCGACGTCTGTATTCTTGTATTCATAACCACGGGGCCCGATGCCACACTAACAAGTGTGTTTTGTGGCCGTGTAGCGCGCGATAAATGTTGGTCCTTCAAAGTTTAAAGTGTAATCATATGGTGCCTGCCTGGCCACAATGATCGCAATCCGCCATGTCCTTCTGGTGGCACCTCTTTTTATGACGATGAGTGCACAATTGCAAACACATCAAGCAATAGAATGGAACAAATATCGCCTCT
The DNA here is from genome assembly GCF_023864345.2 of Schistocerca serialis cubense. Classification (NCBI taxonomy): domain Eukaryota; kingdom Metazoa; phylum Arthropoda; class Insecta; order Orthoptera; family Acrididae; genus Schistocerca; species Schistocerca serialis. The sequence continues at coordinate 459,517,586 of NC_064642.1, forward strand.
TTATTTTCTGTATCATGTTTTCTTCCTAAGTGCCAAAAGACATTGTAAGGTTTCAAACTGATTTTTTGGTATTGAATGAAAGTGTTATGAGCTCTATTTTTTATTCGATCTATCATAGTTCATATTTGTACATTGGATACTTTTTAGACAAAGACTTCAGTAGTCGATATGTTACGCCACGGAGGTTCTTAGCACAAACAGTGTGGTCTTTGGTTGTCAGAAATATTGTTGTCAGTAGCATTCAGAATGAAACGAGAGGGTCGGCTGTTGGTTACACTACTGAGCGCTCTGGAAACAGCTGGCACAGCACAAGGATACAAATGCAGATGATTTTTGTTTTTTGGAAATGTGATTTGGTGAACACTGATTTGAGAATTGTGATGATTTTCAGGTGATAGTGCATCGCATGCTCGCACGAAATTTATGATCAGTTTGTGAAAGACTAAATTTTGGTGAGTTTTCTTTATTGGTTCTGGTCGGTTAGTTTGACTCTCGAGAGGAGATCAAATAAAATCATCGCTTCACATACTTTGCACTCAGAGTAAGAAATTCACCAATTCTTTAACATTCTATCAATTACTCTCATGGCACAGTAATATATTTTTGTATAAAAGATTTTTGTAACGATGATTGTAGTTGTTAAGAAATCAGAGTTTCAATATAGTTTTTGAATGTTAGTCTCATTTACATCATTCACGAAAGTTTTATTTTCTAATTGTGCGTTGCTGCATTACACAGAGTGGAATAGAGTTGCACAAAAGTAAAGCCATGTGGGCGTAGAACAGCGGCATGCCGTTGCATTGCACTGCGCAAGGCTTTCTTTTCTTTCGATTGTTTGCTGCTGCAGTTCAGTTCAAATTTTATTTCTTATGCAGACAGTCTTATTTTCATGGTGAAGTGTGACATTCTCCTGTGCGTCATTCAGGGGCGGCCGCAAGGCAAGGGGGGAGGGGCTATGAGGGCTATACCCCCCCCCCCCCCCCCCGCGCAATGGAGTATCATATTACACTGGACAAAATGACTTCAGAAATCAGTGAATATGAATATATTACCTCAATAGATTCATTCATTTTTTTAATAATTATGTAGCAATATAGGTTGCAATGTATTTCAAACACATTTACCTCAATAGATTCATTCATTTTTTTAATAATTATGTAGCAATATAGGTTGCAATGTATTTCAAACACATTTTAACAAAAGAATAAGAGGAGCAAATAGCTTACTACCTAAACCAATAAATATCATTTGACTTAAAATGGGCGTCTTATTATTTATTAATATACATTGGATGTATATTAATGTATGAATACCCCTTACAATAACCAAGGAAGCTAAATATGCCCGGTATGCCTACCAAAACGTAAATTGCTCATCCCAGACAAAAACTTCGAAATCACCGGACATATGGGTCACACATTCTGTAGACACACACATTCTGTAGACACGTTTTTACCCTGAACTCCAAAACAGTTACCAAAAACTACTTTAAGCAACAGCAAATTTTACCAGTTTGTCTGTGGAGGACCCCAACTCTCCTTTTGTTAGGCGATATTCCATTTCCTTAAACCCCCGGCCCCCGCGCGCCGTTAGCCACCTCCCCCCCTTGACCGACTTCTAGAATCGCACCTGGCGTAATTTAATGTTTGGATTTTAACTCAGTCAGATAGCTTACGTAAAGTGACAGGGCATTTTTACAGAAACATTTTGGTTACTTATCATTTCAAAATTCCATTTTTGATCTTACGCAGAATTTTTGTTTGGTTAGTTTCGTGTCAGGTACTGTGACGTCTCGTATTGTAGCACTGTTCACTGCGGTGCACAGTGCAGAATTTCACAGGGCAGTTTCTTTAGCATATAGGCTTAGGTTTTCTGATTATTTTGGCAAAAGGTAATTCAAATACAGTTATAAAGTTTCAAATATTTTGGGAGGCTCGTTTTATCAGATAGCGTTAACGTGATTGCACCACTTGCGTTGTTTAGGATTACAGCACAAACATACACGGGGTTAAGAACAGGACGTCAGTTCATTTTACAGAAAACAACAAACAGAAAAGCTACTAATTCGAAAATTATTTTTCTCGTCTAATAATTGCGATTTTTTAAGTGTTGAAATAATTTTCATTAAAATACGTCTATCTATAGTGTAGGATTTTTCTTTGCAAAACATAAACACTTTTTTGCGTCGGATATTTCGACTGTCTTCTAGTAGAACACCCGTAGGAAAAATACCAAGAGCTCGTGCGCCCTTTTCGGTGCGTGACGAAAACAAAGCAACCAGTACAATCATGTTCCTCGGTGCATTACGCGTTCCCAACTCGCGACGTAAGAGGGTACGTAATGCACCTAGGGACAATGTCAAACATGATCGTGTTTGTGGTCCAGATATAATGGTGTGGAGAAGTACAATGTTGCATGGACATACTGACCTCCAAATCTTTGAATATGGTACGCTCACCGATAAATGTGACTGTGACAATGTACTCTCTCTCCATGTGTGTCTTTTCACAGGAGCATTCAGCTCTGACTTCATTTTTATGGATGACGATACTAGAACGCATCGAACAGGCAGGTGGATGAGCTCTAGTAATGAGAGGATATTGTGCCAATGGACTGGCATGCCCGTTCACAAGACTAATCCCTTCGAGCACGTGTGCGATGATTTGGGAAGACGAACTGCTTGCAGCGCATCCATATCCACCAACGACCATCTTAAAATTGTCAACCACGCTGGCTGAAGAATGCACACCCACCCCAAGAACTTCTTGTGAACAGCATTGGGGCATCCATGGTGATAACGCACTATATTGGCAACCGTGAACTGCCTTTTGTAATGTCCATGGATCATGATAAATCGCGGTGACTTCAGTGTAGATACATTCTTTGAATTCACGTATCTTTTTTGTTCATCTCGTTGCATATTTCTTTTAGATACCTTCTGTACTACATTGTAGCAGTTCTTTCTATGTGTAGCCCAAGTTTCATCGAGCTGTATTATTTGGCAGTGACAAATCATGCGATTGCTACTTTCGTCCTTAAGTTTTGCACGCTAGTGTGATCGTGGTGTGTTCGTGAGCGTGTGTATGTACCTACAAGAGTACTGAAAGCAGAGACAATGTTTTAACTGGAAGCTGGTTATCTTATATACATTGGATTTGTGTGTGCAGAAGAGTAACTGAATTTTGTCAACATTAGACTGAATTCTGAGATGATGTATAAGAACCAACGCTTCACTAAAGTAGGAAGCTGTTGACTAGCGAGGAGAAGATTTAGCAGAGTGGATAATTTTCTACATTAAGAACAGCAGGAGAATTGATGCTGCAATGGACCATAAGGCCTACTGTTTGATGGAAGGAGACAATAATACGTGTAGGAGATTCGGAATTCAGGATAGTTAGCTACGTACAATAACAGTTACGCATAATAGTTACGTATAGTTCTTATTTACATAATAATATAATAGTATAATAATCAGAAGGTTGTGTGTTCATATTATGTCGAGGTCACCACTGTAGGAAGTGGTTAGCTATCTCAGGGCAGCGATATCGTTCGGGGCGACTCCACCACACGAAATTCTGGCAGTAGAAAGTGTTCCTTAAAATGGTTTATTTCTTGTGTAACTCTGAAATCAAACGGTAAAATATATAAAACTGAGTTAAATATATAAATCCCAGTGACTGAGAAACACTGACTGAAAAAATCGTAATGTTATTTGAGAAGGAAATATGTGAAGCTCACGCTACACGATATAAAAATCAGGGTAACCGGTCATTCAAACAATGCGACTGCGGGAAAGAAATCTGTTAGCTATCTAACTCTGTGACAAAGTGACTTCGTGTTAAATGACGGTCGTGAATGTTGCGACTCTGTTAGTTTAGAAAACAGTTGCTGTACCACAAATATTATCGTAACTACACAACAAATTATCACTGAATAAAAATCGTCCGACTTCAACTGTTAAATGTATTTGAAATCGCAATGTAGCACTTTGATAAGATATTTCACTCGCATTAAACCTCTAAACTTATACTGATATTACTTTCGTAAATGCCCTCTGACAGTCAAGGGCCTGACTCTGAGTATGAGCTGCAATGGTAATGAAATTTATGGCTTACGTGTGTGCAATGAACATTTTGTCTACATATGAACTAATTAGCTAAATATCTGTAACAATTATCATTGCAATGAAACACAGAGCCATGTAACTTCATTACAAAAAAATCTAAACCATAAGGAATGTTTTAACAATCAGTTTACTGAGTAATTACAAATACAACAAACCACGTTACCTTTTCTCATTTACAGAAAATTATAATCCTTTTGCTTAGTATCTCTCTGTAAACACCGTTTTACAAAAATTGCCCCAAATAATGTTGCCTCCACTCCACGACATGCCAGCTTCCGTCCATTTGAAATCAAGTACATTACCAACCACATAGCTGCTGCTATCACATGCTCAGCAACCTCTCTCAGCAAAATCTCTGGTCTGGAACATAGTTCCAGAGTGTATAATTATAAAGGCAATGTTAAAGCGATGCTACAAGGTTTGATACCATTTATCAAATTTACAAATTAACTCATATTTGTGGCCCACGACATACTCAGAATTATCGTAACAAATAGGCTAGCTACCTTTCACATTTCACGTTTGAAATGCACTTGTTCGTGATCAGTACAGCAAGGATGACAGAACAAATGTGAGCTGTTCGTTCACGAACACCACTACATTTACAGGCTGCCGGACGAAAAGCGTTTAATCCTCCATCGTTCGGAAACCGAACTACGTTGCAGAATGCTATTTCAGCTCACTATCACTTCTTCGTAAGCCGATAACAAATATGGCAAGTCCGTAAGTTCTTTTTTTTCTCTTTTATATAGTTACGTAAGCTCACCTATGAAGAATCTGCACAGTGGAAACCTCAACTCCTTGATTGTTTTCGCATTTGTTTCGTGTAGTACTTGCTCTGGATAAAATATTATCATACGAAATTTGTAAAACTGATTATGAATTTTAATTCATTGTGTCCAAATGTCTGGAATGTGTAAAAATTTGAATACACTGGGACTTGCCAGGTCAAAGAATCGTAAAGTAATACTGTTAGGAGTTGACTGTCTTCCACAGCTAATTGGAAACAGAGCAAGAAATCTCCGCTAGAGCATCTCTCAAAGATACTGAGCTCTGTTCTGTTTTACTCTCTCTCTCTCTCTCTCTCCCACTCTCTCTCTCTCTCTCTCTCTCTCTCACACACACACACACACACACACACATACACACACACACACACACACACACACACACACACACACACACACACTTAAATATTTAATTGTCCTCTGGGATAATTTAATTGACAGTTCAAATGTGTGTGAATTCCTAGGGAACCAAACTGCTGCGATCATCGGTCCCTAGACTTACACACTACTTAAACTAACTTAAACTACCTTACGCTAAGAACAACACACACCCATGCCCGAGGGGGGACTGGAACCTCCGGCGGGAGGGACCGCGCAGTCCGTGGCATGGCGCCTCAAACCGCGCGGCCGCTCCGCGCGGCTAATTGACAGTATTGCCCTAGAAATAAATTAAAAATAAGTCCAATATCTCGACTCCAGCCAAGGTTTTCGGGAGGTTCTTGTAAGGCAAATGCTGGAACGGTAATCCTATCTCGTTTATTTCCAATTAGGGATCCCTCTCTGCCACTGCTGGTAATTGGCCGAAAAGAACCGCGGTTCTGTTATGAGTCGCATCTCAAACAGCCTGCTGTACTAATTCGAGTAGGGGAAAAAGCGCCTATTACGTCGCTATTCCGGCGATGGTTCGGAACCGTAACGCTCGCCAGTGGGTTTGAGGCACGCTCTAATAATTGTGAATTAGTCAGTATTAACGTTGTAAGATATCTGTGCGCGCAGCAGCGAGCGTGCTGCCGTCTAGCAGAAATTTCGCATAAGGAGAAATATTCGATACTAGCTTTTGCCCACCTCTTCGTCCGCGTGGATTTCAAATCCACATGAATTTTGAAAATTTGTGAAGCTTATTATCGGTGAGAAAAACGGATCTAAAAAATCGAAAGTGAAGCTGTCAAAAGGGCGCAGCGGTTTAGAATTGATGTGTCTGTAAGCACGATACAGATACTTGAGTTTTTGTTTTAAATGACAAATTCGAGAAATGTAGTCGTGCCTGCCATTGGACTCCTGGCCGGTGACCAAGTTGTTATCGCTTTCGGATCACTTTGGATTGGTGGTCATAGTAATAAACAGATCTGCGCTGCCATATTTTCTAACACAGCAAAACACATCCTGAGTACGCTCGGCCATATGCCTGGGACCACCAGTAAATGTCGAAGGGAGAATCACCATACTAACCAAGTTTTCAGCATCAGAATCATGCTCTACAGCGTCTATAAGGTCGGTGTAATTTTCCGCACGTAACTGTCTCTGACGATCTCGGATGAATACTAAACGTTTAGTTTCAGTTTTCCCATATACGTCTATTTAAAATATAAAAAAGCCGCGAAATCGGTGTAACGGATGAATACTAAACGTTCAGTTTCAGTTTTCCCATATACGTCTATTTAAAATATAAAAAAGCTTCAAAATCGGTGTAAGTAGATATATTCTGTCTCACGTAGCCGGATTAAAAAACTGCAGAACTGCATTGCAGAAACTTTTATGTTAAAATTCGGAGCACCTGGGCTCGGATAGACATTATAAACAGCAAAATTGTAGTTGTCTTCACTTCGACGAACCATTAATAGATACTGTAACAAATCACAAGTGCGATGTTTTCTATGAAGACATTCGTTATGAGCACCTAACACACTGTCTCTCCTATCACATTCCTGGTCGACTCTCAGGACAGCGACTTCATCTGTAGCTGGTGTATCAGCCTCTTGATCTTTTTTCTGCTGTAATTACAAACTTGGAAATAACTGACGTGCCGCTTTAAAGCAGTTGTCATACGGGTTCACACTTTGTAGCATATTTTGCAGGCTTCTTACCAAACCTGAGTTTAAATTAGGAATATGTTGTTGCCTAGCATTTGCCTGGCCATGGTATTTAGCTACAAAAGAAACTTGTAAGGACCTAGGAACATCTGTCGACAGCAAAGAGCCAACTAAATGGTACACTTGGCCCTGTGCCTTAAGAGAGGCGTAACCGCCTCTTTAGTGATGCGATTCGCCCCAAAAGAAGTCATTTGGAAAATGCTGTTGTAGACTCTTAAGTTCTCCAAAAAGTATTTCGATAGCAGAAATTCTCCTTTTAATGACTCTCTCATTGGTTCTGATGGGTCCTGTATTCTCTCTAGGCGAACTTTGCCAGATGAACGACACTTTCCGTTGTGTTCTCTGTACCATTTAGAGCACGTCAGTGCATGCACATTTCGTTTACTGAGCAAAGTTGAGAATAATCGAAGTATTTTACCACACAATCGTTGTCAAATCCACTGTTTTCTTTTTCTAGCCGCGGCAGCTCCTCAGGATCGTATATCACCGACGCGTCATCATCACTGCCTGACAGTCTAAGAACGGCATGGCGCAGCCGGTCTTCCTCTTAACTGCATCATTCAGGTGTCACTGGATTGTTTTTACCGCACTTCCGGTTATCGACTCTTTTTCTTGTGCCAAGTGATGCACGGTTCCCTCCTGCCTGTCATAGTAGCAGTTCGGTGCAGCAGACACACGAAGCTTCTGTTGCTCATGTCTCCAAAAGCCGTAAATTTTTCACGGCGACTATTGTAAGGAGTGTGTCAGAACTCTCCATTACATTGAAAACAATATAGCCAACTTAGCGCTATTCTTTGCATCGTCTAAAAGTGGAAATAAATAAGCATTCAGATATCGATAGTAACAATCTGAGAGCGAAACATGGGGAGCGCGATTCTAAGCGTTGTTGTGAGACGAGGTCTGACTGCGAGAGTGGAAGTAGTAGTGTTGGTCGAGAGCTTGGGGAGAGAAGATGTGTCATACTGCCATCACATCGGCGGTGGCAGATCTGACCACACTCAAGGCCTGATTTCATTTATATAGCCAGGGGTGACATACATGGCTTAACTAAGCTTGAAGATGGAATTCAAGGTAAAATTCGCAAGCATAGCGCAAAGGCAATTACAGGGTGATCGTTAGTCCAAGTTTGCAACAATCCCATGTTTTGCTTGTCAGTTAAAGAAACCTCCTTATCCTCCAAATAATAATAATTATTCTCGACATATAATTAGTAAATATGCAGCAGTTATTAAATGGTAGTGTAAGAAACTTCCTGGCAGATTAAAACTGTGTGCCGGACCGAGACTCGAACTCGGCACCTTTGCCTTTTGCGGGCAAGTGCTCTACCATCTGAGCTAGCCAAGCACGACTCACGTCCCCTCCTCACTGCTGTACTTCCTTCTTCCGGGAGTGCTAGTTCTGCTAGGTTCGCGGGAGAGTTTCTGTAAAGTTTGGAGGTACTGGCAGAAGTAAAGCTGTGAGGACGGGGCGTGAGTCATACTTGGCTAGCTCAGTTGGTAGAGCACTTGCGCGCGAAAGGCATGGGTCCCGAGTTCGAGTCTTGGTCCGGCACACAGTTTTAATGTGCCAGGAAGTATCATATCAGCGCACACTTCGCTGCAGAGTGAAAATACCATTCAGGAAACATCCCCCAGGCTGTGGCTATGCCATGTCTCCGCAATATCCTTTCTTTAGGGAGTACTAGTTCTGCAAGGTTTGCAGGAGAGCTTCTGTAAAGTTTGGAAGGTAGGAGACGAGGTACTGGCAGAAGTAAAGCTGTGAGGACGGGGCGTGAGGCATGTTTGGGTAACTCAGTTGGTAGAGCACTTTTCTACGAAAGGCAAAGGTCCCGAGCTCGAGTCTCGGTCCGGCACACTGTTTTAACCCTCTAGGAAGTTTCATATCAGTGCACACTCCGCTGCAGGGTGAAAATCTCACTCTGGAAATGTTAATGTAACTTTGAAAGTAAAATAATTTGTTAATCTGGCAGTCAGCCATTATTGTTACTTATCTAATTGTCATTGTCATTTTCTGTTACTGGTCATGATCATTTCTGAAGTTTTAAATATACTTAATTTATGAAAGCTCTTCCCACAAGTTATTTATTAGTTAACAGGGCCCAAAGAAACTCCTTTTTATTAAATTCATTCTTAGTAACAATGAGGTTTAGCCGCTGCTGCTGCATGGCGCTGCGAATTGCTGTAAATGACGTGGAAAAAGAAAGTCATCTAAAGATGTGAGTGCAAAACTTAGGGCCGAAAGAGAGGCACTGACAACAGGTCATGTACCGTAATCCAGTAAATTCCGCTGCAAAAGCCAGATTCTGTATCACTTATAAATTCTTATTAAAAAACGCAGTCATATAGCTTAGGTATTCTTTGTTACAGGTTCATTTGTTCGCTTTTTTTCATATTCAAATACGCAGTCAGATAGCTTATCCAAATGTTTTAAGTTTTTCATGTAACGATCTGTTGAAGACTTAACTGACAGTGAAACTGACACTCACACAACACGCACGCAGTGTTATGCAGGTTAGATTCCGTTTACTGATTGCTCAACTTGCTTATAGAGTCCGTTTTTGCAGACAAACATAGGCAATATTTGTTGCAGCTACGTTACATACGTTACACTACGCTCAGCAGACAAACGAAGCGTGCGTGCTGCTCTTCTGTTTACAAAACCCACTCTACGATACGGCTACTGTCATCAGATAAACGTGCTTCTCTTCCTTGGTATGTTTCAATAGAACGTGGCGGGTGCGGTCGTCGGCCAAACGCAGTACCCGTTCGGAATTCGTCTCTTCAGATCGGGAAATCTCGTGGCACCTACGATCCGAGGATAATCGAATCTCACGTTCTCCCTGACTTTCCGCCCTTCGGGATGCAAAGTGGCGAGATCAGCCTGCACTCAAGCGACGCTCACGTTCTACGTTATTCTCTACAGGCCGCGACGCTGCGTTATGGCGTCTATTTGCATTCATACGTGATTCGCGTTCATAGGAAGTCGCTTGAGACCGAGACGATGCAATTCTAGAACGCTGTTATGCTAAACGCTATTCACGCTCTAGTTCGCTATCTGTTAATCTTCTCAATCGTGCTCGTTTGGCTTGAGCAGAAACGGGAAAAAGGCTAGACCGTTTAAGGAAAGACATTATTACTAGTCGGAAAACTTATCAACGATAACATTTACACCAACTGAAGAATGAATTCACGTATGAAAGAAGTTAAACGAACGAAGACTCTAATACGAAATCGCAACAATTGTATCACTTCACTTATATCGATAAGACATGATGAAAACTATGAAGAGACGTACGAAAGTGATTTTTAATGTCAGCTTGGAACAACAGATTTTTAGTGTAATGTACCAACGATAATAGTACCGTCAACTCGCCAAAAGCATAAACGATAACAGCAGCACGAACTCGACAAATTGTCAACGATAATAATTACGCCGATTCAAGGATGTCTATGGGAAACGGAATTAAACTCCTAACATTTTTATTATTATTATTATAAAATGTACCAAAATAGTGCTTTTTACGAATTCTGTCATTTCTATTCTTGTTTGTTTTGTTAAGTTTTGTAAACCTTTTACTGTCCCGATTACTTTTCTTTCAATATCATGGAATGATCCTTACACGAAACTGAGTCGATCTACATGAGAAAATTTAAAAAATTGCAAGTTTTCATCGTTAATTCATGCTTGACCAAAAGTTTAATTACAGCAAAATTGTTCTCGCAAAAATAGCACCTGAAACTTCCTAAGACAGTTTCTCGTAGCACCCAGGAATTCAGATTTCTCTGTGCTGAGCAGTTAAAGAAAATCTGTATGTATACAGGGGTGGCGCACGAAATGTGTTACCATTATATTTTTGAATAAAAACTTTATTGTCAACACAATCTGAAAGGAACATATACTACAATGAAGAGCTGTCCACGGAGATTTGTTCTAACTAAGTACATGCTCAATATGTCCACCTATTCGTTTCGTAACTTCCTTCAAACGAACACTGAAGTTAGTGATTACCCTACGGCACATGTCTTCCGTAATTTCACTGCAAGCTTGAAGAATAAGTCTTCTGAGCTCCATTAAATCACGTGGACGTTTCGGGAAAATTTTTTCCTTTAGGGACCCCCAAAGAAAAAAGTCACAGGGATTGAGGTCTGGACTATTGGGGGGCCAATTTTGTCCGTCATTGAAGCGACCTGGAAATCTGAGTGAAATGAACCGCATGTCGAAATGCTCGTGTAAAAACTCCAACACAGTGTTTGCAGTATGTGGCCTCGCTCCATCTTGCTTGAACCACTGCGTGTTGAAGGGCAAGGCAGTAGCAAGAAGCTATGGAATGAAGCTATTGCGAGGCATGCTCAAATAACGCTCGCTGTTCACATTTTCTTCAAAGAAAAAGGGTCCAATAAGTCCGTGACTGGGAATTGCTGCCCACGCTGTAATCCCCGGGGCATAATGTTGTCGTTCATGAAGCACTTGAGGGTTTTCAGTGGCGCAAAAGAGTACATTTTGTTTGTTTACCACACAGTCTAAATGAAATTGCTCCTCGTCTGAAAACAAAACGTTGTTGAGAGTTTCTTCCCTATCCTCTGCCCACTGAGCAAACAGTAGTCTCTGCTGCTTGTGTTCTTCAGTGAGCTTCTGTGCACAGGTCATCTTGTGTGGGTACATATGGAGGTCGCTTTTAAGAATGCGTTGAACGGAGCGTCTGGATATTCCCAGTTGCACTGCTGCCTTTCTACACGATTTCCCGGGACTTCTCCTTACAGCAACTCGTACCGCTTCAATTCCTCAGGCGAAAAAACAGGCTTAGGCCGAGGTCGCTTCGCTTCCAATACTGTTCCTTCCTGTACAAATTAATCGTACAACCTGTGAATGGCCTTCTTGCAAGGAATCCATAGTGTGTTAAACTGTTGTCGAAAACGCCTCTGAGTTACAACAAGGCTTTCGTTTCATGAAAAAGTAACAGAATTGCCGATCGTTGCTGTGTCGTCAGTCTTGTGTTGTCAGCCATTGCTGCCTACTAGTCTCCTAGTGGCAGTATCGTGAATTACACGTCATTTCGTAACTCATTTGTTTTTCCAAGCTCTGCTGGTACTGCTGTAGAGATCCCAGTAGGATATCTAATGTGCGTCGTAAATTGTGAAAGACACAATTGGTAACACATTTCGTGCGCCACCCTGTAGATAACTCGTTTTCTAAACGGCGTATTAAGATGAAATATGTACTAGAGTTTAAGTTAGACTCCAACAATACAACTGTGAAAACTGTATTCAATTTCGTGCAGTATTTTTTTCGTAATGCATGAACAAACATACAAACAACAAAAATTTTAAAAATAATTGTTTTGACTTTTGTTGCTATTATAAAGACGCCTTCTATTAACTTTTCTTAAATATCTCCTATGCACAGACAACAACTTTATTATATGTGTAGGTTACTCGTATGCTTTGACGTATGACGTAAGAAAAACATGTGACAATCGTCGTAAACAACATGGTGACTGTGCCGTGATCTCGACGGCAATTTTTTCAAACAGGCTAATCTGCAGATCATTCTGTCACCAGAACTATGGTTTTGGTCTCACGTTCGTTGGCCACGCCAACTAACTACGACGTTCTCACATTCCATCCTAACCTGGACCTCGGGTTCAGCTACAAGTAGGTCTGCCACTACAAGCAGACTCCTTGTGTTCACATTTGTTGGCTTCTTCAATGAACTGCTGAACTGTGACAAGTATGGAAAATATGCAGCAAATGGTGACGACATAACTGTCATTAAGATTACGTCGCTGGCGGAGAGAATTCGACAGAAAAGGGGCGTCGCGTCTACATCTATTTCCCAAACATCAGGGAACGAATGAGGCGAAAGCATATAGATGCCGCACGTGGCAAGGTCCGTTTTCTCACGGGTCTTGCTCCACACCCAGAAAACTCCATCGGTATGGTCTCAGCCGCATGCCCATGCGGAGAGCTAGGAATTCATGAACATGTCATGTTACACTGTGACTGACTCACACATATACGACCCCTGAGTATCACGACACAGGTCAAATTCTATGACAGCCGGATGATTGGTGCATACTGAATGACATAACCGATAATGTGTCACGTACCTTACACTACCTATACAAACAAGAATAGTCACAAACACAGATTAAGGGCAAATGACGGATACGGGAACAGGATACTTGGCATGACGCAGACAGAGACACAGAAACAGACTCAGATGCTGAAATACATACGAACAGTGAGATTAATATACTAACCTATATATAAGACAAGACTAAATTAAGGATCACAGAAATGAATCAACTGTCACAAAATATTTTAATGTATATAGAAATGTCTTGTAATTTAAATATCATTGTTTGTTAAACTTAGGTAAAGTAATACCTGTAACAAAAATGATGCAATTGGTTATCAGCATTAGATAAAGTTTTTTCTTGCGGACAACACCAACACCTTGCACACAACACGTGGAAATAAGGAAGTCAACGATGCACAAATAATGTATTGATTGTGCCTTTTGCAAAGCATATATGACCCGTAACAAATGTAATAAGTGTAACTGAAAAACGCGTCTGCACACATAAATTTATCAATCGAATATTTAAGATATATTTTGCAGGCTGCCTTGAATGTGATAGGCTCGGAGATTTGGCGAGCCCTCGCACCCGAGATAGCAAGATGGTGGGATCTCTAATACAAATTTATGTACTTTCCTACTATCTCTTATTTCTCCTCCTTAAATGCAGGAATTATTTTAGAAAAAAAAATTCCGAATTCATAAATGACATAAAATTATACCACGTCATAAACCTCTTCTCTGTCTTCCTAAATTCCCATATTCTATTCATAAACCGTTAAGTATAAGATTTTCATTTTTAATCACTTTCGAGTCTATAAGCATTTAAAGCTGAGTCTATACGTATTTAAAGCTGCAATATTATTAATCCTTGTTACAGATAAGAAATATCAGGTAAGTTCCACATTCTGTACGTCTACAATTGCATATTGTGAAAATACTGCCTGTCGCAGTAACAAGGTAGTTGGTCATTTGTAAATGGCAGCAAATAAAACAAATGGGCAAAGTCGACGGGTAGTGTCGAATATTGCTCTTGACCCAAACTAGCAACAGAATTACCGAAGCCACTTGCACCCAGAACCAAAGGTGTACATAGGAGTCTGGTGGATTACTGAAGAAGCTCATCACCCGACGTCGGAACAATGAAAACATCAGCAATTTGTAAGGAACGTCAGAATACTCTTAATGTTCCGGCGTAACATCAAGCGCCGGCACCTAAGCCTGATCGATACAGCAGAAAAGGCTGTGAGACGACGCCAGCCAATAGAGCACTGACTAGGACAACACCACAACAGGAGCGGCACCTATTCGAAGAGAATATAAACGCCGCTCCAGCTAGCCTCGGCGGCACTAGAAGACCCGCACTAGGAGACGAGCCGTTGTCCTATCTGTTCAGCCGAGATTTGTTATCTGTACTAATTGCTTGCATGGAAATCGTATATATCGAAGGACATTGATACACTGATTACTGCAAGTCGCCCCTTGCTTGCGACACCTCATTGTAACTCGGCTGAGTTACGAGGGTAATCCCAAAAGTAAGGTCTCGTATTTTTTTATAAGTACATAGACCTGTTTATTTCTACAATGGTTTACATCAGTTTACAGCTTGACCATTTAGCTATTTTTCGACATAATAACCATTTCTGTCGATGCATTCGTGTAGACGCTGTGGCAATTTTTGTATGCCTATGTCATACCAGCTCGCCGCCTTGCTGTTCAGGAAGTTATGAACCTCTTCTTTCATCTCATCGTCGGAGCTGAATCGCTTTCCGGCCAAATGCTCTCGTCGCCCGTGACAATTGAGTCCAGAAAGTTGTCCTGTTGAGCTGCACGGCGGTGAAGAAATGCGCGGGAAGCATCAACTCGTTGCCGCAGGTGGTCCTCTTTCAGCGTGCGTGGCACCCATCTTGTGCACACCTTCCGGTAGTTCAATGTTTCCGTTAAAATTCTGTGAGCGGTGCTTCAGGAAACCTCAGTAACCAACGTGCAGAGATCATCCAGGATGATCCTCCGATCTTCACGCATGCTTTGCTCAACCTTCAACACTGTCTCCTCAGAAACTGACCGTCTCCCGCTCCTTTGTTCGTCGTGAATTCCGGTCCGACCAGCTGCAAAACTCTCTACACCACTTACGAGCATTTTTGACATCCATGAATGACTCACCATACACTTCCATCAATTGGCGACGGATCTCAATCGGCGCAGTGCCCTTTGCGTCCATAAACCGAATAACTGCGCGCAATTCGCACATCCAACGGGAGCTCCATTCTCAACGGCTACCAAGTCGAGACTGAGCGCCTCAGCGCGGCGTGCGCATGTTTACACACAGCGCATGAAGCACTCTTCACAACAGTGTGACCAACTGCCACACAGACAGAGTTCTCTACTTATAAAAAAATAGGAGACCTTACTTTTGGGATTACCCTCGTAAGTAATGTCTATAGACTTTACTGTAATAAAAAGCATTAACGTGATTTGCTTGAATGTTGTCTAGCTATCCGAGAGAGCAACTTCCTAGGCACGCTATACTAGACGAGTGGGCAGGACCCCACACTTAAAAATGTAGCAGGCTGACCCAGTGCATAGTAATAATAATATAATAACAATAGTAATAATAATATAGTAACTACGTAGTTACTGTTAGTGTCTGTCATTCTGCTCGTGACATTATTCGTGGGATAAGATTCTGTACCTATTCCTAATTATAAGCAGTGTCACTGGGCATTGAAATAACTCGCAACATCTTGATCTAAATGAACTAGGCTTTACCCATTGCACTATCTTTTACAACAAAAATGCGAAATTCTAATGCGAAATGCTAATCATGTGTGAACCCTGGAAAGAGGAATAACAACAGGAAAGGAAATAAAACATTCAATACGTAATTAGCCTGTTTGTATGTTGGCAGTGCTGTAGGCTGTGTTAATCTCGCTGACAGCGCTCTGCACCCTCGGCAAGAGATTCTGTGGTTGGACAGACTAGCGGTTAACGAATGGATGGAGAAGTGTGTGGATATGTTTTTCTTAGTGGAGACTATGTTGGTAGGATATGCATTACGAACAACTTCAGTTGGAAAGACCACATAGATAATATTGTGGGGAAGGCGAGACAAAGGTTGCGTTTCATTGGCAGGACACTTAGAAGATGCAACAAGTCCACTAAAGAGACAGCTTACACAGCTTGTTCGTCCTCTGTTAGAATATTGCTGCGCGGTGTGGGATCCTTACCAGGTGGGATTGACGGAGGACATCGAAAGGTTGCAAGAAAGGGCAGCTCGTTTTGTATTATCACGTAATAGGGGAGAGAGTGTGGCAGATATGATACGCGAGTTGGGATGGAAGTCATTAAAGCAAAGACGTTTTTCGTCGCGGCGAGATCAATTTACGAAATTTCAGTTGCCAACTTTCTCTTCCGAATGCGAAAATATTTTGTTGAGCCCAGCCTACATAGGTAGGAATGATCATCAAAATAAAATAAGAGAAATCAGAGCTCGAACAGAAAGGTTTAGGTGTTCGTTTTTCCCGCGCGCTGTTCGGGAGTGGAATGGTAGAGAGATAGTATGATTGTGGTTCGATGAACCCTCTGCCAAGCACTTAAATGTGAATTGCAGAGTAGTCATGTAGATGTAGATGTAGATGTGACACGCAAGATATGTATGTTTGATTGTTAATGTTTGAGCAGTGGAATTGTTGACAACTGTATAATTTTTGAAACTGGTTGTCGTATGAATAAACTGGCTGTAGTTGCTGCTTGCTGTATTTGCTGTAGTTACTTTATGAAGATTTTCTGTGAGGTATGAGGGTTGACTGAAAAGTCATGCCTCCACCTTCGTAACTCTTCAACAGTTGGCAGCACTGGTAAGTGGCAGGTATTGGCTTGTTCCATATCCTCTTCTCTACAGCTCCATTGGCTGGAAGCCTTAGCAGTGAATGGTTCTGTTGTTACAGTGTAAAGTATAGAACCCTGCGCAGAAGGTCGGTCAGTGCAATTTAAGCAACATGCAGTCGTTGAATTCTTGACAGCAGAAGGTGTCACCCCAAAGGAGATTCATCAGAGAATGAAAGCAGTTTATGGTGACTGTGTTGATGTGAGTACTGTGCGTCGTTGGGGGAGTAAGTTTAAAGATGTTGAGGTGGGAACGTCTGACCTGCATGACAAACAAGGAGTTAGATGTCCTGTGACAGCAACCACCGAGTTTCAGAAGCAAAATGTAGACGGATTGATTCAGGACGATCGTCGTGTCACTCAGAGGGAAACTGCAACTACAGTCGGCGTTTCACAAGAACGTGTGGGTCACATTATTGCTTTGCTTGGCTATCGGAAGATCTGTGTACGGTGGGTACCCTGGATGATGACTCCTGAAATGTAATACCACCGTACAACATCCTCTATACAGTCCAGATTTAGCACCGTCTGACTTCCACCTGTTCCCGATAATGAAAGACGATCTGTGGGGACATCATTATGCTTCTGATGAAGATGTTGAGAGAACTGTGAGACTGTGGTTGCGGAAGCAGTGTCGACTTCTTCCGTGACGGCTTCAGAAAACTTGTTCATCGTTGGCAGAAAGGTATCCAACTGGCTGGTGATTATGTGGAAAAGTGAATATTGGTAATTAAAGATCACATTTTAAGGATTATTTCTGCGTTTGATTTATTAAGATATTCCCATCCAAACCCAATTAACGAAGGTGGAGGCATTACTTTTCATTCAACTCTGGTAAGTGACTTACAAAAAAAATGGGGTTCGTGATTGAAATGAGTTTAGGCAATTAACAGAGTTGGAGGTAGTTTCATATTTCTTTAATTTCATATTTTTTGGATTTTTATTATTGTTAGGATTTCTTGCAATTCTGGGTCATTCTTTTGTTTCAATTATTGGAAGTCATATTGTAACTGTATAGCAGTCAGATTGCGTTGGGCCTATATATCTAAATGAATAGGTTAAGTCTGAGTTGTCTTTGTCCGGGAAAATTCTTTGTCAGTGTTTAAATGATAAAAAGTAAGCGACGACAAAGTTTCAAATTACACAGTAACTTGTAAAAATGTGCCGCGATTGGACAGAAATTAAAATAGAATTATTTTCAACTAAAGATAGAGTGCAAAATAAAACACGGGGAGGACTGAACTACTGTACTGGAATATAGGAAAATGTCTGCTTCTGCGTTAAGAACTTCAGTCCAGTTACTAAGAACATGCATGGTTTACTACTGAAAGCCCGGTATTTGTTTTTGTGGAGATACACGTCGGTATCGTTGTTGTCACTAATGATTCGCTGCTAATTCTTGTTGAAAACCATTTTCTGTAATTCTACTCATTTACGTGATTATTTGAGAGACTGAGAAGAGGAACAGAGGGAAACGGCGCTTGTTAGTATTTACCACGAAATGCGTTAATTAGACGTTAAATGTAATACTGGGAGCTAGGACTATGTTACACGACATTTGTATGCAAACAGCATTCTGGGAGTACTGTGGTTTTCTGTCAGTTCAACTTCTCTGATGTTTAATGGCTTTCATTTCGTGTGCCCAGACATAAGCGTAAAGGCACTATTTATGAAACAGGACTGGAATTAATAACTGGCGCTACATTGCCAGGAATCCATTACGTGATGAAAGCATTATTCACCATCCAATGTAAACTAAAAGACCTTTTACCCGTAATTCAGCTATCTGTATTGTCACAATTGGCGTATTTCTGCGAAATAATTCGCTGTAAAGACTAGCAAGTTTTGAATAACTGTGATCCTCTTCTTCCCTCTTTCAAATGCACTAAAAATGGTGGGATGTATACAGATTGCAGAAGAATTTATGTAGTAGATTTTTATTACAACCTGAAATATACCTCTGAATTTTGTTGTTTTGTGTACGATGTCAGTATGAATTCAGTGGATTTGCAAGAATATTCAGTAAATTTATCAAAATCTAAACTTTTACACACACACAGACACAAACACACACACACGCTATTGCTGAGATACTTTTACAGTTCACACCTTAAATTACCATCTTTGCATCTTCCTAGTAAACATTGTCTCTTTTACCACCCTATCTCGTTACACCCATCACATCACTTCTAATAAACTATGTGAATTTATTGTATCAATAAAAAGGTTGTTGCGTATTACATAAAAAGTTTTTGCATGATGTGTTCCTGCACAATATATTAGAATTTCATTCAGTGTGAAAGCCACATGATTGTTAATTCACTTTTTATTTTAATCTGTAATACTAATGTTTGTTAAATTTCAACAACTGACACAAATAGTCCATATTATTTGTGGTGTAGAGTACAGTAAGCAAAAAAATGGTTAAATATTTAATTTCTATTGCTTAACATGTAAGTTACTTACCACCTTTGTAATTCAGAAATATCGATGCAATTTGTCATTTTCTTTGAGAGACTGCTTGAGAGTTGTTTCATTGCGTGTCACATACTAAGAAGTCCACGATAACATGACAAATTTTACTGGTGATGCCAGAAGTGGAGAAAATCGACACTATAGTCCGATTAAAATTCTTGATAGTTGACACTTCACGTATTGGATCTGGTGTCATTAATCAGAATGTTCAGTGTCATGCTCAAAACGTTAACTGTTGCCAGACTGCCAGAACAATTCCTTCTCCGGCAATCTTTCCTGACGTGTTTTGATTGCGATTCATGAGTCTTGCACTTTTATTTTGCATTTCATCACACAGTGTTATAACACACCAAAACCAACTCGCACGCACGCAGAGATACAACACACACACACACACACACACACACACACACACACACTCACATATATATACACTGCTGGAAATTGAAATAAGAACACCGTGAATTCATTGTCCCAGGAAGGGGAAACTTTATTGACACATTCCTGGGGTCAGATACATCACATGATCACACTGACAGAACCACAGGCACATAGACACAGGTAACAGAGCATGCACAATGTCGGCACTAGTACAGCGTATATCCACCTTTCGCAGCAATGCAGGCTGCTATTCTCCCATGGAGACGATCGTAGAGATGCTGGATGTAGTCCTGTGGAACGGCTTGCCATGCTATTTCCACCTGGCGCCTCAGTTGGACCAGCGTTCGTGCTGGATGTGCAGACCGCGTGAGACGACGCTTCATCCAGTCCCAAACATGCTCAATGGGGGACAGATCCGGAGATCTTGCTGGCCAAGGTAGTTGACTTACACCTTCTAGAGCACGTTGGGTGGCACGGGATACATGCGGACGTGCATTGTCCTGTTGGAACAGCAAGTTCCCTTGCCGGTCTAGGAATGGTAGAACGATGGGTTCGATGACGGTTTGGATGTACCGTGCACTATTCAGTGTCCCCTCGACGATCACCAGTGGTGTACGGCCAGTGTAGGAGATCGCTCCCCACACCATGATGCCGGGTGTTGGCCCTGTGTGCCTCGGTCGTATGCAGTCCTGATTGTGGCGCTCACCTGCACGGCGCCAAACACGCATACGACCATCATTGGCACCAAGGCAGAAGCGACTCTCATCGCTGAAGACGACACGTCTCCATTCGTCCCTCCATTCATGCCTGTCGCGACACCACTGGAGGCGGGCTGCACGATGTTGGGGCGTGAGCGGAAGACGGCCTAACGGTGTGCGGGACCGTAGCCCAGCTTCATGGAGACGGTTGCGAATGGTCCTCGCCGATACCCCAAGAGCAACAGTGTCCCTAATTTGCTGGGAAGTGGCGGTGCGGTCCCCTACGGCACTGCGTAGGATCCTACGGTCTTGGCGTGCATCCGTGCGTCGCTGCGGTCCGGTCCCAGGTCGACGGGCACGTGCACCTTCCGCCGACCACTGGCGACAACATCGATGTACTGTGGAGACCTCACGCCCCACGTGTTGAGCAATTCGGCGGTACGTCCACCCGGCCTCCCGCATGCCCACTATACGACCTCGCTCAATGTCCGTCAACTGCACATACGGTTCACGTCCACGCTGTCGCGGCATGCTACCAGTGTTAAAGACTGCGATGGAGCTCCGTATGCCACGGCAAACTGGCTGACACTGACGGCGGCGGTGCACAAATGCTGCGCAGCTAGCGCCATTCGACGGGCAACACCGCGGTTCCTGGTGTGTCCGCTGTGTCGTGCGTGTGATCATTGCTTGTACCGCCCTCTCGCAGTGTCCGGAGCAAGTATGGTGGGTCTGACACACCGGTGTCAATGTGTTCTTTCTTCCATTTCCAGGAGTGTATATATATAGGGCGTTACGGCCAAACTTTCAGAAAACATTCCTCACACCAAAGAAAGAAAATATGTTATGTCGACATGTGTCCGGAAACGCTTACCTTCCACGTTAGAGCTCATTTTATGACTTCTCTTCAAATAACATTAATCATGGAATGGAAATACACAGCAACAGAACGTACCAGCGTGACTTCAAACACTTTGTTACAGGAAATGTTCAAAATGTCCTCCGTTAGCGAGGATACATGCATCCACCCTCCGTCGCATGGAATCCCTGATGCGCTGATGCAGCCCTGGAGAATGGCGTATTGTATCACAGCCGTCCACAATACGAGCACGAAGAGTCTCTACATTTGGTACCGGGGTTGCGTAGACAAGAGCTTTCAAATGCCCCCATAAATGAAAGTCAAGAGGGTTGAGGTCAGGAGAGCGTGGAGGCCATGGAATTGGTCCGCCTCTACCAATCCATCGGTCAACGAATCTGTTGTTGAGAAGCGTACGAACACTTCGACTGAAATGTGCAGGAGCTCCATCGTGCGTGAACCACATCATGTGTCGTACTTGTACAGGCACATGTTCTAGCAGCACAGGTAGAGTATCCCGTATGAAATCGTGATAACGTGCTCCATTGAGCGTAGGTGGAAGAACATGGGGCCCAATCAAGACATCACCAACAATGCCTTCCCAAACGTTCACAGAAAATCTGTGTTGATAACGTGATTGCACAACTGCGTGCGGATTCTCGTCAGCCCACACATGTTGATCATTAAAATTTACAATTTGATCACGTTGGAATGAAGACTCATCCGTAAACAGAACATTTGCACTGAAATGAGGATTGACACATTGTTGGATGAACCATTCGCAGAAGTGTACCCGTGGAGGCCAATCAGCGGCTGATAGTGCCTGCACACGCTGTACATGGTACGGAAACAACTGGTTCTCCCGTAGCACTCTCCATACAGTGACGTGGTCAACGTTACCTTGTACAGCAGCAACTTCTCTGACGCTGACATTAGGGTTATCGTCAACTGCAGAAAGAATTGCCTCGTCCATTGCAGGTGTCCTCGTCGTTCTAGGTATTCCCCAGTCGCGAGTCATAGGCTGGAATGTTCCGTGCTCCCTAAGACGCCGATAAATTGCTTCGAACGTTTTCCTGTCGGGACACCTTCGTTCTGGAAATCTGTCTCGATACAAACGTACCGCGCCATGGCTATTGCCCCGTGCTAATCCATACATCAAATGGGCATCTACCAACTCCGCCTTTGTAAACATTGCACTGTCTGCAAAGCCACGTTCGTGATGAACACTAACCTATTGATGCTACGTACTGATGTGCTTGATGCTAGTACTGTAGAGCAATGAGTCGCATGTCAACACAAGCGCCGAAGTCAACATTACCTTCCTTCAATTGGGCCAGCTGGCGGTGAATCGAGGAAGTACAGTAGATACTGACGAAACTAAAATGAGCTCTAACATGGAAATTAAGCGTTTCCGGACACATGTCCACATAACATCTTTTCTTTATATGTGTGTGAGGAATGTTTCCTGAAAGTTTGGCCGTACCTTTTTGTAACACCCTATATATACAGGATGTCCCAGCTACCTTGTTCACCCAAAATATCTCTGGAACAATAACAGCTATTGGAAAACGACTTTCACCGGTATCAATGTAGGGCTGGGGCCCATGAATGTACATATTTGGAAACATTCTAAAACGAAAGCATATGTGTTTTTTAACACAAACTTATGTTTTTTTAAATGGACTTCCTATATTTTTTCTTCAGCAATCCATAGCATGACAAAGCACATACACAATGGCGTTGATTGCATCGCAATATTCCTATTACATCCTGAGATATTAAGACGCGAAGTTGACACTTGAAACACCCGACATGCGCTGCTAGCGCACGTCCTGAGGCTCAGGTGTGAACCCCATACTGCCCGTAATCGCAGCAGGATGGCAGCATACCGTATTATTCGTTTCGGACCTCTTGATAAGTATGGAAGTGTGATTACGCATGTCAATCACATCGCGATTACGGGCAGCATGGGGTTCACGCCTGAGCCTCAGGACGTGCGCTAGCTAGGACAACTGAGTAAAGACGATGACATGGGATCAAAATAGAGTTGGAAGTGCTACTATGGAAATTTTGAGTAAAGACGAAGAAGTAGTGTACAGAGATCGTGACGATGTCCTCCAGAGAGGGGAAGAATAACTAAAAGAGCTATATGACGCAGATAGCAAACCAGAAACTCTGGAACTTGAAAGGAGGCAAAAAATGAAAACGAGAAGTGGTACCTCGAATGTTAGAGTTTTGCTACAAGCAGGAAATCTAGAAAACCCTAAAAGAGAGATGGACAAAAATCATATGGACCTCGTAGGTGTTGCTGAGGTAAGACGGAATGGATGTGGAGAGTTACAGTCTCATGAATATGTATTGTCCCACTCAGGGGGCGAAGTAAAAGGAATGAATGGAGTAGGAGTGATTATGACAAAGGACTTGGCTAAATGTGTGAAATATGTTAACTACGCAAAGGACCGGGTTATTGGTGTAAGGCGGAAAGGAGCTCAAAAAGATTTACTGATTGCCCAGGTCTATATGGCAACTTCAGAGCATGATGTCCAAATTGTAGAGGAAACGTACAATGTAATAGAGGGGCTAATGGACGAAAATGAAAAATGCTGTAAAATAGTAATGGGAGACTGGAACGCCATTTTGGGAAAATGGAAAGAGGGAAAAATAGTAGGCAGTCATAGTTTTGGAAAGAGAAAATATAGAGGTGACTGGCTAATTGACTTCTGCAGGGAAAGGCAGCTGACAGTGGCAGATACTTGGTTCAAGAACCACAAGACGAGGCTCTACACTTGGAAATCACAAGAGGATGAATGCAGAAACCAAATCGGAGAGAAAGGAACAGGAATGGAATCAAGCAGGCGCACACGTTACCAGGTGCAGGTAATAATAGCTACCACAACTTACTTATGGCAGAAATAAAAATAAGGATGAAAAACCTGAAGAAGGCGACCACTGTGCAGAAGTGAGATCTAGAGAAGGTACAATGGCAAAAGATGCATTCAGTAAGAAAAGCAGAATTTTATGCAGCAGTATGGGCAGAGAACTGAGCAAAAGACTCACAAAATGTTTTGCATGGAGTGTTCATCTGTAAGGCGCTGAAACGTGGACATTGAGGAACAAAGACAGAGAAAGGCTGGAGGCTTTTGAGATGTGGGCATGTCGGAGGATGGAAAGAACAAATTACAGAAATGCTGTCACTTGAGTTTCTAAAAACATTACGAGACAAAGAACCACCTGATAATAGCAACGAGTACTGGAATATGCTGGAAAAAGGAATCATTAAAGCAGGACAGCAAAATATAGCATATGTAAAAGGGAAAAGGGAAAAAGAAACCACGGGTTACTCAAGAAATGATTTCCAAGATGGAGGAGAGAAGGAAATTTAAAATAAGAACACTAAAGAGGCAAGAAAGATGTACCGAAGGTTAAATAATGGACTGCGAAGAGAAACAGAGCAGGCTAGGAAAAAATGGCTATAGTCTGGGAGACGAGTCTTTGGTATTGACAGCTCGGTAGCGTCTTTCCGTTGCCTAGCGACCGCAGGCAGGCAGCCAATGACGGCCTGACTTTGAGCGGGTAGCAAGGGCCACGTTACCGCTCTGAAACCCGGTCGCGCGCGCTTATGAAACTTACCAGTGTCTCGCGTGCAGGCGGTGCGGTCGTTCGTCGTTGTCTGAAGTTGAATTCGCAGTTTACTTCGTTTTTGTTGTTTTTAGTGTTTCTTTGTTATGTTTCGTTGTAAACAATGTCTAGTGCGGCGGGAAGTACCAGCCCAACATAAGAAGTGAAACGGAGGAAGAAAAGTGTGCTACACACCCAGGCCCGTGAATTCGTGTGCTCTGTGAGGGATTACTTTGAGAAAGAAAAGGACAAAGGTCAGCCTTTAATTCCTGTTGTTCAGGTTGTGAAGAGAACTGCAGCAGCATTGAAAATAAGTAAGAACACTGTTGTAAAGATAGGGAAAGAACAGTATAGTGTAGATTGTGACGAGAGTGGCACAACAAAGCTGCACACACCAGGAAAGAAGCGACGAGAAATAAACAGGTGACAGCTTTGGACGATTTTCAGAAAGACGCTATTCGTCGTCATATATACAGCTATTATAAGAGAAGGGAACATCCCACTCTATCTAAATTACAGGTGTCGCTTCAGAAAGACGATCTTTTTAAAGGGAGCAAATTTTCATTGCGTACAGTGTTGAAAGACATAGGCTTCAGCTATTCACTGTTTAACGGACGCAAAATATTAATGGAAAGGACAGATGTAGTTGCATGGCGGTGCAGATTTCTGCGCAGGATCATGGGTGTGGAATTCGAAAGTATAGTGTGGTTAGATGAAACTTGGGTCAATGCCAGCCATTCTTTACGTAGAGGCTGGAATGATGGAACGCCCGAGGGGACAATGGCAGTGCCTGTTGGCAAAGGAGGGCGTATTATTGTCTTACGTGCAGGAACATCGAAAGGTTTTGTGCCAAACTGCTTGAAAATGTTTCGGTCAAAAAAGACGGGAGATTACCATGAAGAAATGAACAGTGTAGTATTTCAAGAATGGTTCGAGACATCGCTTATGACGAATCTGACAAGTCCATCAGTGATTGTTATGGACAATGCGCCTTATCATTCCGTTGTTCACGATAAGGCACCAACCTTGGCAACAAAAAAAGACGATATCACTCAGTGGTTGAAACGGCGAAAAGTAGATTTCAGAGAAGATTTAAGGAAGGCGGAACTGCTCGAAATTGTGGCACAAAAGAAACCCCAATTTCCAACATATGTAATTGACGAGATTGCTAAAAGGCACGGGCATGAAATCGTTCGGCTTCCTCCATACCACTGTCACTTCAATGCAATTGAAGGAGTGTGGGCGCAGATAAAAAATTACATTGCTGCAAACAATAAAAAATTCACGATCTCTGAAGTGGAAACTCTCCTTCCAGCAGCTATCAATAAAGTGACAAGCAAGACGTGGGCTAAAATTGTAAACAGCACTGCAAGTGCCATCAGAGAGGCGGCCAAAACTGAAGGGGTTGTGGAAGAATGCATCGAAAATTTAATTATACATCTGGGAGAGAGCAGTGATAGTTCGAGTAGTGCTGAGGAAGACAATGTCAAATCAGATTCTGACAGTGATGTGAGTGGTGTTTTTCCATTACAGTAACTACAACGTATTCAGGAATGTAAGGAGGGAGTTTGCTATCGATCTACAACTAGCTCATCATATTGTGAGTACTTTCTTCAGATTATAACTCTTAATACACTGACCAATTATTCTGTAGCTTGTAGTAGAACAAATTAATAATGCTAATACTTAACAATGGAAACCAAAACTGCTAATGTTCAACAACTTGCGAAAATAGTTTTCATTTCAGTTGTGAAGTTTAACAAATAACTTTATTATGTTTCAGCATCTTAGATACTTGTACTAAATAGCTCTTATCAGTTTTCTAGTTAATATATTTCAAGCATCAACTTTAAATAAATTCACGCGTACCAATACGACTTGTATTTTGTCTCGCTTTTATTTCTGCTGCTAGAGAATGCGTGTAGCAGACAGGGCGCCGCGTGCTGTGAGCCACATTCGGCAACAGCGCCGTCTGCCCGCCGGAACTGTCAGTACCAATCACTCGTCTCACGGACTATAAAAGAGGAATGTGATGCAATTGAAGAACTGGACAGGAAGGGAAGATACGACTTACTACACAACTGAGTAAAGACGATGACATGGGATCAAAATAGAGTTGGAAGTGCTACTATGGAAATTTTGAGTAAAGACGAAGAAGTAGTGTACAGAGATCGTGACGATGTCCTCCATAGAGGGGAAGAATAACTAAAAGAGCTATATGACCCAGATAGCAAACCAGAAACTCTGGAACTTGAATGATTCAGCAGTTTAAGTAATGTCGAGAAATACCAGCCATCATAATGAAAGAAGTCTGCCATAGCTGCAATGAAAAATGGCAAAGCACTAGCTACAGATACGATACCGGGAGAAATACTAAAACGCTTGAACGAAGACGGAATAAGAGAAATATTGAGGTTATGGAATCAAATATATGACAGTGGGGAATGGCCTGAGGACTTTCTGACAACAATAATGACTCAATTACCAAAAAAACAAGGAACCAAGAAATGCAGTGAGCACAGGACAATTAGTCTCATTTCACATGCAGCCAAAGTGATGTTAAGAGTAATTAATAAGACACTTGAAAAAATAATGGGGGAGAATCTTGGCGAGGAGCAGTTTGGCTTTAGACGGTATACGGGCACCAGAGATGCAATAGGGCTCCTACGAATCGTGGGAGAAAGGTTTATTGAAAAAGGAAGAGACCTCTATATGCGCTTTATCGTTCTAGAAAAGGCATTTCACAATGTGGCTTGGGACAAGTGGCGACTATAGTAGGGGAAAAGAGAGTGGACAGGAAAACCAGAAGATTTGTAAACTCATTATATCTGAAACAAAAAGCCTCACTGAAAGTGAGAGGAGAAAGTACAAACTGAATCGGACTAGGAAAAGGAGTAAGACAAGGATCCTATCAACTACCCTCTTCAACCTCTACTTGGAAAATATGATTGACCAATGCTCATTAGATGCAAAAGGAGTAGAAATTATAGGAAGAAGAGTAGGGTGTTTGAGGTCTGCTGATGACATGGTCCTTCTAGCCACAGGGGAAAAGAGTTACAGGATTTAGTGGACACCATTGAAGCTAACGGAAAAAATTATGGAATGCAAATTAACACAAAGAAAACAAAAATATTGGCACTAGGAGGAAGTAAAGAGCTAAAAATTATGCTGAATGAAGATATATTAGAACAGGTGCAAAATTTTAAGTATCTTGGAAGCAGGATAGACGCCGACTGGAAGCGTAGCACAGAAATTAAAACAAGGATAGTAATGGCAAAAGAGGCATTTTATAAGAAAAGCAGAATGTTATGCAGCAGTCTGGACAGAGAACTGAGGAAAGCACTCACAAAATGTTTTGTATGGAGTGTTCTTCTGTATGGCGGTGAAACATGGACATTTAGGAAGAAAGACAGGGAAAAGCTGGAGGCTTTTGAGATGTGGACATGTCGGAGAATGGAAAGAATATGTTGGATGGACAGAGTAAAAAATGAAGAGGTACTGAGAATAGTGGGAGAGAAAAGACAGTTACTAGATATAACAAAAAGAAGAAAAAGAAATTGGATTGGGCATATATTAACTAAGAATGATGGACTGATATAAACAGTTTTAGAAGGTTATGTTGAAGGGAAAAGGAAGCGAGGAAGGAAGAGATTTCAGATACTGGATGTGATGGAAGGTACAACGTACAGCAACCTTAAAAAGGAAGTAATGGATCGCAGAAAATGGAGGGGCAAAGAAACTGCTAATATAACAGAAAACTGATGATGATGATGATATGAAATACACACGTTTCATACACAGGACTAACCAAACACTACTCTACTTCGCACAAGACGCGATTCAGTATCACATATACAGTTATCATAGTCATAGAGATCGGCTGACTTTATATACGCTTCGCACAACATGCGTGAAGTCGAACTTTCGAAGGCTGCAGTGTCAACGTTGCGACTGGAGCACCACAGTCAAAAATATAAATGGAAATGTCAGTGTTGTGACCTGGTGTAGTGGGTACCATATCAATCGCTCGTGTAAAATATCATGGGTTCGAATCTGATTAAAGGTAGCTTTTATTTTAGTTTCTGAATCTAATCAAATAAGTTTGATTATGATTTTCGTCCAGTTTACTGGTTTAAATGCATTTTTTTGTTCGTAATTTTTTGCCGCGTCATTTTCATCATGGTACTGACTTTATTTGCTCTCTTTTTCCCCGTATCATTCTCTTTTCGTCTGGAATCTGTCTGTGTCGCCTACAATCTGCAACCAAGTGCCAATGAGGATTGTTCACTGGTTGGTAACTCGGCAGTTCTTGTAGTTAGTGTAAGGGTAGTTTCAGGTAACCAATAATAGCTGGAAATTACAATATGCTTTTAACGCTGAATTTTGTATGTTTTGAGTTTGCTCGTAGAGTTAGCTTTAATCGCTGTGAACTAAGGAAGATCAGGTAATTATAGTTGGGGGAGCAGGAAACAGCCTGGTTATGAATCCAAGATATAGTATTAGGAGTGGCCTGGATAAAATAGGAGCAGAAACTGGGCACTGGGATGTGGGGTTTGTGGAGGTCATTCAGCGCCGTGATCAGCCCTGGGTAAACACTGCTGTAAGGCGTGTTAACACTGAGCTGAACGAGGTGCTCCAGACACCGGCAAAGCCTCACATTAGTGTTGTTCCAGTTGATGCTATTGGTAGGTGCGGTTACACTACACATCGCCTGCACCTTAATAGGAAGAGGAAAGATAAGTTAGCTTCTCTATTAGCAGATACTGTAACTGGGGCCACAGTCACACAAGGGGTGACCCCTGTGGTTGTTGGGAGCAGGCAGACAGGTTTTTTAGGCTAAAGCCAAATTCCAGACAGACAACAACAAAGGAAAATAGAAGAAAAGAAACTTCATGCACAGCAAATAGGGATAAAGCTAAGGGCGGTATCAACTTACTTCACCAAAATATCAGGGAAATAAAAAATAAAGTAGATGAGCTGATAATGTGTTTACATGATCTCAAAAATAAGAACGAGATTGATATACTTTGTCTGTCTGAGCACCATGTAACTGTGAGTATGGAAAATGTCAGTATAAATGGGTATAATTTGGCATCTTACACTTGTAGATCTAGTATGAATAAAGGAGTAGTTGCCATTTTCATAAAACAAGGGTATAAATACTGAACTGTTGAAGTAAGCAAATTTTGTGTTGATCAGCACTGTGAGGTTTGTGCATGTGAACTTCAGCTAGGTAATGTTGTGTTGATATTAGTAACAGTGTACAGGTCTCCACTAGGAGACTGGGAGCTATTCATAAATAAGTTTGACTCCCTGTTACGCTGTCCGTTAGACAGAAAGAAGACGTTATTAATCCGTGGTATGGAGCAATTACAACTGATGTTTTGAGTCACATATGTAACGCATCACTGACTCAGGGTATTTTTCCAGACAGGTTAAAATATGCCACTGTCAGGCCTCTCTACAAAAAGGGGGAAACCACAGATGTCAATTACCGGCCACTATCCTAGCTTGCAGCATTTTCAAAAATCTTTGAGAAAGTAATGTACTCGAGAGTGGTTAGCCATCTCAAAAGTAACAGGCTACTTAGTAAATCACAGTTCGAATTTCAGAAATGCTGTTCCACTGAGACAGCAATACACAGTTTCACTGTCCAAATAATAGAGTCTTCAAATAGTAAAATGTCACCAGTAGGAATATTCTGTGACTTATCCAAAGCATTTGATTGTATGAACCATGACATTATGTTAGAGAAATTACAATTCTATGGCATAAATGAAACAGCATATGAGTGGTTTAAGTCATATCCACAGAACAGGAAGCAAAAAGTCTCTTTATATGCTTCAAGTGATTCAAAGGAGTTTGCCACTTCATCTAACTGGGGTGGAATTACATTAGCTGTTCCACAAGGTTCGATCATGGGTCCCCTTCTGATCCTGATATATGTGAATGACCTCCTTTCTTAAGTGAAACAAGATGCTGAAGTGACACTGTTTGCTGATGATATTAATTGTTTTTCTGCGAATGGGCTTGCTTTGAACTTTGAAAAAACACAGTACATCCAATTTTCTGCTGCAAAAAGTATAATTCCTTCAAAAAAGCATAACACATCAAAAGAAGTCAGTAGCCAGGGTAGAGGATACTAAGTTTTGAGTGTACATGTAGATGAGAATCTTAATTGGAAAAGTCATATTTTGGATCTCGTAAAGCGACTAGGTTCAGCAACTTTTGCAAATCAGAATAATTGCCAATTTTGAGGATGTAGAAATTAGTAAGCTAACATATTTTGCATACTTCCACTCTATGATGTCATATGGAATAATATTCTGGGGCAACTCAACATTTAGGCAAGAGGTATTCATTGCTCAAAAGAAAGTAGTTAGGATAATGTGTGGGGTTCATAGTCGCACATCTTGTAGGCATCTGTTTAAAAGGTTAGAAATTATCACAACTGCTTCACACTACATTTACTCAGTAATGAAATTTTTTCTCAACAACATGGACCAGTTTAAAATCAACAGCGACATTCATGATTACAATACCAGAAAAAAGAGCGACCTACACTACTTAACCTATCTTTGGCAAAGAAAGGGGTAAAATATGCTTCTATAAAACTTTTTGATAAATTACCAGATGAAATAAAATGTCTGTCAGACAGCAGTAATAGTTGGAAAAACAAATTGAAATCATACCTCCTTGACAGCTCCTTCTATACCATAGATGAATTCTTGAATATGAGTAAATAAATCTGGAGATATAATATATTGAAACGTCCCCTTTGAAAAATTATACAAGACTGTGCTTAAACTGACACACAATATTTTTAGCGCAACGCAATCTGACTTTCAATAATCCCTACAAAAGAATGGCCCTGACTAACATTAACCTATACCTTTCACAAATCACTTACCTCACAAAAATCTTCGTTACTCGAACTACTGCAATACAGCGAGCGCCACTACTGCCAGCTAAATAAAAGATTCAAACTACGGAAGGCACTGACTACTGATAGGCATAGTTATCACATGAAAGATTTTAATAGAGAACAAATAATGTATTTACCTTAATAGTCATAATATATATAGCAGTTCATGACATACAGTCTTACAAATTTCAAAACTCCGCCATTTCTCTCCCCACATCCACCACTGCTGGCGGCTCACCTCCAACTGCGCAACGCTACGCGCTGTTCACATCCAGCTGCCCAACACTACAATGGCAGACAACAATGCAAACTAGCCACAGACTGCACACAGCACAGCCAGTGATTTTCACATAGAGCGCTACATGGCTTTACCAATATAAAAACCTAAACAGCCTACTTACAATATGCATTTTTAGCCATTTAAGGGAATGGGATAGATAATAGAAATATTTAGGTATAATACTATATTGTAAAAAAAATTGTGTCCCGTGCCCATTTCTTATGCATTTGACAAGTTCCACATCATAATGAACAATGGAGTACGTAACTAAGTAACTAACTAAGCGATCGTGATTTCAGTTCTACCCTCAGACAGCTGACCACTCTTGTGGTGTCACCGCCAGACACCACACTTGCTAGGTGATGATGATGATGATGAGTCCCATACTTCTTTACAGAGCGTAGGGGAGCGACGCGGGAGACCCGCGCCGCCTTACTAGGCAAGGTCCTAGTGGAGGTGGTTTGCCATTGCCTTCCTCCGACCGTAATGGTGATGAATGATGATGATGAAGACGACACAAAAACACCCAGTCATCTCGAGGCAGGAAAAATTCCTGACCCCGCCGGGAATCGAACCCGGGACCCCGTGCTCGGGAAGCGAGAACGCTACCGCGAAACCACGAGGGGCGGACACTGGTAGCCTTTAAATCGGCCGCGGTCCGGTAGTATACGTCGGACCCGCGTGTCGCCACTATCAGTGATTGCAGACCGAGCGCCGCCACGCGGCAGGTCTAGAGAGAGACGTCCTAGCACTCGCCCCAGTTGTACAGCCGACTTTGCTAGCGATGGTTCACTGACAAATTACGCTCTCATTTGCCGAGACGATAGTTAGCATAGCCTGCAGCTACGTCATTTCCTACGACCTAGCAAGGGGCCATTATCAATTGCTATTTATCTTGTGATGCATGTACCGTCAGACCGATGTTCACCAATTATGGATTAAAGTTAAGTATTCCAGCAGCTACGTACTTTTCTTGCTAGTATAATTACTTGACGTGTTTCAGACCTCACGCCAGCCTGCGTGAGTTAAACGCGTGCCTTTCGGCTACCTCCTAGTGGCTTGGCTGTCTTGCCAAGTCACAACAACTCTTTTCTCGGATAAAAATTAGCTTAGGAGTTTAAATTCAGGGCTACAAAACGTGTCGTCTGCCTGAGTTCAAACACTGATCATTTAAAATCATCCGGCGACACAACATCTCATATTTCCGATAAACCTCGCGACAGCCACTTTCAATACTGCTCCGTATTATACATTTGTGAAGTGACCCGATGTGTGTGTGTGTACCACTTATAATTAGTGTTGCCATCCGTCCCGATACATCAAGACCTCACCGTTATTGATATTCTTGTCCCGACATCTCGACAATACCCACTATTGTATCGATTTTGCAAAATACTGTTACGAGATTGGGTCAAGTACTGCAGTAACGCCATCTTCCGTTAGCGCAACATGTAAATGAAGCCTCAATTTTATTTATGACAGCAAGATTATGTTGACAAGGTCGTCTCACAGATAGCGTTGTGTATCCTGTATCTACGATGCAAGTACGTTCTAGATCTAGAGCCATCATTCGAGAAAATACCAGACTTCTCCAGTAAGACGGGGCTGGAACTACATTATGTGATCAAAATTATCCGGACACCTGGCTGAAAATGACGTACAAGTTAATGGCGCTCTCCATCGGTAATGCTGGAATTCAGTATGGTGTTGACCCACCCTTAGCCTTGATTACACCTTCCACTCTCGCATGCATACGTTCAATCAGGTGCTGGAAGATTTCTAGGGGAATGGCAGTCCATTCTTCACGGAGTGCTGCACTGAGGAGAGGTATCGGTGTCGGTCGGTAAGGACTGGCACGAAGTCGGCATTCCAAAACTTCCCAAAGGTGTTCTGTAGGGTTCAGGTCAGGACTCCGTGCAGGCCAGTCCATTACAGGGATGTTACTGTCGTGTAGCCACTCCGCCACAGGTCGTGCATTATGAACAGGTGTTCCATCTTGTTGAAAGATGCAATCGCTATCCCCGAATTGCTCTTCAACAGTGGGAAGCAAGAAGATGCTTAAAACGTCAATGTAGGCCTATTCTGTGATAGTGCCACGCAAAACAACAAGGAGTGCAAGCCCCCTCCATGAAAAACACGATCACAGCATAACACCACCACCTCGGAATTTTACTGTTGGCACTACGCACGCTGGAAGATGACGTTCGCTGAACATTCGCCATATTCACACCCCGCCATCGAGCAGCCACGTTGCGTACCGTGATTCGTCACTCCACACAACGTTTTTCCACTGTTCATTCGTCCAATGTTTACGCTACTTGCACCAAGCGAGGCGTCGTTTGGCATTTACCGGCGTGATGTGCGGCTTATGAGCAGTCGCTCGACCATGAAATCCAAGTTTTCTCACCTCCCTCCTAACTGCCATAGTACTTGCAGTGGATCCTGATGCAGTTTGGAATTCCTGTGTGATAGTCTGGATAGATGTATTTTGCACATTATGACTCTCTTCAACTGTTGGCTGTCTCTGCCAGTCAACAGTCGGCCTGTACGGTCTTGTGCTGTACGTGTCCCTTAACGTTTCCACTTTACTATCACATCGGAAACAGTGAGCCTAGTAACGTTTAGGAATGTGGAAATCTCGCGTACAGGCGAATGACACAAGTGACACCCAATCACCTTACCAAGTTCGAAGTCCGTGAATTCCGCGGAGCGCCCCATTCTGCTCTCTTACTATGTGTAATGACTACTGAGGTTGCTGATATGGAGTACCTGGCGGTAGGTGGCAGCATAATGCACTTAATATGAAAAACGTCTGTTTTTGGGGGTGTCTGGATACTTTTGATCACGTAGTGTATTTAAGCAGCGCCAAGCGGAAGAATCGGGCAGTCGAATATCGATCTGATAAGACGATTCTTTCTAAACTTTATACAAACAAAGAGTTCAAGTTAGTAATGTTTGAAATTTTTGCAGCCCGTATATAGGGCGAGAAGCTTATAGTGACGTGTAATTCGATGAACGACTTCGTCGATGACTAATGTGTTACTGTCGGCAGTTTACCGTCTAATAAAATTACCATAGCTTACGAAAATGCCTAAGGATGGAAAGTGAAAGCGTCAGTTTTCGGATGATTACACAAAAGAGAGGTCTTTTGTCAAGAAAGGACGTACAGATCAGGAAGCGTTGTGCGAGATATGTAGCTGTCTCATCGGAGTAGATCACGGACATAAGGCAGATGTGAGGCATGACATTTCTACGAAGAACCATACAAATAGGTTTACAGTAGCTTCAGCATTAAAGCAATACATTCATGATTAAAGAAGATTCCCAGGAAGACTTGCTCGTTGCTGCTGCAGAACTAACAATGGATTACACAGTTGTCAAGGATCATCAGTCCTTCACTTCTCTTGACTGTACCGTAAAATGAATGCCACAATATACCCTGACCCCAAAGTCGCCGCAAACCAGTCTACAGCCAAGAACAAAGCTACAGCCATTGTTAAAAATATTCTCGCACCGCACCGTGTCCAAATGCATAAAACAATTGCAAGAATTTTCAGTTTATGTACAGGCACCGACGCATCGAACCACAAGCCTGAAAGGATGTTTCCTTTCGTTGTTAAGTTCTTTACTGAAACTGGCGGAATCCAATAAAAACTGTCGAAGTTTGATTCGCTGAATAACGAAACATGGCAGACAATTGCAAAGTTTTGTCTGGACACTTATACGTTGATGTCAGTCATCAGACTCTCACGCAAAATCAAGATGGTTATCGCTAACGCTCGCAGCTGTGAGAATTCTTAAACTTCGGATATCATTAAAACAATTTTTTGACGCCGAAGTCAGGCCAGCTTCAATAATGTCCGACTTATCCAGTAGTGCGATCAGTCAAAGTTGCTTCAAGTCTCTGCAGTCAAACTTGACTCTGTTTTAGGAGAAATATAAATACGTTTAGAAGTACAAGGTCTCGATATCTGAAATAAAAAATACATTAGTCGACACTCAAAGATGTCTGAATGAAAGGAAGACTGCGAAGTTTATTGGCATGCAAACCACGATGAACTGATGAATTTAAACAAATCAAAGAATGAGAACCCTACCCAAGAATTAATCTGATTTAGATATTTGAGGAAGACGCAATGGCTTTCTGTACCACAGCATTTGATTACTAAGGGAATGGGCTATTTCTTTAAATTATCATCGAGTATTTGATTGGATGATGCTATCTGAAACCACAGATTGGGTGATGATTGAAAACACTATTACGTACCTGACTGAAGATGGTGTGACGATTTTAAAAGACAGTAGTTTTCAGAAATACACACTGGTGTCCAAAATTAAAGCAACAAACGAAAATTTTGCAAGGTTGCGTTTCTTTTGCCACAAAACAGTGTAAGTAGGTAATGGTAAAGTAAAAGCAATGTAAAGAATACATAACGTGAACAACTGCAAAAAGCATGAAGGTAGACAAAAATGTTCTTCGTTTCTTCCAACTTAACTGATTTCCACACACATTCCGACAACTGGTTAATGTGCTCAGTATGAGGTGTGACCACCTCTGACAGCAATACAGGCCTGACAACGACGGGACATGTTGTGAATGATGTTTTCAGTCTCATGTTGAGGCAATAATGCCCGTTCTTCCTTCAATAAAGCTCGCAGTCTTGGAGATTGGTTGGTCGATGCTGATGTGATGCAAGCTGTCTCCCTAGCGCATCCCAGACATGCTCTATCGGATTCAGATCGAGAGAGCGAACAAGCCAGGCCATGCGAGCAATATCTTACGTTTCCAAGAAAACATCAACCACTCAATGAAACGCTCGCAGTACCTTGCAACAATTGCAAATGAAGCCCCAAGATCTCGTCACGATACCTGACAGCAGTTAAAAGCTTGCCGAGCCACCCGCACAATTTCCAGCTCGATATCGGTCTCTTTCTTGAATGTTTGGGACTCGAAATCGTGTTCCACTTTCCCTCTAGATGCGAATCCAGACTAAATCGGGACTCATCTGTGAAAATGACATTGGCCCCCTGCTCGACCGCCCAGGTGCCATGTTGATGACTCTAGACGTTCCCTACTGTGAAGACGCGTCAGAGGTAGACATACAGCAGGTGTCCAACAGTTAACGCCGCTCTGCGTCGATACAACACGTCCAGTGGATAGTGTAAGCTCACATGCCAGTTGCGTGCAGTACTAAGGCGGTATTGTCGTGCCCAAACAGCCAAATGACGGTCCTCTCTTCTGAAGTCACATCCGGTTGTCTCTGCCGCCATCTTCAGCGTACAGTTTCTGTCTCTATGAACAGTCGCCACATCCGAGAAGCAACAGAACTGTTCACTTTAAGCCACTGGTCCAAATCAGTCGGCCGGCCGGAGTGGCCGAGCGGTTCTAAGCGCTTCAGTCTGGAACCGCGCGACTGCTACCGTGGCAGGTTCGAATGCTGCCTCGGGCATGGATGTGTGTGATGTCCTTAGGTTAGTTAGGTTTAGGTAGTTCTAAGTTCTAGGGAACTGATGACCTCAGAAGTTAAACTCCCATAGTGCTCAGAGCCATTTGAACCATATCAGTTTGCGGCTGGCCTGCTTTCTTTCCTTGTATGGCCCTCCACAGCAGAGTGAGTCTGGTAGGCATCTTCTCTGTGCCGCACTGCACCGTCTGTGACTGTATTCACAGCGATTATGAATGAGGGGCTACCTGGCAAATATGACCACTCCTTTCTTAAGTGCCTGACGTCATCAGAGGCATCGTTGTCCATTGACCGGAATGCCATCTTCCGTGCAGAACACGATCGTACCGTTAAGAAATTGACAATTTGTAGGATTATATCGTGAATTAGACACAGAAATGGGAAATAGCGGGTTTTCGCTTTAATTTTGGACACCAATGTATGCATTTGAGGAGCTTTTTAGAAACTAAGAGTGACCTGGAAGAAAGAAAGTCTAAACACTCCGTGGAAGAAAGGTGGATTTACTTTCTTAAAGGTACCGAAAATCCTGAAGCAGTTACCAACTGCTAAAACTGTACGAGTATTTGTTTTCTGTTCCCGCTCACAACGCCACTGGTAAAGAGAACTTTCAAAGATGATGGCCCAATGGAATGATGAAAGAAATCAACAGATTCCAGGGATTGTGGAATCAATCTTACAGCGCTAGCTTAACTAAAAGCTGACTTACTTGGAGTTTTATAAACACACAAAAGGGACATAAGACTTGCTGAAAAAGATGAAATCTTCCGAAAAATACTGTGTTAACTACTTCTTGCAAAGGAAATAATTCCTTGTAAAGGAAATAAATTTTTAATTCATTTTTTCAGCCCCATCACAGAGTGTCCCGACGAGGCCCCAGCTAGATGTGGCAACCATAACTGCAACCGCGCGTAGCCGATATCCGATGTGGCAACACTGTAGTGGCAGGTGACAGACGTAATAAACCCACAGGCTCCTAGGTTAAGGTGCCAGCCTAAGACTCATAAAAGCGGTTGTCCTGTATGTTCAATTGTAAATGCAATAAACAGCCCCGGATACAAAATTACAAGAAAACTTCATGATATGATTAAAAATAGTTTTTCAATTAACAACAGTTTGGAGTTAATCAACAGCATTAAAGATGTAATAGTCCTAGACATAGTAGTACTTTGACATAGTAAACCTCCACACCAGTAACTGTTGGAAAGACACTCTCACAATAATACAAAAGAATCTAACCAAATTCAAACCGCTAAGCAATGCAGAAATTTATGAACTCATGACATTGCTTAATTTAATTCCCTCAAACAAGTATTTTTCATTCAGTGGCAAATTTGGCATGTAAAGCAATGGTATGGCAATGGTTAGCAACCTTGCGTGCTGACATATTTATACATAACCTGGAAAAAGAATTCATCTTAGCACACCTACAATTTACTGACAAAATTCTGTATTATAAAATATATGTGGATGACACAATTTTTTCAGTGGTCCAAAAGAAGAAGCAAAACTTAGCAGAA
The DNA here is from genome assembly GCF_023864345.2 of Schistocerca serialis cubense. Taxonomy (NCBI): domain Eukaryota; kingdom Metazoa; phylum Arthropoda; class Insecta; order Orthoptera; family Acrididae; genus Schistocerca; species Schistocerca serialis. The sequence continues at coordinate 459,556,765 of NC_064642.1, forward strand.
GAAATGAATAAAACACACCCAAATATCAAATTTAGAGTTGAACACAGACCACTGAAGAAAGTAATTTCCTTAACATTATCTCCACTTTCAATAACAAGCATACCTTCCAAATACACAGGAAACCCACAACCAGTGGTGTTGCCATTAACAATATCTCATACCACCTGAACCAACATAAAACCGCTTTCTTCCAGTAATCTCTAAACCATATGCTCCGCACCCGTATCACTGAAGAAGATCCGTTTAAAGAAATGAACATACTTAAATCTATAGCCCAAAATAATAGTTATAATACCTCTTTGATAAACACCCTAGTTGAAAAAATATAAAGTAAACTTAAGTAACCACCATCATCATAACAAGCTAAGAGAGAAATCTCAAAATTTGTCTGCTTTCCATTCCTCAGCAAAGTGTCATATAAACTGACAAATCTTTTCAGACCACACCGCATAAAAATATCGTTCCACACTGACAATAAACTACAAAAGAAAATTGTTCACAATAATAAATCCACTGGAGATTGTCATAAAAATTCTGACAAATGCAAACTCACATGCTGCTGTTCTTACTTCTACATAGGTCAAACAGGGAGAAATTTTGCAACCCACTACAAACAACATATGGATGCCACTCGAGTCAAAAACTACCTCCAGTTTTGCATCACATCTAGCTCATCATGAACGCTCGGCTAGTGATGTTAATGACAATCTTTCAGTGCTACATATTGCTAAAAAAGGAATACAGATGGACCTCCTTGAACAATTAGAGAATTACATCCACAAATGAAAATCACCTAAGAAAATCATAAATGAACGAAGTGAATCAACACAAAACTTTTTCTTCCAGAATTTACAGGACATCGTGGCACCAAAACAACAAAAACGACAATAATAAGACAATTCATCTTCCTGCGTAAATGTTATTCTCCTTGTCATGTAACAACTACGGCATTCTGTAATTTATAAAATATTTTTAATTACGTAGTAAGTATCCACCATATTTGTTTACCTTTGTGTAACTGTTAACCCATATTAAAAGTACGTTGTCAATATAAAAACACTCCTGCAGCTAGCAAAATTTACTGAAATTAATATCTGTACTAGTAATATTTATACCATAATACAATGTATCTCATGCCAAAGACCATGTTGTAGTAAAATGTAATATCTATCATATCCATATTCTTTGCAAAGACATCCAGCATTTACTTAACGTGAATCAGCGTAAAACCAAGTACAGCTAAACACTGCTTATATTTGAGAACATAGCTTAATAATGTACATTATAGGAAGAGGTTTGACATGGATACCGCAAGGCAGCACACTGTACATTAAACATAAGAAACTTTCCGCTTCGTAAACGTTTCGTCACCGATTACTAAATTTCCGTCATTTCCGCCAGCACCATCAGTACTGCATCTAGCTACACTTGGGCCACAGCATAATGTTCTTGTAACAATTCCATCTTAAGATGAACCTCAGTGGCTCGAAAACATGTCTAAGGTTGAATAAATCGTATCAAAAAACTGAAAAAATAACGACTGGTTGCGTATTTATTGCCAGATGAATCGCAAAAGTAAATTAGGTGTAAGACGAGTTGAGAAAATGCACTAGGGAAAACTAGTGTTAATAAATGAGTGCTGAAGATGCCCCTAAGATGTAATTAGTACCGGACAGGTGAAACCTTCTGACAGATGGAACTGTTACGCTGAATAAAGACAGAACATGCTTATATCCCAATAATACCTGTAAATGAAGTGTTTTAATTTAAGGATTGTTTCATTGCATACATGTGGGACAAGTGTAGAAGTGACTCTTATATGTCGATAATTCCCTTATATCTGCAGCCGACAGCGATTGCCCTTATAGTTCTGATTTATCGCAAACATTTTGTGCATAGCAAAAAAGGCTGCTTAAAAATCTACGTCTGTAATCAGCTGCACGAAGTTGAATTAAATAGTAGTCCTCCCTTGCCGCGAAACAGCGTTGCGTGAGCGCGTCATTTCCTACGGCTGCGAGTGTTAACGTTGCGTAACTGGGTACTGGTCAATACACGAGTCCTTCTCTATAAAGTCAGGTGAGGGGTATACAGCCACTGAGCAAACCCTGCCGTAACTCTGTGGGCCCATAACTCTGCGCCAATGGTCTGTCGTCACTGGGCGACAGCTGCGTCACTAGGATAGCAGCGAGCACAGAGAGGTGGCGACCGACTACGGGACGTGCCGTGACGTAGCGCTGTGGCAAGCGTCGGGGGAGGGGAGGGCAGGGTCGACACGGATCCCTCTACAGGCGGGCAGCGCAACCAGCTCGGCCTGCTTGCGGCAGCAGAGCTAAACAGCTGATTTGGAAGCAAGTCCTGCTTCTTCTTCTACCGTATATACAGGGCCGCACTAACGGAATTTTGGCAGTTTGAAGTGAGTGACATTTCGCGAAAAGTCCATTTGTCTTTCCATACCTCATTCTATTCAAATCAGGATACATTTTTTCTTTTTTTTTTTTTTTTACATCCCGTTGATCGATGCGGATCCTAGCAGGAACGTACCTACAGCTTTTGCATGGGAGGGGGGGGGGGGAGGGGGTCCAGCACTATCATTTAGGAAGGTAAACCTGTCTTCGCCCACCACATAAAAAGGATTTGCTGTTAACGCCAATAGCGTCAATCAAGCAGAAATTAAAAAACCCACAAATACGTTAGCATCCATATTACATGAGGGTAAAACTGTAGAGAAACACTAATTGATACAAGCGTCTTTAAATAAAACATATGTATTGTAGCTGTTGAGGTATTTATTTATGAAAAAGCAATTAATTGTAAGCTAACATTTGAGGTAATTATATATTTTTAATATCATTATTAATCATTTATATAAGCAATAATATTATTATATTAGTCTTTATATTTAAATTGTGACACTTAGGCATTTTGCTGTAACTTCAGGTCGTAAGTTAATTAAAAATAAACATTAATTACTTTAATTTAAATTATTATATTTAGCCTTTTACGTCTTGCTGCTAACTTACTAATAATGTCTTCACAATCTAGTTCCACCGCCAGATCTCGATGAACACTCATTAGAGCAAGAACAGTAAGTCTTTCACCTCCTATTTTATTCCTTATGTAAGTGTGTAGCCTCTTCATAGCCGAGAAACATCTCTCAGGGGTCGCCGTTGACACTGGGAGTGTGGCTAATATGATAAGAAGCTTTTTTTATCGAAGGGAAAAACAGTTCATCACACTGATCAATAACTTCTATTGCAGTGGCAGGTTTTTCCTCTACAGATTTCCAGTGATTGTGCCATATCTCGTATTCACTCAGAATTGTTGTGCCTACATTCCCAGCAAGAAATATTTGCGCTACCTTCTTAAGATTTTCTTTTCTCCTGGAGTCATTATTGATTTTCTTAGGCAGGAGCATCTGAATTCCTTCGATTGTTTCTTCATGTGGTTTAAAATGAGCATCAAGTTCTGTGATCACATGTTCAATAAAAGGGTAAAATACATTTCGTCGACAATATATTTCAGCAATTTCTCTTGGTACATTGCTGCGCTGGGTTTGCCTTCCAGTCGTTCTTGGAACAGTTATGTCTCTTAAGCTCATTTGCTTTGCCTGCTCCAAAAGGACAGAGAACTCACTTTCATTCCGAATATTTTGTAGAGTAGTTTTAACTGTTTTCGCATAGCTGCAAGTGTTCATCAGGTCAACATTGACCTTCTACATTGCTTTATTCAGGTTCGCTGTATATGAAAAAACTATTCGTAATATAACAAGCGACATGATAAATTGGCTATTTTCAATGGCAGTCTGCAGTTGGTATGCTTCAGTGGCGACATCCCTACTAGCAGCGTCTTGAACAGCCTCAAGTGTTGCGCGTACTACAGGAAGCATTTCTGCAAATCTCTCGACAGCCACATGCTTTTCGGTCCACAGCTTCTCACAAAGGGAGATCAGCGTTGAATGAGATGAGTCAGTTTGATCTGAAATTTTCTTCAAAAGGTTGTTCCGAAGTGGAGATTGTCGAAAAAAGTTTACTATACTTTTCATTGCTCCAATACAGTTCCGTATCATAGGTATTCCACACGAATGCGTAAAAACTAAATTAAGAACATGTGCCACACAGTGTACAAATTGCGCTCTCGGATATTGTTCTGCAATTATTGTTCTCATGCCTCGTAACCGGCCGCTCATTACTGCAGCGCCATCAAAGCCTTTCCCTACCAATTTGTCCATATCCAAGTTATAGGATAGGAGATGTGTTATGATCGTGTTTGCCAATGCTTGCACTGAAACATCTTCCACGTAGATAAAGTCAAGAAAAAACCTCCCTGATAATCGATCTTCCCGATGAGTTGTCTAAACATAGTAAACATAACGCTAGTTGTTCTTGGTGTGATATGTCTTTTGCGGAATTCCGTTGCGGTTGGCAAGATTGCACTCACTTCCGTTGGACACATAGTGAGGGTGGCACAGCTATTTTTTGCAGCCTCATTCCTCCATGGCGTGTCACTACGTCAACCAAGCGCAGTGCGCGACTATTTTATGGTACGGGGTTTCAAAAGCGGGTATTCTTCAAAAATTGGCGTTTTTTGTGTAAACTAAGGAAGGGGGGGAGGTCTGTACCCCCTGGACCCCCCCCCCCCCCCTTATATACGTCCGTGGATCCTAGAGCTCTTGAAGCTGGGGGACACCATTTTAAGATAACTCTATTAGTCAACGAGATATTGCGGGAGACGTGCACGTTGTCTTAAGATCCATACCATCTGCCACACTACAAACTGATTCGCGACGCCGTAACAACGTTACAACACAGCTACGGTCTACAGTCCCGCCGCGCATTGCTGTGAAACTTGATAAGAGAAGAGACACTAGCGTCCCTAGCGGCAAGAAATTCAATCGCCAGTTAACGTAATGCGTACCATAAGATTAATTCTTTTTAACTTAATTTACGAAATAATGGTACTATTTTTGTATCTGATGCGTTAGAAAAGTCTTGAAACACGATGATCGTAAAAGAAATGTAATCAGAGCAATAACTCATGAATGAAATGAGATAAGCTATAACGTAAAATGTTTACTTTCACAGCCGTAATTGTCACACTTAACCACATACCCGGGAACATTATGCCGTCGTCAAGTGAATTTGTGGTTGAAACCCAACGTTTCGTCCCCGCCTGCGGAGGAAACTCCCCACACTGGAGATGTCCTCCGCATTCTCAGACGAAACGTTGGGTTTCACTATGAAATTTATCCGACACGACATAAAAGCCCGAAATATTTTAAGTTTGACAAAAATATCTACGTGAACAAATAATTTCGCAATATGCACTTAGCTCACTGAAAGCAAGAGATTATTTCATCCATAATAAGTATTTATTTCTGTTGCTGACTGTACTTACGACTGGCACTTTCTTTAACAGGCAATAATTTTGCGTGAAGCCTAAGGGTTTCCTCAGTGTTGCACTTCACTCAGGTTTCAAATTCACAAGTATTGGTTTAATATGATTACTCCTCCTTAAAAACACGTCAGGTGGCTTGGGGAGTATTTAGATTAACACAGTGGCGTTTGTGGCTCTGGTGTAGCAGCAGTTGAACTGTTGGTTTATTTTGAGTCGGGGAAACAGTTTTAATATTTTTGACCGTTTTTGAGTTGTAGTGCCGACCGGTGTGGCCGAGCGGTTCTAGGCGCTTCAGTCTGGAACCGCGGGACCGCTACGGTCGCAGGTTCGAATCCTGCCTCGGGCATGGATGTGTGTGATGTCCTTAGGTTAGTTAGGTTTAAGTAGTTCTATGTTCTAGGGGACTGATGACCTCAGAAGTAAAGTCCCATAGTGCTCAGAGCCATTTGAACCATTTTTTTTTTTTTGAGTTGTAGTTTTCTCTCTACTACAGTTATGCTGACTTGTCTGCCATGTTAAATGATGTGGATACTGCATTCCATACAAGTTTCCCACTTTATGCATTCACAAACTGATTTTTAAGGGTATTGAAGGAACTTTACGTTATTGTGTAGATAAACGACCTTTTTCTGTTGTGCATGTGCTATTTACTATCTGTTTTTCTTCTTAAAAAGAAACATTATTATTCAGTAAATATCTTTAGGTTACTAGAAAAGCGTAACTAAACAGTTCTTTTCAAATGGTTCAAATGGCTCTGAGCACTATGGGACTTAACATCTCCACAGCCACACTTCAAAGCTAACTAAGTGAGTATTTACCTCTTTCGTTTTGTCTGCCCATGATTCACTGCCATACAACCATCGAAGAGATCTCTTTTATCCACAGATTTGCGACTTCTTATTTTTGTCAACAGACTTCCTTGTTCGAAAGTCTTTCCTTCCGACGATATTCTGACGGAGCCTTCGTGTTTTCTGAATCTCAGCACTTTGGTATCTCCTATATTTACCTTCATTCCACACACTTTTTACATTCCTGTTCATAATAAATTGTAATGTTTTCTCTGATTAGGCCAACGCTGCTTGTTCATCTGCATACTTAATTTCCTTTATCCTTTGTGCTATTATTGTCACGCTTCTCGTGGTTACTAATGCTTTTGCGTATCAGCTTCTCAGCAGAGTCTATGCCAGGCAACATCGTGATGTAAGAGATCTCCCAATACGTGTCTCGTCTGTTTCCCCATCGCATGTCGTTTTTATCACTTTCTGTCTATTGTAAGAGTTCTTTGATAAGTCTCCTGTACTTCCTGTCTACATCAACACATTTTAAGGTCCTCAGGACGATTCTCAAGTCCACACTGTCAAACGCCTTTTTCCTGTCAACCTCACATACGTACATGGCTGTTAACATCTAGCATTCTTTGTGCTATCATCCTCAAACATGCAATATAATCTAGTGTTCCTTTTTGTTACCTAAATCCCAGCCAATCATTGTAACATTTACACGTTGCCAGGGTTGTTTCGACCACGCTGCAGAAGGGCTGGGAAGCCCCTACACATTGTCCTCGTGGCCGTCGATTTGCTTCGGTGGAAGAGGAGCCGGGGTTTCGTAGGAAACTACATTTTTCCATGAAGGCGTTGCCATCTTGTCTTGCAGTGTGATAGATGTATTAACAGTTAAACGATTAACAGTTAACCGATTACATTTTTTCCATCCGTGTCCCTTTCATTTGGCTGCTCCTTATGGAACCTAAGCGCGCTGAGTCTGAGCCTGAGGTGCGGATTCCACGTAGGCAAATTTTGTGAAAGGGAACCAGCAGAAACTACAATTTAGAGCAGTTTTCCATTACATATACATTCGAAGGAACTTACACACATAAAGAGAATAGTGCCTGCTTCTGTCAGTTGACGTGTAATTTGACTTGTTCTCTATGGCTCTAACATGATACTTGCGGAGCATGGCATAAGAAGATTCAAATGGCTCTGAGCACTATGGGACTTAACATCTGAGGTCATCACTCCCCTAGAACTTAGAACTACTTAAACCTAACTAACCTAAGGACATCACACACATCCACACCCGAGGCAGGATTCGAACCGGTCGCGCGGTTCCAGACTGAAGCGCCTAGAACCGCTCGGTCACAACTGCCGACGGCTTAAATAGACTGGGTAATATTTCACATAGCTTATTTGCTGTTAAAACCAACGAAGACCAGTAACTGCGGGTGAAACTTTTTGTATGTTTTTACTGGCACACACTATTCAGCATATGACAACGTTCATATTCCGTGGCTAGATACAGAAAACGCTTTACCGAAACGAGTTAGGACAGAATAGGAACAAGACAATAAGTTAATAATCATCGTAACTGTGAGACATTCATGATTTGGTATTAGTGACACTTAAGAAAATGTTGTTTATTTTAACAGCTGTGGAAGGGTCAGAAACAGTACAAAATGAACGTTTAACGACTAAGAGTCATTTTTTAAACCTACATTACAGGACGTCGACGGACAAAACGTCAGATAGTGTATTATTATTATTACTATTTCTTTGATATTATTGCCTCCAGTTCACCTTTTGTGTTTCTTGTTGTGTGTTAAACTTGCTAACTCGTCTGCATGCAGCTAGATTTTTACATCATAGAAAGAGATAAAATTTTTGCGTGCAGTGCAGTGCAGTACGCAACAGCAACTTGGTGGGACTTGTGCGTCAGTCACCCTGCATTTAGTGAGGTAGGTCTTGTCATGGAAGGCCGCTGAGGGCATAGGGGATCAGGAACGTCTAAGAGGTAGTACTAACGTCAGTCCAAGTAGCTGCTGTTGGCAATACGTGCAGGAATTGCATAAAGTAATCGTCCTTTTTTTAACATTCGGTTCTTTGATGAGCGTTCTTGTAAAGGTTATGTCGGCCAGCTCAACGTAGAAATAACATTTCAAAAAATGGGTGGCAGTTTACTACATTACTTACAAGAGTTGTTGTTTCAAAAGCTATGCCGATATCCGCTGCTTTCGCGGGAAACACAGTGCCAGACAACACTGCTGGTATTTTCGATGAGTGCACACAGAGGCTTTAATAATAATGCCTGAATACATATGTTAATCATTCTATGTCGAACACGAGGACGCCGTGTGTTCACTGTCACCTTTACCTGTGTAGCAGTCACGTCACGCCATTTTTATTGTTCGCAATTTTGTTTCGCAGAGCCAGTGTTGTGTCATGGACGACGTTCGAACGACCAGGGAATCATAAGTGCAGAGGAGGTGACAACACAGCGGAGAAAACAGTAAGCGCCTCTAGCGACTGACTGCGGAACCTTTCGGCTATGCCGAAGCTGACATCTGACGGTAGAAATGGGAACTGTTACACTGAATGCGTGCTTGGAGCCTCACGGTACTGCGTTCACGCTGGGAGAAAGTGATATGCTAACGGACTTCGTGTCGATGTTTCGTTTTTCAAATAGTTGCCGCTTAAGCTGTTCAGCAAATGTACCCAAACTCACTACGCAACGACTGAGATACCTCAAGAATGTGTCGAATGTGAGCAGTAGAATTCATCAAGCTTTCTTTGAGGAACAAAGCCAGAGGATTAAACAATGGCTGATATTCTAATTAACAAGAATTAATAACAGGCATGTAGGATGAACGGCTCATAACACTGAAACGTGGTTTCGGCAAAAATAGAGCGTAGAGGAGCACGCCTTTTGTTATATGGCTAATAGACTTAACTCTAGAAGTAAAGAGGATATTGAAGCATATCTAGCAGGAAGATAAGCCTAGCTACGCTACTAATTGTAGGAAGAAATGTAGTTCATCTTGGCCCTACTTATACAACACAGATTCAAGATCTGCAGAATTGTTGCAGATGGAACTATACGCTAACTACTAACTTAACAGAAGGGGTTTTGTAAAACTGTTTCAGACGCATGTACTGTCCCCAGCTGACAGAATGCACCCGGAAGGAATGTGTGTGCGAGTGGTAGTGTCGTGGTCCAGACGCCCGATTCTTTAAGAATCAAACTCCCATGCATAAAACGAAGAAGTTCAGAAAAGGTTCGATATTATGTTAGAAGTCGCTAAGTGCTCTCATTATGAAACACTGGATGAACATAGTCCGAGTAATTTGCGCTCCATTTTAAGCAAAAGCATGTTTTTCACGCGTCTCAACGTTTGTGATGTCGTAGGTCCTGAACTACGCGTTGTATAATTACATAATTTTGCAGGTACATTCAGTGATATATGTAGATACTGTCTGCGAACAGAGGTAGTAGTAAAGAAGCAATAACTATCCATGCCTTGATGAAGTTTTGCTGCACGCCATTTTAAGCAGAAACTAGTTTTTCACGCACCTAAATGTCTATGACGTCATATCTCCTGAACTACATGTGATACAATGATACAATTTTGTAGGTAGGAAACTAAAACGCCCCATCCCCCGTGTGTATGTTATCACTTATTTCTATGACAATTGAGCATGCTCTGCAAGGAATCACTGACATTTTCTTTTCATTGTTAAGAAAGAAATCGTCGTTAATTGAATCAGCACGTCCACCCACCTTCCACACACTCAATGACACATGTGGATACGCTCTTGAAGAGATGTGCTCACGTAGCCGCTTAGCAGGTGTCAGTCAAATGGTTATTTGCAAGACCGGGTAAGAGCACGAACTTTCTAAGTGAACGTGTTTCAAAATATTCCAGAAACCTTCACCTGTTCTAGAAGGATCAAAGCGAAAACGTCTGTTTCGCAACTGGCCGGCCGAAGTGGCCGTGTGGTTAAAGGCGCTGCAGTCTGGAACCGCAAGACCGCTACGGTCGCAGGTTCGAATCCTGCCTCGGGCATGGATGTTTGTGATGTCCTTAGGTTAGTTAGGTTTAACTAGTTCTAAGTTCTAGGGGACTAATGACCTCAGCAGTTGAGTCCCATAGTGCTCAGAGCCATTTGAACCATTTTGTTTCGCAACTGACGTATAAGCTGCCGAACAATCTTTTTCGTCCTCAATAACTTTTTTAATTCCTTGAGTCATCGCCAGAGTTTTAATGCGAGACCGTTATCTTCATCGCAAGTCTTAGCGTGATAGGGCTGAGGCGTTCTTCTGGTCTTTATGTCCATATGTATTCTCTGGTCTTCCCAGATGTATTTCCCTTATCGCTCGATATTGAATAGCTTCCTTTGGTAGCTACTCAAACCCTCTCGAAGAACATGATTGAGCCAGTTTTCCCGTTACAATCTGAATTTTCCAGTAATTTCTGACTTGTCCTGCACCGTCTGATTTTTCTCAGAAACTTGGTTCCTATGGCTTGACCTCAGTTCCTGTCGCTGGTCTTGAATCCGTCCCTCGATGCCATACAAAAGAGCTGGGATAGCTTGTCTATTAAAATTTCATGTGGGATCTCGGTGGTTGGTTGACGGCATAATGTGTTATGACTGTGCGGCATAGCCGTGAGAAACTACCAAACTTTCTCAGTTGTATCCATAAGTAATGTCGCAGGATCAGTAACTGAAGTCTGATATATTTGTTAGAGAAAGGTGTCAAGTTATTTTTGATATAATAATATCTTTCCCTTTAGATTTTTATGTAATATAATAATATCTTTCCCCTTAGATTTATATGTATCTTTTGTAAAGCATCACTGGCACAATGTATTTTTCCTGGCAGATTAACATGTGCCACAGTTAAAGCACTCTGTAAGAAAAATGATAAGAAAGACTAAAATAACTGCAGTATGAAACACATAACTGTATTATGAAATACTCAGCTGTACCAGTATTCTGTACCAAAAGACGATCGATATAAATGTAAGATCAGACGATCATTAAGTCCAGGCAAAAAGGAATACAAACATCTCAAAAATGAGATCGACAGGAAGTGCAAAATGGCTAAGCAGGGATGGATAGAGGACAAATGTAAGGATGTAGAGGCTTATCTCACTAGGGATAAGATAGATACTGCCTACAGGAAAATTAAAGAGACCTTTGGAGAAAAGAGAACCACTTGCATGAATATTAAGAGCTCAGATGGAAACCCAGTTCTAAGCAAAGAACGGAAAGCAGAAAGGTGGAAGGAGTATATAGAGGGTCTGTACAAGGGCGATGTACTGGAAGACAATATAGTGGAAAAGAAGAGGATGTAGATGAAGATGAAATGGGAGATATGATACTGCGTGAAGAGTTTGACAGAGCACTGAAAGACCTAAGTCGGAACAAGGCCCCGGGAGTAGACACATTCCATTAGAACTACTGATAGTCTTGGGAGAGCCAGTCCTGACAAAACTCTACCATCTCGTGAGCAAGATGTATGAGACAGGCGAAATACCCTCAGACTTCAAGAGGAATAAAATAATTCCAATTCCAAAGAAAGCAGTTGTTGACAGATGTGGAAATTACCGAACTATCAGTTTAATAAGTCACGGCTGCAAAATACTAACGCGAATTCTTTACAGACGAATGGAAAAACTGGTAAAAGCCGACCTCGGAGAACATCAGTTTGGATTCCGTAGAAATATTGGAACACGTGAGGCAATACTGACCCTACGACTCATCTTAGAAGATAGATTAACGAAAGCCAAACCTACGTTTCTAGCATTTGTAGGCTTAGAGAAAACTTTTGACAATGTTGACTGGAATACTCTCTTTCACATTCTGAAGGTGGCAGGGGTAAAATACAGGGAGCGAAAGGCTATTTACAATTTCTATAGAAACCAGATGGCAGGTATAAGAGTCGAGGGACATGAAAGGGGAGCAGTGGTTGGGAAGGGAGTGAGACAGAGTTGTAGCCTATCCCCGATGTCATTCAATCTGTATATTGAGCAAGCAGTAAAGGAAACAAAAGAAAAATTCGGAGTTGGAATTAAAATCCATGGAGAAGAAATAAAAATTTTGAGGTTCGTCGATGACATTCTAATTCTATCAGAGACAGCAAAAGACCTGGATGAGCAGTTGAACGGAATGGACAGTGTCTTGAAAGGAGGATATAAGGTGACCGTCAACAAAAGGATAATGGAATGTACAGCAAATAAATAATTTTTTTCAGCCTTCATTTGCAACTGAAGGCTGAAAAAAGGCTGAAGGCTGAAAAAAATTGTTTATTTGCTGTACATTTCACAGTTGCTGACACGCTGCAATATGTTAAAGATTTGTAAATAATGGAATGTAGTCGAATTAAATCGGGTGATGCTGCCGGAATTAGATTAGGAAATGAGACACTTAAAGTAGTAAAGGAGTTTTGCTATTTGGGGAGCAAAATAACTGATGATGGTCGAAGTAGAGAGGATAGAAAATGTAGACTGGAAATGGCAAGGAAAGCGTTTCTGAAGAAGAGAAATTTGTTAACATCGAGTATAGATTTAAGTGTCAGGAAGTAGTTTCTGAAAGTATTTGTATGGAGTGTAGCCATGTATGGAAGTGAAACACGGACGATAAATTGTTTAGACAAGAAGAGAATAGAAGCTTTCGAATCGTGGTGCTACAGAAGAATGCTGAATATTAGATGAATGGATCACAAACTACTGATGAGATATTGAATAGAATTGGGGAGAAAAGGAGGTTGTGGTACAACTTGACTAGAAGAAGGGATCAGTTGGTAGAACATGTTCTGAGACATCAAGGGATCACCAATTTAGTATTGGAGGGCAGCGTGGAGAGTAAAAATCGTAGAGGGAGTGCAAGAAATGAATACACTAAACAGATTCAGAAGGATGTAGATTGCAGTAGGTACTGGGAGATGAAGAAGCTTGCACAGGATAGAGTAGCACAGAGAGCTGAATCTAACCAGTCTCAGGACTGAAGACCACAACAACAACTGCACTGAAATCGATCGTCTTTAGATAAGAATACTGCTACAATGAATTTTGTATAATGTAAACTTAGTCCTAATCTTCTCTTCACAACTGCTCTGTATGCACTTGTTATTAGTATGTTTGCTTCTAAAAGTCCTGTGTCGTATACTGATATTCATGACATGCCCTACACATTATTTAAGTAACGAGAACGAGATTGTGGCTTAAACTATTTTAACCCTTATCCGTGAAGACGGTCCATGACTGAAAGCGGTCGATATTTGGGTTTAAATAAAACAGAAGCGGCTGATGGTCAAACGCATTTTATTCAATACTGGTACAGCTGAGTATCTCATAATGCAGCTCCTGACGTTCATTAGAGCTGTACCGTACCACCTGCACAAGATATTACTTAAATAGTTATCGTCCAATTTCCTTGCTACGTCTTTTTCTAAAATATTCGTAAAAGTAATGTAAACGAGGGAAGTTTCACTTCAAAGTAGAAAGAGTCTATTTAGCGTTAGTAGAAACAGTCTAATTAGCATATTACAGTTTGGATTTCAGAAGGGCTGCGAATGCTGTTTATTCGTTCATTCACCAAATATTACAAGCCTTAAATAATTAAATATCGCCAGTTAGTACTTTTTGTGTTCATTCGAAGGCAACTGATTGTGTAGACCATAGCCCTCTCAGAAGAAGAAAAAAATGAATATTTGTGGCACTGATTGCTGTATAGACAGTTCGTTTGAACCATAATTAACAAACAGAACGCAAAACGTTTTTATGAATAATTCAAGCAATGTTGGAAGGGAGACAATTTTTGTAACTGTGGAGAAATCACAGAGGGAGTCTCACAGGGTTCAGTGTAGGTCCATCCGTGCAAACGACCTTCCAGTTAACAATCATCAGGTAGAGTTGGTACTTGTTGCAGATAATACTAGTATCATAATAAATCCCCTCACAAAAAAAGCAACAGAAGTGTATACAGCCCTAAAACTACATCATAGATAACTAACATGAAAAACTAAAGATAAGGACTTGATTGGAATCATTAGCAAGACCGAAAAAAAAAAATTTCTGGACAAACCAGCTCGCATTTTCAAATCAGTTGGAGAAATTACACAGAGAACTCTGCATTCTAGACGCACAAAGGAATGAAAAGGTTAAATGCCAGCTGCTCAGAATACGAACTCTGAAATATAAGTAACACTTCACGCTCTCTACGACTCTGCAATGTTGACCCATCTTCAAATGACACATGAGCACAGACGAATGGCTACAGATTCTCTGTGCTGAGCACAAACTCTTTTTGGAGGGACGGCGGTCTGATCGTTCCCGAGGTGACGACGTGAATGTACCTTGAATGTTAAAATTAAGTGTGTCTGTTTGTGTGTGTGTGTGCTGTGTAGGAATAAATCAGTAGTATCCTTTTCATAGACAGAAGTTCTCACTAATCACTTAATACTAAAAGAAACAAAATAACGTGGTACCATTGTTCCAGTGCTGGCAGAAACAATTAAAATGAACAGAATTTAAACAACATAGTGTGTATATCTATGTGTAAAAATTCATACCACTTAATGAGTGTAACTGTGACTTAACACTAGAACAAAACTTATTTTTAAGCCTTTACTAAAATTATCAGTCATTAATTACATCAGTCGTTTGTATGGTATGGTTTGAGACTGTGATAAGGGTACATTCCCTTCACTTCTTTATTATTCGGGTGACCTAATACATAGGCTCCAAGATTAGGTATAGAAATGATCGTATAAGGTCCTGAGTACACAAGTAATCATTTCTTGAATTTCCTTTTTAGGAATGAAGCTTCTGGGTGGGTCGTTAGTAGTACTTTCGTCCCCACTTGGTATGTCTGTGTTTTCTTCAATTGTTGCTCATAGTAATTTTTCGTCTGTTGAGCTTTTCTCTTCATTGTGGCTAACGCTCGACGGATCTTGGCCTCCCGAGATTCTTCTACAGCATGTACCTTGGGTAAACAATTAACCCACTTATTTTTCTCTCTCTTATTCATCACTAGTTCTGTTGGTATAGGTTCAGTTGATCAATGCATTAAATTGTCACGAATTTCTTCAAATTGCTGCAGATAGTGCACGCACAATGTCTGTGGCAATATATTCTAATAAACCTATTTACTTCATGAAACAAACTCTCAATCGAATTTGCTTCAGAGTGTACCTTCCGGAAATTTGTCTAATCCTGTTGTCTTGTAAATATCGTCTCCATCTGTGTCCCATAAAATTGGATTTATAATCAGACAACAAAACACGTGGCTTTCTAATACACGGAATATAATCCGTTCTGAGTCTGTGGATGATGGAATGCGCAGTACATGGCTTGACTGGATATAATTTTACATATTTATTGAATAGATCGTAAAATCCAGCAATCTATTTGACATTTCCTCTAGCACAAGTCAGGGACCCATTACATCCATTCTCAAAACACGTAGTGGTTCTTCAGTAATAACTGGCTGTAATATTCCCCTGGCGCCGTGGTTCAAAGGTTTTGCCTTCTGACATGTTTCACACTTCCTGACTGTGCCTTGCACAATTCTTCTTAGATTTGGAATACGGCAAGATCTTGCATTATTTTCTGAGCGTCTATATACTCTCCAAGTCCCTGAACTATGTGTGTATGCCATATTAATTTCTGAACATAGTCTTGTGGAATGCAACACACCAGTTGTCTTATTGAAGATGTCTTCTGTGAAATAAGACATTATCATGCTATTGATACAGCTCATTTATCCTTGGTGAATTTTATGCCTGTACTGTCTGAAAGACATGTTTCCAATCAGGTTGTAGTTCATTGTAGTTGTGCCATGTTCCTGCACGGTCTAAGATACGCTCTTCGGTTTTCTACATTCTTAATTAGCAAAATTTAAAGTTCTGTTGTTTGATGTTCCATTTCTGTAGCTTCAGTTAGTCCTTCTGGTACTCTTGATAGAGCATCTGTAATAATGTTCTCTCTGCCATGGACATATATAATTTCAAAATGGTAGAATAAGCATCCGTACAGCTAATTGTGGATGTAAAAGCTTGCAGTTATTCAGAAGCAATTATTCAGAAAGCTTAGTGCCTGGTGATCACAATATACTCTAGTACATGCTCCTGCTGCATAATGATGAAATTTTCGAAATGCCCATATAACTGCCAACGCTTCCAATTCTGTGGATGTCTAAGATGGTTCAGTTAGTGAACGATTGACTTGCAAAAGATATTGCACAAAAGGTATGTACACCATCAATTAACTGGGTCTGGAATGGGCAAACTCCTAACCATATGATGACACATCTGTCATTGGCCTAAAATTTAAGTTATGTCTGGATGATGTAAGATATATGGATTAACAAGAGTGGTTTTAATATTGTTAAACGCTATCTCACAGTCTTGCATCCATTGCTATGACACATTCTTCTTTAATAAAGACAACAATACTTCAGAATGTAAGACTTGAATCGGTATGAAACGATGATAAAATGAAGGTAATCTTAAGAATATCTTTAAGTGGTCTCTATTACATCGTGTATTAGTCTTTTTCTTTCCACAGGCAAAATCCCGTGTAATGAAATTAGATGTCCAAGGAAGTTGAAATCAGTTACTGCAAATTTTGATTTCTTGAGGTTTTCAGTCACCCTTGGCAGTCGGAAATTCTTCAGCACTCGTCTTAAAATCTCAACACGTTCACCCAAATAGGTGTTGCAATTAACATGTCATCCATGAATTGTGTTGTCAAGGAGTGTGTCAGAACTCTCCATTAAATTGATTAAATATTACATTGAGTGTTGACAACAGTATAGCCAATTTAAAGCTATTCTTTGCTTGTGTAAGACTGGAAAAAAAATAAGCACTCTGATATCGATAGTAACAATCTGAATGCGAAACATGCGTGAGTCTAAGTATTGTTGTGAGACGAGTCAGTAGTGTTGGTCGAAAGCTCATAGACAGAAGATGTGTCAAGCTGCCCTCATGTGGGTGGCGGCAGATCTTACCACACTCCAGGCCTGATTTCATTTCTATGGCCAGGAGAGATTTAGATGGTTTAACTACACTTGAAGATGGAAATCAAGGTAAAACTCTCAAGCATAGCGTAGATGTCAGTTGTGGGGTTAGGCTCGTGATTTATAGTCCGGGTTTGCAAAAATACCATGTTTTGATTGTCAGTTAAATAAGCCTCTTTATCCTCCAAATAAAAATAATTATTCTCCATATCCCATTGATATATATGCTGTTGTTATTAAATGTTAATGTAACTTTAAAATTGAAATAATTTGTTAATCTGGCACTCAGTCATTATTGATACTTGCCATTGTCAGGCATTTTGACATTATTAATACTCATCAAACTATAATTGGTCGTGATGATATCTGAAGTTTTTAAATAGACTTCATTTATGAAATCCCTTGTCACAAGTTATTTAGTAGTTAACAGGGGCCAAGCAAATTCCTTTTTGTTAAATTCATTCTTAGTAACAATAAGCTTTAGCCGCTGGTGCTGCATACTGCTACGAATTGCTATAAACCACTTGGAAAAAGGCAGTCATTTAAAGAGGTGAGTGCAAAACGTAGGTCCAAAACAGAGACACTGACACACCACAACATGTCATGTACTCTAACCCAGTAAATTCCGTTGCACAAGCCAGATTCTGTATCATTTGTAAATTTTTGTTCAAATACTCAGATAGATAGCTTATCCAAATTTTAGTTTTAAGTTTTTCATGTAACAATCTGTTGAGGGCTTAAATGACAGTGCAACGAACACTCGTACAATATGCACGCAGTGTTATGGAAATTAGATTCCGATTACTGGTAGCTCAGTTTGCTTATCGAGTCAATTTTCGCAGAGGAACGTAGGCTACATTTCTTGTAGCTATGTTACATTTGTTGTAGCTACATTACATATATAGGGGTAGGTAAGTTACAGTGTGACAAATCATATAGTTCAGGTCCTAAGACAGTGTCTAGTGCAGAAATTAATACATTCGACCTCACATTAAGACCAAGTGGTAGTACAGTAAATCGATAACTGCACCCAAAGTAAAGGAAGGCAGTATACTTTCTTGGTTCCAAGTCCAATGAGACTTGCGAAAACGAGGGTCTTAAATCTAGTGTGGAAAAAATCTGGACACCAAAAAATTTTTAGATTAATTCCTCTATATCAGGAAGTTGTGTTCTTACTGGAAGAATAATTTTATTTGTCCCTCTGGCATCCGGAACCAAGCAAACACTCCCATCTGACTTGGGTACCACATGTGATGGACTGCAATAACTAGTCGATGGCTCAATAGTGCCCCAACTACGCATTCACTTTATTTTTCAATCGATAGCAGATCTTCGTGGCCAAGGAATGAAGTAATAACACCTGTGACATGAGGTCTCACATTTAAGACACAGATATATCCTTTTATAATGACTGCTTTCTCTTAAAAAACCGTAGCATTAGACTGTAATAGTTGTTTTAATTCATACTTTTGCTGAGGCATTAGATTCAGTTACTTTTGTGTCGATCAACTCTAATACGCTTAGGCTAGAATCATCAGTCATTGCGTTGGTGATCGTCCTGCTATTATCCCGAGTAATGAATTTTATAGCGCCTATGCAGTTCCTTTTCCTGTACCATATTAACAGTCAGAGATACTTTGTCTGTAGTTAACATGAGCTTACTGGAGCCGAAGTCTATTATTGCATTCATCTCTCTCAATAATTCATGCCCCAAAATTAAGTCCACAACAGTATTAGGTAGCACTAGGTATGTGCAATCTGTAGCTCCATTACCAAGGTCCATTTTGATTTTTGTTTGTAGTTGAATTGAAAGACAGTGTCCTCCTACAGCACCAAGAATTCTGCAGTTCCCCATGGGTAGTGTCGGAAAATTTGCTTGTTCCTGTAATCTCTTCATAACAGCCGTGGAGATAGCATTTACACTTGCGCCCGTGTTTAAGCTTGCTATAACCCTGAATCCTACAATGTTCACATTAAGAGCTGCTCGTGGCATGATTTTCGGTTTAAAGTTACAGGGTTTGTCACCGTGTAATAATTCATCCCTAATGTCAGTACCATGGTTGTACTTCATCATCTTAATATTACTGTCAAAACTCCATTCACTAACTGACCAGCGTTTCAGGGCTAAAGTTGGTCGCGTCGAGTATTCTTGCTCTCTGTGGTTCAGTGATGCTTGTCCATCTGTAATGTCAGTAATAATTGGTGATTGATTCTGCCAATCATTATTGGTTTCTTTTTGATTTGGTGGAATATTACTATTCTGATTTCAGTGTGATGTTCCTGAAATCTGTTGATCTTTCTTGTTCTTGTTTTTGTATCCATAGTTATTGCCGTTTCCATGTCTTTGATTATTGGCACTGTTAAACCCTGAATTGAGCAAACCTGTTTGTTGGTTTGCATCAGTATTCGCATGTTGCTGATAGCTGTTCGTATATCCGTTTTCATAATTCTCTTAATTTGACCCGTTACGTCCATTGACATTGTTTCCTCTGGCTCTGGTGTCTTCCATTAACATAGCTACAGCATCTACTGCAGTTAAAAACTAACCAAAACTGGTTTCACTGACATGCAATAATTTAGTTTGTATGTCCAGTGACAATTATGCTTTCAGTACTCTTATGAGGCCTTTGGCAAATGCTGGTTCTGACAAATATTTTGTCTTATTATGATACCTCCCAAAGTATCTGCATAGTGTGCCTAAACATGAACTGTAAGGTTGGATATAGTACACCTGCTTACGAATCCTCTGTTCTATGGCAGAAGAACAGTATTTTGCAATAAATGCTTGTTCAAACACAACATGCGTATTGCAGGCTTCTGCTGCTTCAGTTGACCAAAGGGCTCCATCTCCTTAAACAGGCCCCCTCAAACAACTAATCTTCCGGTTTTCCGTCCATGTTTTCGGTAAAACTCCTTTAAGTGACCTAATAAAAGCAACTGGATATACAGTCCTCTTTTCCGGATTATAAGCTGGAAACTGTCTGTATTTAATTAACTTCTCCTCCATATGTGACGCCGCTTGATCACTAACATGATTTGTCATTACATTCACATGTGGTAAAGTTTGTATATGCTCCTGTTCATTAGTTCTAAAACCTTGCTGCGTTATGTGTGGTCACAGATTGATTGTCCACGACAACTAAATAATTATACTGGCAAGCATGACGTAAATCATTTACTTGCTCGCTCACATCTTCGACCCGCTTGCAGACTTCTTGCTAACTTCTAGCAGATTCCTGATTGGCTAAATCTCTGTCTCGCATGACATCCTTTGCCACAGACTGAACCTATTCTTCTGCAGAATCAGTCAAGTGTGTGCCTTGTTCGCCTAACCACTGCTGAAAAAGTCTGTAAATTGTTCCGTTTGTTGCTTGAGTTGCGCTTTTATGTCACGCTGACCTCGAGTCACGTTGTCTACTGCTTGTAACGGTCAGCAACAGCATTCGACAGCTCTTCTTGGCCTAATTTCACATTTTCAAATTCCAGTTTTAGAGTATTAAATGCATCTGGCAAATGCTTATGTTGATCTCGGAACTGAACAAATTCAGTGGCTAAACTCGTTTGTGCGTTAGATATCTGTTGAACTGCACTGTTAAGTATAGTTTGCGACTCTACTACTTGGTTCTGCAATGCAGTTTTAGCTGTCTGCACTTGGGTTTTTAATTCGGTCTGACAGTTTTGAAATTGTGTATGAAATTCACTTTTTAACGCTGTACGACGATTCTGCAATACAGATCTTAGCGCGGTATGACTACGTGCATTCTGAAATTCGTTTGTGAGTTCCGTTTTTAACTCTGTTTTTATCGCTGTTTGTAGCGCTGTTTAGCTGTTCTGGAACTCTGTTCTTACTTCGGTGTTTAATTCGGTTGACATTTGTTCAATTCGCGCTAACTGTAACGTAATCAGATCAGCAGCCTCTTGCACATTCATATGCGGAACATTTTGTTCGTTCTGTTCTCTAGCTTGCTGTCTTGTTTTGACCATCAAATAATTTATATCTTACACAGATCGTGTGACACAGTCGACATTACTTAAATTAATTGCAATTGGATCCTCAACATACTACGCTGCAATAACGTGTTTGACTGATACGCAATAGCGCCCAAGAAACAATCTAATATGGCTTACGTAGCGATTTTTGACACAAATAAACTTTGGTACTAACAACGTCTTATCTACTAAACGGAAAGTGCCTATCTACCACTAAGCCTTCCTTACAAAACCCGTAGAAAAGTCGGCAGAAATAGAAATGAAAATGTACACCTACTTTTCGTAGACTGCTGCGCAGTGGACTGCTTTGCTCACCAACTTTGTATTATGTACACCTCTCCGTCAATAAGTACTCGAACAGTCATAAAAGAAAAAAGAGATACCATATTAGTTCCTTATAACGGAAGTACATATAATATTTGTAAAATACAATACGTTTCACTGTTAGTGTTTCTGTGAAGACGCAAGTCGTGTCTAGTCTGTGGGCGAGAATTCTTATATTATTTTACTTGTTGTGGTGTTTTATGTTGTGTTGGAATATTATTTGGACGAGATTTTCGTTTGTACTTTTGGTTTTCAAGTGATGAACTCACCTTTGCGTCATATATTCATTGACAAAATCTTGGTAAACGGCTGTTAATGCTATTTAATTGCGAGTTCTTGAAGCTGTAAAGAATCGCAAAGTGATTGCAGGTTCGTTCGCCACATCTCCAGCCTCTCTCCAAATGCACGTCAACGAAGATATCTGGAACCCTCTAGGTATTTATTAGAATGTAATTGTAGAAGAATAATTAATTTCGAGTCTCACCTATTAATCAGCAGAGATGAGCCCTTTAATTTCTTCTGATGCAATACAATATATGTTTAGAGTCGTAGTAGCTTCGAGAAATTCTTAACGAGAACAATAGCGAGAAGAACAATAGATAGAATAATTAACATTCCAGATAACAAAAAATGTGGTGTGTGAATTCCTAAGGGACCAAACTGCTTAGGTCATCGATCCCTAGGCTTACACGCTACTTAAACTAACTTATGCTACGAACAACACACACATCCTTGCCCGAGGGAGGACTCTGACCTCCGGCGGGAGAGGCCGCGCTCCAGATAACAAAAATTATATATAAATCGGAGATGACGGTATTGTTCGTATATCTCTGCAAGATTATAGGGTCTTTGATTACTACTTACATCGCACAGTGCCAAACAGTCATTTCACTAATATAGTTGTCATATTAAATTGTGACATTACAAGGAGACCACCAATTCAATATTGGAGGGAAGTGTGGGGATAAAAATTGGAGACCGAGAGAAGAATACAGTAAGCAGATTCAGAAGGATGTAAGTTGCAGTAGTAATTCGGAGATGAAGAAACTTGCAAACGATAGAGTAGCATGGGGAGCCTGAACACCACTACAACAACAACATGTTAAGGATATTCATCTTAAATAATTCATTACAATTCAAGAAGAATAGTTATGTCTACATCTCATAATTACAACACTAGAACAATAAAATGTTGTTTATTACTCAGTATTAAAGCTGTCAGTGGGTCAGAAAAGAGTTCAGTATGCATCAACAACTGTTTTTTATTTTTTCCCCAGTAACAAAGTGTCTGTCAGGTCAGTATCTAATCGAAAAAAGAGGACCTCCAAGTGTTTGTTTCTTATCCCTGAACTCTAATTCCGTGTCCACATTTTTTTTTTAATCTAGTCCTTTACTGTCTGCTTAATGTACAAATCGAATAACATCGGGGATCAGCTTTAGCCCTGTCTCAGTTCCTTCTCGACTACTGTTTCCCTCTCATGTCCGACTCTTTAACTGCAGACTGGTTTCTGCACAGACTGTTAACAACTTTTCGCTCTATATTTATCCCGTATATCTTCAGAATTTTAAAGAGTTTAGGCCATTCAACATTCTCACAGCGTACAAACGCTATAAACATAGGGTTGTTTTTCTTTGTCTTATGCTTCAAAATTAGTCATAGGGTCAGTATTGACCCGCGTATGTCTACATTTCTCCAGAATTCAAACTCATCCTTCCCGCGGTCGGCATCTAACAGTTTTTCCATTCTCGTGTTAGTAATTCACGTAAATATTTTACAGTCATGACTTGTTACACTGATAGTTCGGTAATATTCACACCTGTCGGTCCTGCCTTCTTTCAGATGGGAGTTACTATCAAGTCTTCCTGAAATCTGAGGGTATTTCTCCCGTGTAATATACCTTACAGAGGCAGGTGGAATAGTGTATTCATGGCTGGCCACCCTAAGAATCTTAGTGGTTCTGAGGAAATCTCATCTACTCCAGGGGCCTCGTATACTCGCAGGGAATTTAATGCGACAAATTCTTCTCACGAATTTTCATACAAATGCAATGCCTAGGCACCTCGCCTTTCTAATAGACAGACTGAAATTTAACGACGGATGTTTCCGTAATCATCTTAACATGCTACAAATCCTAGAGACAAATTTTCTGCTCTTGTGGAGAAGAACAGGACGCGAATCACTTGTGAAGCCTCGTCATCCCTTGTCTACGCGTGACGGCTTCGTTGTCAAAACAGGATCATAAATTTTTCCACGCGATGCACAGATTCATTGTTGCCGCATCTAAGACCAAAATATCGCTGACAATAGACTGCATGAAAGTATTCTACGAAATTTGATTTTACACTAATTATACGGTACTGCTCCATCTGCTACTATGTATGTTCTATCAGTTCCTGCACATTTTATGTAAGTATGAACTGGCTATATGGTGTAGGTTAAAGGCCAATAAATTCAATTTCAAAAATCTATAATGTTGCCATCCACTGCATTCCCCTTTTATAGTCTTTCTACATACTCCTTCCTTTCAGCTTTCACTTCTTTGCTTAGTTCTGGCTTGCTCTTGTTATTTATACAGCTGCTTCTACATCAACATCTACATACATATTCCGCAATCCACCATACGGTGCGTAGCGGAGGGTACCTCGTACCACAAGTAGCATCTTCTCTCCCTCTTCCACTCTCAAACAGAACGAGGGAAAAATGACTGCTATATGCCTCTGTACGAGTCCTAATCTCTCTTATCTTATCTTTGTGGTCTTTCCGCGAAATGTAAGTTGGTGGCAGTAAAATTGTACTGCAGTCAGCTTCAACTGCTGGTTCTCTAAATTTCCTCAGTAGCTATTCACGAAAAGAACGCCTCCTTTCCTCTAGAGACTCCCACCCGACATCCTGAAGCATTTCCGTAACACTCGCGTGATGATCAAACCTACCAGTAACAAATCTAGCAGCCCGCCTCTTAATTGCTTCTATGTCCTCCCTCAATCCGACCTCATAGGGATTCCAAACGCTAGAGCAGTACTCAAGAATAGGTCGTATTGGAGTTTTATAAGCGGTCTCCTTTACAGATGAACCACATCTTCCCAAAATTCTACCAATGAACCGAAGACGACTATCCGCCTTCCCCAGAACTGCCATTACATGCTTGTCCCACTTCATTTCGCTCTGCAATGTTACGCCCAAAAATTTAATCGACGTGACTGTGTCAAGCGCTACACTACTAATGGAGTATTCAAACATTACGGGTTTCTTTTTCCTATTCATCTGCATTAATTTGTCCGCAGCTCGTGGTCGTGCGGTAGCGTTCTCGCTTCCCGCGCCCGGGTTCGATTCCCGGCGGAGTCAGGGATTTTCTCTGCCTCGTGATGACTGGGTGTTATGTGCTGTCCTTAGGTTAGTTAGGTTTAAGTAGTTCTTAGTTCTAGGGGACTGATGACCATAGAAGTTAAGTCCCATAGTGCTCAGAGCCATTTGAACCATTTTGCATTAATTTACATTTATCTACATTTAGAGTTAGCTTTTCTTTACACCAATCGCAAATCCTGTCCAAGTCATCTTGTATCCTCCTACAGTCACTCAACGACGACATCTTCCCGTACACCATAGCATCATCAGCAAACAGCCGCACATTGCTATCCACCCTATCCAAGAGCTCATTTATGTAGATAGAAAACAACAGCGGACCTACCACACTTCCCTAGGGCACTCCAGATGATACCCTCACCTCCGATGAACACTCACCAAAAGTCTGTTTAATTTTCCTGTAGGTTGCGCCTAACTTTCACCTAGTCATGCATGTTTCTATAGCCTTGCATTTGATATTTAATACGTCCTGCTTAAAAATTTTGTGTTTCCCATCAATTTGATTTTTAAACTTCTTTATCCTTTTTTGCTTGTTTCATCTGTTGTATTTTAATATTTTCTCCTTTCGTCAGTTAAACTCAGTGTCTTCTGTGTTATCCTTACGATTTCTATTCTTTCAACTTATGAATCTTCTGCAGCCTTTATTACTTCGGCTCTCAAAGCTACTCATTCATCTTCTATTGCGCGCCTTTCCTGCGTTTCAGTCAATCATTGTCTAAAACTCCCATTGAAATCTTCAACAACTTCCGACACTTTTAATTTATCCATCTTCTATTGCCATCATTCTGGGAGTTTTTCAGTTTTAACCTGCTGTTCATAACAAATAAATTATGACCAGCGGTCACAACTGTCCCTTGAAATGTTTTGCTGTTTTAAATGTATTCATTACATTCTAGTCATTATGTGAGCTATCCAGGTCTCTTCTAAGGATTGATCCTTCGTTCATTTCACAAACCAAGTATTAACTATTATTATATTACTCTCGGAGCAAATTCTACCAGCCGACTTCACCGTTCATTACTTTCCACCAGCCCATGTTCTGTTATTATTTTCTATGTCTTCCTTTTCATACCATCGAATTCCAATCCCCCCACCACAATTAAATTTTCGGCTCCCTAACTATGTGAATAGTTTGTTTATCCTGTTATATATTCTTCCAATTTATTCATCATTTGCGAACCTTGTAGCATATAAACTTGTATTTCTGTGATGGTTCTTGGTTCTGTATCAATCTTGGCTACAACAATCCGCTCACTGTGCTGTTGATAGTAAATTACCAGCAATCATGTTTTCGTATTGATTATTAGAGTTGTTTCTGCATTACTCTTTTGTTATTTTGAGTTAATGACCACGTACTCACCTGATCAGAAGTCCTGTTGTTTCTGTTACACACTTCATTAATTCCCACCATTGCTTCAAGCTATCCGTTTCCCTTTTTAATTTTTCCAGTCTACGTACCCAGTTACGGGATTTAACATTCCACTCTTCGTCCCTTGGAACGCCAGTTTTGTTATTCATGGTGCCAGTATCCTCTTGAATAGTCACCGACTGGAGATGTGAATGAGGGGTCAACAATTACCTCCGGAGTTTTGCCTAAGAGGTGCCATCATCATTCACAGCTGCATGCCCTCGGAGAAAAATACCAGATGTAGTTCCCCCTCGCTTTCAGCTGTTTGCATCACCATCACAGGAATGTCAGGTCGGCTGAAGTTACAGGGCCCTATCTGTAATCCAGTCTGTTGCTCCTCCAATCACTGAAAAGGCTGCTGCCCCTCTTCAGAAACCACAGCTAAGTCTGGCCTCTCCACATATAATCCATTCATCGTCGTTGCACCTGCAGTACGGCTATATACATAGTTGAGACACCCAAACCACACGCCCTCTTCAAGGTCCATGGTTCATAGAGGGGCCGGGAGGGGAATAAATCGGGGGACAGAATGAACGTAACGTTACTGGTGCAGGAATAATAATATTATTTGAACATCTCATGAAATACAGGGTTTCCAAAGGGTTATTCACAAAAAATGTTTTTATTCGTACACCAGTAATGTTATGTTGATACTAAAAGTAAAAAATCTGAGGTAGACTAAAAAAATCTCAATGATTGAAAAGATCCTGTTGAATAGCAATAAAAAGAAGCAGCTAAAAATGACATATTAATGTCTCTTGAACTGAAGAAGCAGGAAATGAATTTAAAAAAACGGTTATTCTCACTTTGATGTTATCTGTGAAGCTTTGTTTGCTTACAGTACTTCACATCTGACCACATTCATGGGTTTATTACAATATTTTCAAACCACCCAGTGTTTGGTAAGGCTGAACAGCATATGTTTTGAAAGATACATTTTATTGGACTGTTTGGGTAAAGTGTAACCGATGTCCCCTGTTTATTCTTCGTGTTTCTGCTGTCCCTGTTACTACATATCGATAACACGAATATCGGAATTGACTAATTTGGGGACGCTATTTCGAAAGGGCACGTAAAAATTTTGATCGAAAAATAATTTTTTTTGTTCATTTCTTTACAACGTGCTCCATTGCTGTATCTGTAAAACCACATGTATGTATTTTGTGTATGTGGAATGTGGTTTAATGTTTGTGTCGTATTATGATGACGATGATGATGAGAGGGTGACGGCACACAGCCTACTTCTCATGAATAGCAGCAAGAGGACCGCGAAGCTTAAAGTCTCCACCCGACGGACGAATCACAGCAGTGTCACGTGCCCTCACTTCTTGAGACACTGCAGCGAGGTTTGCTGTTTAAATCAGGACAATGGCGCAAAGTCTGGTGATCAGGAACTATACGCTACCACATGTCTTCTCCTTCCCGGCCGAATACTGGCAGTGACAGTTTTTTCCACCATCAGGATTCGAACTAACGTACTCCGGGGTCGAGCGCCACCGTACAAGCGTAACAATTTTGCTTGTAATGGAAAACGAACGGACGCCTTCTGTTGACTCTGGGCATTCATGAAAGACGTGACGAGCAGCGATTGTTTGGTCTGACTGCAGCTACACAATGCAAGAACGAAATTGCAGATAGCTACCGAAAAACCAGAGAAAATGCGCCTGATGACTCTGAGGAGAGACACCGAGACTACTTGGGAAGCGAGTGGGATGACTGCGTGGCTGGAGAAGGGCTGGTGATGGTACATGGTACAGAAACCGGTAGTCAGTAGGCAAATTAAAAACTGCGAGCGTAGGCTAAATCAAATAACTTTTCCACGCGAAATAGTTATTGATGTTACTCTTTGCAAGATACTCAATACGGAATCTCAGAAGATAACGATTTTTTCTTCAACAGATGAAATCAATCTTTTTTAGAACACTGTTCCCGCGCCCACAGTAACTTTGACACTAGAATAGCTTTTGGTGTGAAGTGGTGGATTCTCGGGATACTAGTCTGACCCACATAGCAAAACCGCGAACTAAAATAATTGATTTCTCCGTTAGATTGATGTGTGATTCGTTTTCGCAACTGATTTTGATCAGCAAGGAATAAATAGGAATCCTAATTTGTACGAAGCTATCTCAAGGCTAACTAATTTTAGATAAATTCCCAAAGGTACCACAGGGACTGATTAGCAGAAACATCTCAACAGTCGAAGTCGCTTTTTATTTATACTTTGTCGCCATTTTTGGTGAAATAACCATCTTCATACCACATTGCCCATGATGAGATGGGAGAGTCTGCTATAATGATGAAGGAGATTATGAACTAGCACTTTACATTACGTACTAGTCAATGTATTAAGTAAACAACTTGTCCTTGTAGAAGGAATTAGAAAACTTTCACACCTAAGTACAAGTAATTAATTTTCAACAGCTGTTAGGCTAAATACCTGTTGTTATATTTCAAGTTCCACAAGCATGTAGGTACTGTGTCTCATTGCGCGTAGCTGCTGCAGTGCAAAGTGCGTCCAGATAGCAGCTTATCTGCGAGGAAACGTAGGCACATACGCGTCCCCGATAAGACGACGCCAGCTGCGAGAGGAAGGTCAGCTTTGAGATCGCTGCCTCGTGTGAGAGGTTCCATGCCGACTGCATGAGAAGCCTGTTTCTCTTTACTGTCCTTAGCAAAAACCTTTGATGAAACCAACTCAAGAAATACCTTGCTGTTGGCAAAGAAAAGTGTCTCATGTCTGGAATATGCGAACTGAGATCTTCTCGAAGCAAACATATTTGGTACGTATACTTGCGCCCACGGGAGTAAGAAAGTTGTGTGGCAAGCCAACATCCGAAGTAAAGAAAATATTTTCTAAGTTCTGTATTTTCTTTCAACTTCAGAAACTTTCACATTTTTACATTTTCCAAACCTGG